>NC_136527.1:30519839-31074839 GCF_053919585.1 Euprymna scolopes
TGTAAAGAATTGAGGGAGGTGGGTAGATGATGTAAAGAATTGAGGGAGGTGGGTATATTATGTAAAGAGTTGAGGGAGGTGGGTAGATTATGTAAAGAATTGAGGGAGATGAGTAGATTATGTAAAGAATTGAGGGAGGTGAGTAGATTATGTAAAGAATTGAGGGAGGTGGGTAGATTATGTAAAGAATTGAGGGAGGTGGTAAGATGATGTAAAGAATTGAGGGAGGTGGGTAGATGATGTTAAGAATTGAGGTAGGTGGGTAGATGATGTAAAGAATTGAGGGAGGTGGGTAGATGATGTAAAGAATTGAGGGAGGTGGGTAGATTATGTAAAGAATTGAGGGAGGTGGGTAGATTATGTAAAGAATTGAGGGAGGTGGGTGGATCATGTAAAGAATTGAGGGAGGTGGGTGGATTATGTAAAGAATTGAGGGAGGTGGGTAGATAATGTAAAGAATTGAGGGAGGTGGGTAGATTATGTAAAGAATTGAGGGAGGTGGGTAGATGATGTAAAGAATTGAGGGAGGTGGGTAGATGATGTAAAGAATTGAGGGGGGTGGGTAGATTATGTAAAGAATTGAGGGAGGTGGGTTGATTATGTAAAGAATTGAGGGAGGTGGGTGGATTATGTAAAGAATTGAGGGAGGTGGGTAGATGATGTAAAGAATTGAGGGAGGTGGGTGGATGATGTAAAGAATTGAGGGAGGTGGGTAGATTATGTAAAGAATTGAGGGAGGTGGGTAGATGATGTAAAGAATTGAGGGAGGTGGGTAGATGATGTAAAGAATTGAGGGAGGTGGGTGGATGATGTAAAGAATTGAGGGAGGTGGGTAGATTATGTAAAGAATTGAGGTAGGTTGGTAGATGATGTAAAGAATTGAGGGAGGTGGGTAGATGATGTAAAGAATTGAGGGAGGTGGGTAGATTATGTAAAGAGTTGAGGGAGGTGGGTGGATTATGTAAAGAATTGAGGGAGGTGGGTAGATTATGTAAAGAATTGAGGGAGGTGAGTAGATTATGTAAAGAATTGAGGGAGGTGGGTAGATTATGTAAAGAATTGAGGGAGGTGGGTAGATTATGTAAAGAATTGAGGGAGGTGGGAAGATGATGTAAAGAATTGAGGGAGGTGGGTAGATGATGTAAAGAATTGAGGTAGGTGGGTAGATGATGTAAAGAATTGAGGGAGGTGGGTAGATGATCTAAAGAATTGAGGGAGGTGGGTAGATTATGTAAAGAATTGAGGGAGGTGGGTAGATTATGTAAAGAATTGAGGGAGGTGGGTAGATGATGTAAAGAATTGAGGGAGGTGGGTGGATTATGTAAAGAATTGAGGGAGGTGGGTAGATAATGTAAAGAATTGAGGGAGGTGGGTAGATGATGTAAAGAATTGAGGGGGGTGGGTAGATTATGTAAAGAATTGAGGGAGGTGGGTTGATTATGTAAAGAATTGAGGGAGGTGGGTGGATTATGTAAAGAATTGAGGGAGGTGGGTAGATGATGTAAAGAATTGAGGGAGGTGGGTGGATGATGTAAAGAATTGAGGGAGGTGGGTAGATTATGTAAAGAATTGAGGGAGGTGGGTAGATGATGTAAAGAATTGAGGGAGGTGGGTAGATGATGTAAAGAATTGAGGGAGGTGGGTAGATGATGTAAAGAATTGAGGGAGGTGGGTAGATGATGTAAAGAATTGAGGGAGGTGGGTAGATGATGTAAAGAATTGAGGGAGGTGGGTAGATGATGTAAAGAATTGAGGGAGGTGGGTGGATTATGTAAAGAATTGAGGGAGGTGGGTAGATTATGTCAACAATTGAAGGAAGTTGGGTAGATTATGTAAAGAATTGAGGGAGGTGGGTAGATGATGTAAAGAATTGAGGGAGGTGGGTGGATTATGTAAAGAATTGAGGGAGGTGGGTAGATAATGTAAAGAATTGAGGGAGGTGGGTAGATGATGTAAAGAATTGAGGGGGGTGGGTAGATTATGTAAAGAATTGAGGGAGGTGGGTTTATTATGTAAAGAATTGAGGGAGGTGGGTAGATGATGTAAAGAATTGAGGGAGGTGAGTGGATGATGTAAAGAATTGAGGGAGGTGGGTAGATTATGTAAAGAATTGAGGGAGGTTGGTAGATGATGTAAAGAATTGAGGGAGGTGGGTTGATGATGTAAAGAATTGAGGGAGGTGGGTAGATTATGTAAAGAGTTGAGGGAGGTGGGTGGATTATGTAAAGAATTGAGGGAGGTGGGTAGATTATGTAAAGAATTGAGGGAGGTGAGTAGATTATGTAAAGAATTGAGGGAGGTGGGTAGATTATGTAAAGAATTGAGGGAGGTGGGTAGATTATGTAAAGATTTGAGGGAGGTGGGAAGATGATGTAAAGAATTGAGGGAGGTTGGTAGATGATGTAAAGAATTGAGGGAGGTGGGTAGATGATGTAAAGAATTGAGGGAGGTGGGTAGATGATGTAAAGAATTGAGGGAGGTGGGTAGATGATGTAAAGAATTGAGGGGGGTTGGTAGATTATGTAAAGAATTGAGGGAGGTGGGTAGATTATGTAAAGAATTGAGGGAGGTGGGTAGATTATGTAAAGAATTGAGGGAGGTGAGTGGATGATGTAAAGAATTGAGGGAGGTGGGTAGATTATGTAAAGAATTGAGGGAGGTGAGTAGATTATGTAAAGAATTGAGGGAGGTGGGTAGATTATGTAAAGAATTGAGGGAGGTGGGTAGATTATGTAAAGAATTGAGGGAGGTGGGAAGATGATGTAAAGAATTGAGGGAGGTTGGTAGATGATGTAAAGAATTGAGGGAGGTGGGTAGATGATGTAAAGAATGAGGGAGGTGGGTAGATGATGTAAAGAATTGAGGGAGGTGGGTAGATGATGTAAAGAATTGAGGGAGGTTGGTAGATTATGTAAAGAATTGAGGGAGGTTGGTAGATTATGTAAAGAATTGAGGGAGGTGGGTAGATTATGTAAAGAATTGAGGGAGGTGGGTAGATTATGTAAAGAATTGAGGGAGGTGGGTAGATTATGTAAAGAATTGAGGGAGGTGGCCAGATTATGTAAAGAATTAAGGAGGTGAGTAGATGATGTAAAGAATTGAGGGAGGTGGGTGGATGATGTAAAGAATTGAGGGAGGTGGGTAGATTATGTAAAGAATTGATGGAGGTGGGTAGATTATGTAAAGAATTGATGGAGGTGGGTAGATTATGTAAAGAATTGATGGAGGTGGGTAAATAATGTAAAAAATTGAGGGAGGTGGTTGGATGATTTAAAGAATTGAGGGAGGTGGGTAGATGATGTAAAGAATTGAGGGAGTTGGTAGATGATGTAAAGAATTGAGGGAGGTGGGTAGATTATGTAAAGAATTGAGGGAGGTGGGTAGATTATGTAAAGAATTGAGGGAGGTGGGTAGATTATGTAAAGAATTGAGGGAGGTGGGAAGATGATGTAAAAGAATTGAGGGAGGTGGGCAGATGATGTAAAGAATTGAGGGAGGTGGGTAGATTATGTCAACAATTGAGGGAGGTGGGTAGATTATGTAAAGAATTGAGGGAGGTGGGTAGATGATGTAAAGAATTGAGGGAGGTGGGTGGATTATGTAAAGAATTGAGGGAGGTTGGTAGATAATGTAAAGAATTGAGGGAGGTGGGTAGATGATGTAAAGAATTGAGGGGGGTGGGTTGATTGTGTAAAGAATTGAGGGAGGTGGGTTGATTATGTAAAGAATTGAGGGAGGTGGGTAGATGATGTAAAGAATTGAGGGAGGTGAGTGGATGATGTAAAGAATTGAGGGAGGTGGGTAGATTATGTAAAGAATGAGGGAGGTTGGTAGATGATGTAAAGAATTGAGGGAGGTGGGTTGATGATGTAAAGAATTGAGGGAGGTGGGTAGATTATGTAAAGAGTTGAGGGAGGTGGGTGGATTATGTAACGAATTGAGGGAGGTGGGTAGATTATGTAAAGAATTGAGGGAGGTGAGTAGATTATGTAAAGAATTGAGGGAGGTGGGTAGATTATGTAAAGAATTGAGGGAGGTGGGTAGATTATGTAAAGAATTGAGGGAGGTGGGAAGATGATGTAAAGAATTGAGGGAGGTTGGTAGATGATGTAAAGAATTGAGGGAGGTGGGTAGATGATGTAAAGAATTGAGGGAGGTGGGTAGATGATGTAAAGAATTGAGGGAGGTGGGTAGATGATGTAAAGAATTGAGGGAGGTTGGTAGATTATGTAAAGAATTGAGGGAGGTGGGTAGATTATGTAAAGAATTGAGGGAGGTGGGTAGATGATGTAAAGGAATTGAGGGAGGTGGGTGGATTATGTAAAGAATTGAGGGAGGTGGGTAGATAATGTAAAGAATTGAGGGAGGTGGGAAGATGATGTAAAGAATTGAGGGGGGTGGGTAGATTATGTAAAGAATTGAGGGAAGTGGGTTGATTATGTAAAGAATTGAGGGAGGTGGGTGGATTATGTAAAGAATTGAGGGAGGTGGGTAGATGATGTAAAGAATTGAGGGAGGTGGGTGGATGATGTAAAGAATTGAGGGAGGTGGGTAGATTATGTAAAGAATTGAGGGAGGTGGGTAGATGATGTAAAGAATTGAGGGAGGTGGGTAGATGATGTAAAGAATTGAGGGAGGTTGGTAGATGATGTAAAGAATTGAGGGAGGTGGGTAGATGATGTAAAGAATTGAGGGAGGTTGGTAGATGATGTAAAGAATTGAGGGAGGTGGGTAGATGATGTAAAGAATTGAGGGAGGTGGGTAGATTAGGTAAAGAATTGAGGGAGGTGGGTAGATTATGTAAAGAATTGAGGGAGGTGAGTAGATTATGTAAAGAATTGAGGGAGGTGGGTAGATTATATAAAGAATTGAGGGAGGTGGGTAGATTATGTAAAGAATTGAGGGAGGTGGGAAGATGATGTAAAGAATTGAGGGAGGTGGGCAGATGATGTAAAGAATTGAGGGAGGTGGGTAGATTATGTAAACAATTGAGGGAGGTGGGTAGATTATGTAAAGAATTGAGGGAGGTTGGTAGATGATGTAAAGAATTGAGGGAGGTGGGTAGATTATGTAAAGAATTGAGGGAGGTGGGTAGATTATGTAAAGAATTGAGGGAGGTTGGTAGATGATGTAAAGAATTGAGGGAGGTGGGTAGATTATGTAAAGAATTGAGGGAGGTGGGTAGATGATGTAAAGAATTGAGGGAGGTGGGTAGATTATGTAAAGAATTGAGGGAGGTGGGTAGATTATGTAAAGAATTGAGGGAGGTGGCCAGATTATGTAAAGAATTAAGGGAGGTGAGTAGATGATGTAAAGAATTGAGGGAGGTGGGTGGATGATGTAAAGAATTGAGGGAGGTGGGTAGATTATGTAAAGAATTGATGGAGTTGGGTAGATTATGTAAAGAATTGATGGAGGTGGGTAGATTATGTAAAGAATTGATGGAGGTGGGTAAATAATGTAAAAAATTGAGGGAGGTGGTTGGATGATTTAAAGAATTGAGGGAGGTGGGTAGATGATGTAAAGAATTGAGGGAGTTGGTAGATGATGTAAAGAATTGAGGGAGGTGGGTAGATGATGTAAAGAATTGAGGGAGGTGGGTAGATTATGTAAAGAATTGAGGGAGGTGGGTAGATTATGTAAAGAATTGAGGGAGGTGGGAAGATGATGTAAAGAATTGAGGGAGGTGGGCAGATGATGTAAAGAATTGAGGGAGGTGGGTAGATTATGTCAACAATTGAGGGAGGTTGGTAGATTATGTAAAGAATTGAGGGAGGTGTGTAGATTATGTAAAGAATTGAGGGAGGTGGGTGGATTATGTAAAGAATTGAGGGAGGTGGGTAGATAATGTAAAGAATTGAGGGAGGTGGGTAGATGATGTAAAGAATTGAGGGGGGTGGGTAGATTATGTAAAGAATTGAGGGAGGTTGGTTGAGTATGTAAAGAATTGAGGGAGGTGGGTAGATGATGTAAAGAATTGAGGGAGGTGAGTGGATGATGTAAAGAATTGAGGGAGGTGGGTAGATTATGTAAAGAATTGAGGGAGGTTGGAAGATGATGTAAAGAATTGAGGGAGGTGGGTTGATGATGTAAAGAATTGAGGGAGGTGGGTAGATTATGTAAAGAGTTGAGGGAGGTGGGTGGATTATGTAAAGAATTGAGGGAGGTTGGTAGATTATGTAAAGAATTGAGGGAGGTGAGTAGATTATGTAAAGAATTGAGGGAGGTGGGTAGATTATGTAAAGAATTGAGGGAGGTGGGTAGATTATGTAAAGAATTGAGGGAGGTGGGAAGATGATGTAAAGAATTGAGGGAGGTTGGTAGATGATGTAAAGAATTGAGGGAGGTGGGTAGATGATGTAAAGAATTGAGGGAGGTGGGTAGATGATGTAAAGAATTGAGGGAGGTGGGTAGATGATGTAAAGAATTGAGGGAGGTTGGTAGATTATGTAAAGAATTGAGGGAGGTGGGTAGATTATGTAAAGAATTGAGGGAGGTGGGTAGATGATGTAAAGAATTGAGGGAGATGGGTGGATTATGTAAAGAATTGAGGGAGGTGGGTAGATAATGTAAAGAATTGAGGGAGGTGGGTAGATGATGTAAAGAATTGAGGGGGGTGGGTAAATTATGTAAAGAATTGAGGGAGGTGGGTTGATTATGTAAAGAATTGAGGGAGGTGGGTGGATTATGTAAAGAATTGAGGGAGGTGGGTAGATGATGTAAAGAATTGAGGGAGGTGGGTGGATGATGTAAAGAATTGAGGGAGGTGGGTAGATTATGTAAAGAATTGAGGGAGGTGGGTAGATGATGTAAAGAATTGAGGGAGGTGAGTAGATTATGTAAAGAATTGAGGGAGGTTGGTAGATGATGTAAAGAATTGAGGGAGGTGGGTAGATGATGTAAAGAATTGAGGGAGGTGCGTAGATTATGTAAAGAATTGAGGGAGGTGGGAAGATGATGTAAAGAATTGAGGGAGGTGGGTAGATGATGTAAAGAATTGAGGGAGGTGAGTAGATTATGTAAAGAATTGGGGGAGGTGGGTAGATGATGTAAATAATTGAGGGAGGTGGGTAGATTATGTAAAGAATTGAGGGAGGTGAGTAGATTATGTAAAGAATTGGGGGAGGTGGGTAGATGATGTAAAGAATTGTGGGAGGTGGGTGGATGATGTAAAGAATTGAGGAAGGTGGGTAGATAATGTAAAGAATTGAGGGAGGTGGGTAGATGATGTAAAGAATTGAGGGAGGTGGGTGGATGCTGTTAAGAATTGAGGGAGGTGGGTGGATGATGGTAAGAATTGAGGGGGGGGTGTAGATTCTGTAAAGAATTGAGGGAGGTGGGTAGATTATGTAGAGAATTGAGGGAGGTGGGTAGATAATGTAAAGAATTGAGGGAGGTGGGTTGATTATGTAAAGAATTGAGGGAGGTGGGTGGATTATGTAGAGAATTGAGAGAGGTGGGTAGATTATGTAAAGAATTGAGGGAGGTGGGTAGATGATGTAAAGAATTGAGGGAGGTGGGTTGATTATGTCAAGAATCGAGGGAGGTGGGATAATTATGTAGAGAATTGAGAGAAGTGGGTAGATTATGTAGAGCTTTGAGGGAGGTGGGTAAATGATGTAAAGAATTGAGGGAGGTGGGTAGATTATGTAAAGAATTGATGGAGGTGGGTAAATGATGTAAAAAATTGAGGGAGGTTGGTGGATGATGTAAAGAATTGAGGGAGGTGGGTAGATTATGTAAAGAATTGAGGGAGTTGGTAGATGATGTAAAGAATTGAGGGAGGTGGGTAGATTATGTAAAGAATTGAGGGAGGTAAGTAGATTATGTAAAGAATTGAGGGAGGTGGGTAGATTATGTAAAGAATTGAGGGAGGTGGCCAGATTATGTAAAGAATTAAGGGAGGTGAGTAGATGATGTAAAGAATTGAGGGAGGTGGGTGGATGATGTAAAGAATTGAGGGAGGTGGGTAGATTATGTAAAGAATTGATGGAGGTGGGTAGATTATGTAAAGAATTGATGGAGGTGGGTAGATTATGTAAAGAATTGATGGAGGTGGGTAAATAATGTAAAAAATTGAGGGAGGTGGTTGGATGATTTAAAGAATTGAGGGAGGTGGGTAGATGATGTAAAGAATTGAGGGAGTTGGTAGATGATGTAAAGAATTGAGGGAGGTGGGTAGATTATGTAAAGAATTGAGGGAGGTGGGTAGATTATGTAAAGAATTGAGGGAGGTGGGTAGATTATGTAAAGAATTGAGGGAGGTGGGTAGATTATGTAAAGAATTGAGGGAGGTGGGTGGATAATGTAAATAATTGAGGGGTGGGTGGATGATGTAGAGAATTGAGGGTGGTGGGTAGATTATGTAAAGAATTGAGGGGTGGGTGGATGATGTAGAGAATTGAGGGAGGTGGGTAGATAATGTAAAGAATTGAGGGGTGGGTGGATGATGTAGAGAATTGAGGGAGGTGGGTAGATTATGTAAAGAATTGAGGGGTGGGTTGATGATGTAGAGAATTGAGGGAGGTGGGTAGATAATGTAAAGAATTGAAGGGTGGGTGGATGATGTAGAGAATTGAGGGAGGTGGGTAGATTATGTAAAGAATTGAGGGGTGGGTGGATGATGTAGAGAATTGAGGGGGTGGGTAGATGACCTAAAAGATTGAGGGAGGTGGGCTGATGATGTAGAGAATTCAGGAAGTTGGTGGATGATGTAGAGAAGTATTTAAGGGTAACAGGAGCAGTGAATGAGGAAAAATGTCAGATAGCTCTCTTAACAATTCATGAACAGACTCATATTAAAGAATGAAAGTTAAAAATGGGCAGAATTAAAAAAAATTCCTAGAGGACTACTATGAAATTGTTGCAAACCCTAACAAACAAAGTCGAATTAGTGAACTTTAGAAGAGAGACATGACTACATGCATAGGTTAGTTAGATTAGAATAAGGCGTTTATAGTGGGATAGACCAGAGAAGCAGACTAGTCAAATAACAGGTATTGGGATTCTGTATCGAGGGCCTCAGGCACAGGAAGGTGGAGATGGTTGTGAAGAGACATGAACCACAGGATGTTCAAGCGGCTTATCAGAAAGCCCTAGCAAAAGTTAAATGGAAGATCTGACTTAATGCAAGACAGGAGTATGAAGACAAGCCCATGAAGTTTTGTCACACGATACGGCAGATTCTGGTTGAGACTATAAATCCAGACAGTTCCCAAAGATAGGTAGACAAATGTAAAAGAGGAAACCAAGTAGAAAATAGGGAGCTAGGATTTAAAACTAGAGAGAAAGAAAGAGGCAGATAATTAAGTGTTAATATTGTGTCAAGATGGGCAACATACAGAGATTCTGCAAGAAGCATATCCAGGGAAACCAGGGATGCTCCATTCTTGCAATGCCCAACGTATGAAATGTTTTGATTACAATTGAGAGAAAGAATTATAGAACTCTGGTGGATAGGAGAACAGAGATGTTAGTAATAAACAGTGTTTTTAAAGCACTTAGACATGAACCTGAACTATGTTTTTAAAAAGTTTAAGAACAGCTAATGACTCCCTATTAATTCTAAAATTGCTTGCTCGATTAAGAGTAGGAATAAAACGTCAGTTTTGCACCGTGACTTCTTTGTTGCAGAGAATCTCAACACAAGTGTGATAAAAGCCATGATGGCTTATAAAAATGGGGTAAAGATGTACTTCGAATTGGATTTCATGTGAGTGAAACAACGAAATTATCACTATACTACTTGCTATTCAACAGAGACGTGATCTTGCCATTAGATAATATATTGATGCCTTGTAGAGTATACTATGGTGATGAGCAACATGAGATCGGTTTAAAAGAGATGCATCAATCTTTTACTTTGGTAAGGCATAACATTCAGGAAGTTAGGAAAAAACTGATAGAGAACAAGAATAAGAAAATAAAGTCAGTAGATTTTAAGATTGGAAATCTTGTTTTTTATAAGAACCACCAGAAGTTGCATGTGGAATATCTGTGGGCAACGTTGATTGAGGAAAGTCCAATGAGTTGGATAGTGATTGAGCCACAGAACAAACTGATATCTCAATATTTATTGGAGTTTGGAAGTGGGAAAGAGGAACAAGTGAGAGGGAATTCTTTAGGTTGGGTAAGATCTATATTCTGCTTTTAAAAAAATATTCCTTTCTTGGATTTCGTTTTATATGTGACACTATGGAACATGATTCTGGCGAACCATTTTGACAGAGTATGCGAAGCCGTAGAAACCAGTTATGAAAGAAAACACTATGAGAAAAACAAAAGAAATGAATTTTTTCTTGTTTATAAACTCGAGTATTGAAGTTATCGAGTGTCATATACCGGTGTTCATTTTAAATTATCAAATGGTATTCACCATGCATCCGGTGTTCCGTATTAAGATATTAAACACAAGAAAAAAGAAACTTATTCTTGGAAAGAAAAAATTGAGTTAACAAGATAACGAATTTTCCAAATGTTAAGCAATGTAATTCCTTATGTTATGAATGGTGGCCACCACTGATAACTTGAACAATTACTTAGCTTAATATCCATACAACTACTTGTTTGCGTCAATTTTAAATGTGATATTCGTTTTCAGTATACGTGAAAACCTACAGAATTCGTCATGGTAAAGATGACTGTTCAGGTGGAAAGGAATTAACAATTAACCAAATATCACCATGTGGCCAGAAAGTGGTTGCTCATTTGGCATTAAATTTATATAGAAAAGTGATCCTCACTTTTTGAAAAAAAATAATTTTCTCATGTCATGAAAACTAATTCTCTGCGTCACTTTTAAAATATTTATTCATTTTCATTGGGATTATTCACTTTTTTTTCCTTCCGGTTTCGTTTCAATAAAGACAAAAGGACATTAAAGAACAAAAATCAAGAAAAATGTTATCAATTCTGTACGTGAAAACGCAATAAGTTATGTATTTTTAATGCTTTTATTTAGTTCGATAAGTTACTCTTCTACCTACCTGGATAAGTTATGTATTTTAATGCTTTTATTCGGTACGATAATTTACTCTTCTACCTACCTGGATAAGTTATGTATTTTAATGCTTTTATTCGGTTCGATAATTTACTCTTCTACCTACCTGGATAAGTTATGTATTTTAATGCTTTTATTCGGTTCGATAATTTACTCTTCTACCTACCTGGATAAGTTATGTATTTTAATGTATTTATTCGGTTCGATAATTTACTCTTCTACCTACCTGGATAAGTTATGTATTTTAATGCTTTTATTCGGTTCGATAATTTACTCTTCTACCTACCTAGATAAGTTATGTATTTTAATGCTTTTATTCGGTTCGATAATTTACTCTTCTACCTACCTGGATAAGTTATGTATTTTAATGCTTTTATTTGATTCGATAATTTACTCTTCTACCTACCTGGAAAGTTTTGTGTTTCAATGTATTTAAATTATGCATTTTAATACTTTTATTCGATACAAAAATCGCCTATGGCTGCTGCGTGCTGCGTTACATTACATGAAACATACAGAAAAGTATTTAGAAACTTATTAACATATTAATTTTAAACGCTATTTACATATTAATTTTAAACGTTATTTACATATTAATTTTAAACTTTATTTATATATTAATTTTAAACGTTATTTTCATATTAATTTTAGATGTTATTTACATATTAAATTTAAATGTTATTTACATATTAATTTTAAACGTTATTTAAATATTAATTTTAAACGTTATTTACATATTAATTTTAAACGTTATTTACGTAGTAATTTTAAACGTTATATTTTTGTCAGAAATGTCTACTGTTACTGGCGGCTCACAAATTCCATTGACTGACAAATCAATTAAATTTGTCCAGTGTAAAGCTTTAAAGTTGATCACTGAACATTTTTTTCTGTCTCTTCTTGGTTTGCTTTCCTCTTCTGAAAGAAAATAAAAATAATTCGAGTTCAAATTTTAACGATAATCTGTACTGTCTTAATATATTTGAAATAAGAATCTTTAAAATGTTATAATAAATCGGCAAAAGAAATTCAACCAGTTTTTCATGAATAAATATTAATTTACCAAGTTTTACCTACTTTTCTAATGTCAAGTCAACAACTGTCATAAACATTAACAATAAAATTTATCAAACTATATAATTTGGTTGAAAGGTTCTGTGGGTATGCCCCAGGAGTACATAGACACGTGAGCATGATGGTCAGTGTTATCCATCTTGGCTGGTTTAACGGTGCAACTTTACACAATACAAATCTACGGTTTACCTTTGGTAACAACTAAGGCTATCCATTTTTTCATTCCAAAATGAAACTCCAGTCCAAATTCACTTTCACAGCCAGTATTCACATTGCTATTTCTTAATAGTGCTTAAACATTTAAACTTGTGTAAACCATCAGCCACTTACTCCACAAGAACATTATCATTTGCATCAATATCAGGAAGAACCCTGTGTGTCAAATATTCACTCTCCTTTGATGTCTCCTTTATGATTGTAAAGTGGTGTTCAGGTCCTTTTTTCAGAGTATTACTTCCATTTTTCTCCACTGATTCCTCGTCGTGTGTCTTTGTTTTTTCCTCCCATCTACTTCAATACAAACAAGATTCTATACATTTTCATTTTGTTTTTCATAGAATTTCTTTTTATTTTAACTTTTGTTCTATCAATTTTGCATTTATCCATATAGATATTTTTACATCTATATTAGGTATAAGAAAGCTCATATCCCTCAAATATTGTTTTAGACGTATATTAAGTATAAGAAGGTCCATAGCCATCAAATCCGAAAGAAAAGCATTGGTAAGGCTGACTCCAAGATTAGATAATATGGAAATACCTTGGAATTTTTGTTAAATTATAAGCTCATTTTGGAAGACTATCTGACTATTTATAATTTTCTTCTTCATCAGTTGAAATAGAGGAGAAGGAATCGAAAGAAACATCATCCTGAACATATGATGTTGAAGTTATTGGTGATGATATCTTCATATTCTTTGTTGGTTTAATCTCTTTCCTCCTTTTATCAATATTAAAAATACAGTTTAACAGATTAAATTAAGAATTATTTTACATGTCAAATAAAATGGAAAAATGGTGTTCAAAATTAATTTTAATGTAGAAATTAATTTCTTTCAACATATGTACAATTTATAAATTATTATGTTTGTCCCCTTTCACAATAAAAAAATAACTTATTTTCTGTTTCAGACGGCAAATGCAGATGATGTGTTTAGTCTGGCAATTTTCTTTTGTTGCATTTTACATTAGTATTGTCACAGCTTAAAATAGGCAGCTTGCATGAACATGATGAAATTTCAAATAATGTATTAAACTTTTCCTTCCAGATTTTTTTGAACATCAGGAGAGATTTTATATTTATTTGTCTTCTAAAAGCACAGAATTTTCACCTTGTTAACAATACTAATTTCATTTAACAAAGGCAAACGAGGATTGACAGCTTTAAGCAAAAGAGGTAGATTATTTCCATTAAAATCAAGTCGGGAACGACACGAGGAATTCTCGCCGAGTTGCTCAAGAATGACAGACAATAAATTTGTCAACTTAATTCTTTCTATATTTCAGTTGCATCGAGAGTAGATAATGTGTTGCGGATCCCATAACTCTTGCTTCTCCTAATTTGTCTCTTAGTTCTCGTTTGGAACGAGAGATTTTTCTGACAAAGGAAGGAGAAAAAGCTGTATTCTAGGTCGGCAGAATTTTGCGTTTGCAGTAGCCTCGATGTCGGAAATTTTTCTGTTTCTATTCCTATCCTTGCAACTATGTTATTAGTAAGGGTGCTGGAGGTAAACGTTTTTCTGTGTTGACGTTATCCGCCTGATAGTCAGTGACCCGATACTTGGAATAACCACTAAGGAGGCCGTCCTATCAACAGGTGTAAAGTACTGGGGCTGCTGTATTACCATTATGCGAATGGATTCTGAACCATGCAGTAGCTTCTGGTGGGGCTTCTCGATGCAATATTAGTGGGTAATTGTTACGGTTTTATCTTATCATGATCTACAAAAACATTTCTTCACTTTTTTCTTCTTCCTTAGTTTCCCTCTCTGTGTTGCTCTAACCACGTCTGTCGACCTATTCCACAAATCCAAAGACTCCATCATGAAAGGTATCCAGAAAAAATAGACGATTAAACTCAGAACTCCAACTTCCAACGTAGACACCCACTACAAAATCTCCTTCTCTAACTTAAGATGTCTACGTTGCAACCTTCCAGAGTGTGACATCCAATTGCGAAAGATAAAAACCTGATCTATTCTTCCTAAGCGAAACTGGCATTGGACCGACTATTTCCTTAGATGTGTTTGTAATTAAAGCATATTGTAATTTAATATCCAAATCTGTCCCTCAAGATTGGCAGGGGCATGGAGTATGTGTCTACATTAGGGATGGCTTTCTATGTGGTAGATACATCTCCAGAGAAGACCCTAAATTATCCTGTGCTTTCAGACTGCACTTGCTCACACCACCGCGTTTATATTTGTCCCCTATTCACCCCATAACTTTGGAGTTAGTATATTTAAGAGCATATCTGAGAAAATTGACCACATCCTGTTGCTCATTCTTCGGCTAATATTCACGGCTGTGGAGATTTCAATGTTCACAATGTGATGAAGGGGTACAGTGCATCGATACTCTATGGCTGACTGGGATAGCTTTCGTACATTTATATCAGATCTACCTCTTCGGTCCATGTTTAAATAGAATGTGTCCTCCATAATAGCAGACCTGACTGAGTGGTTAATTGTAGGTATAGACCGATTCATACCCTCCAAGAAATTCTAGCAAAAACTTAACAGCCAGCCGTGGTTCTCTGAAGAATGTTCTGCTGCCATTGCGCAGAGAAATAACTTTTTCTATGGCTTCTAATGTAATAGATGTACTGAGATTAAAGCCACGTTCAGGACTGCCAGCAACCACTGTAAAAGAGTAATAAAGAACGCGAGGGTGTTGTAGGCTCAGTCCATCAATGTCTTCAGTAGCTGAACAGCAACTTGTTTGCCACCAATTTTGGCAAATAAATAACACAGTCCTGAAAAGAAGCGTGTGCTCTGTCCCAACCATCATCAATGGACATGAAGTAATCCCGTCAGCATCGGACAAAGCCAAACTCTTTGCCAAAACCTGCAGCTAATTCTACCCTATGCGCTAAGGGCAGTCAACCACCCCCGTATTTACTTCTGTGTTTGAAAACATGTTATGCGACATACAAATATATGTGCATGATGTTGCCAAACTAATAAAAAAAACCTGGATTTTAGTAAAGCAACCGGCCCTGACGGCATTCCTATTATAGTGCTGAAAAAGCTTCAACCAGAACTAGCTCCCATACTTACAAAGCTATTTAAACGTTGTCTTAAGCACCCTGGAAAACCTCATCAGTATTTAAAATTCAGGTTATCTCTCATCTCCCTCTCAATACAGACCAGTCAGTCATGAGTAAGTTGCTACAATTTGTGTTAAGTAGTCAACCACCTCAGTGTCATGCAATATGGTTTCCGTTCTGCTAGATATACAGCTGATGTGTTAACAGTTATATCTCATAGTGTAGCATTGGGAATCCCAGCGTAATTGCTATATAGGTAGTTTTTGAAATAGAAAGTTATGTAAGCATATTTTGATTTCCCATCAGCGAATTGGCAGAGTTACAAAAGGTTAGGTTTGACAGGTATCAAACTAGAGAGAATGCACCGGAAATTAGGGGTGACACAGGAATTATGGTCGTAGGCTTCCGTTTGACGACGACATGGGCTGAAAGTTGGTTTTGGGCAGCAGAGAATACAGATCGGAGATTCGGTTCTCTGACAACCAGGGTCCGAGATATAGACTTGTTTTTGATAAAAGATTGAAGCTTCAGTCCATCTTGTTGTCATTAATGCATCTGTCTGCAGCGACCACTTCCCAACGAAATGGCAAACCAGCGACCAGAAGGCATCATCCGCTGGCCAAGGGAACCAGATATGTACGCATTATACATGGCACATACACGTCTTGGAGACTTTCAAGGCAAGAAACGATGTAAGGATAAGAACACACACACATACGTAAGAACGTTGATATGAACACACAGACCCGTAAAAGTAAAAGCAATCATATAAAGATAGTAACAAGAAAATGTAAAAGTCGAACGATTAGAAACAGAAACGTTTAATAATAATAAAATAATAAATTAAATAAAATAATAATAATAGTATTAAATAAAATAATAAATTAAATAAAATAATAATAATAATAAATTAAATAATAAATTAAATAAAATAATAATAATAATAGTATTATATAAAATAATAAATAAAATAAAATAATAATAATAGTAATAATAAAATAATAATTATAAAATAATAAATTAAATAAAATAATAATAATAGTAATAAATAAAATAATACTATTAGTAATAATAAAATAATAAATAAAATAAAATAAAAATAGTAGTAATAAATAAAATAATAAATAAAATAAAATAATAATAATAGTAATAATAAAATAATAAATTAAATAAAATAATAATAGTTATAATAAAATAATAAATTAAATAAAATAATAATAATAGTAATAGATAAAATAATAAATAAAATAATAAAAACAAATAAAATAATAATAATAGTAATAAATAAAATAATAAATAAAATAAAATAATAATAATAATAATAAATTAAATAATAAATTAAATAAAATAATAATAATAGTAATAAATCAAATAATAAACAGGACAGCAAACATTTACGGTAACAATAGGATTAGTGAATATCTAGATGAAGGATTCCTTTCTAAGGCAATTGCCCTTGACATATGAAAGGCTT
Source organism: Euprymna scolopes (assembly GCF_053919585.1). Taxonomy (NCBI): domain Eukaryota; kingdom Metazoa; phylum Mollusca; class Cephalopoda; order Sepiida; family Sepiolidae; genus Euprymna; species Euprymna scolopes. The sequence goes on from NC_136527.1 coordinate 30,536,655, forward strand.
TTGATAAGGTGTGGCATAGAGGTCTACTCCACAACAACTTCAACTACAGTATATCTGTAAACGTCTTTTCAATTATTAAATCATTTCTCTCTCCTACCATAAGAGTAGTGGTTGATGGTAAAAAATCTGAAGCTCACAGAATTAATGTTGGAGTCACTCAATGATCCATCCGGGGCCCAACTCCCTTTCTGATCTACATCAATGATCTCCCAAATACCATTCTAAGATCATTTGTAGACATTTATGCTGACGACACTACCATCTATGAAAACACTTCAAAAGTCGTAAACGACCAAGTTCTCTGATTCTCTCTCCTTTGATATTGAGCATGTGGTGCAATGGGGAATTAGGTGGCTAGTTAATTTTAATGCATCTAAGACCAAACTTATTTCTTTCCATCAGCAACGCTCTGATCCCCGTCTGACATTAATTGAAATGAATGGCTCTCATCTTGAGGAGGCTGCATGTTTTGACAAACTTCTGGGGTTGACCTTTACTCCTGATCTGAGGTGGAACACGTATATCAAATCCATTGCCAGGGCTGCTGGGAAAATGGTGGGATCGTTCCACTGTTCCAGTAGATATCTCACTGCTGATGCAATTCTCTACATGTATAAGAGCCAAGTGCATCCAACGATGGAGTATTGTTGACACATCTGGGCTGGAGCTGCTAGAAGCAGCTTGTCCTGCCTTGACAGAGTTCAAAATAGACCGTAGATGAGACGTTGCAAGCTTGTCTCTGCTTTATAATTATTTTCATGTCAAGTACTCCTCTGAACTCCAATCTATGGTCTCCACACGAAAAACACTCGTCTAGCTGAAACAACTATCAATCATTTCCCCTACTCTTTATCTGTGCTTAACCCTAAACATACATTCCATGAACAAAGCTTTTTTCTTAGAACTGCACACATGTGAAACTGTTCCGTTTTCCTGCTTTCCAACTGACTACAATATGGTTGTCTTCAAGTCCAATGTGAACAAATTCTTGATGAGCCATACCCTTAAGTAATCCAATTTACCAAATTTCCACTCCTAACGGTGACTGATATTTTCCCCTTGACCACTGTGCACTCATTAACACTTATTCTCGAGTGGCTTCCGGGCCTCGATAAAAAATACAAATCTATGACATCCTTTGCTATTACTTTCGAAATGCCAAAACAAAAAAAAAAAGGTGGAGATAAGTGTTCATCAAAAAATAACTGTATATGATTATTTGTTTATAAATTGGGGGATCAGTTTATTCAGCGATGATGGAAAACCTGCAAATTTAGTTGTACTTTTACTACGAGTTGTTGTTTTTTTATTAAAATATATGAAAAAAGACTACATACAATATCAGAAAATAAACGGTATTATTATTGTTGTTGTTTTTGTTGTTTTTGTTATTGTTGTTGTTGATAATGTTTTTTTTTTTAGAAAACTGAAAATAAATTTCGAAATTCAGTAAATTAGAAATATTGTTTATTTACCAAATCGTCTTTTCACTTGATAGACATAAAAAAATTGCGTGTGTTAATTAAAAGGATTAAACATATAAACAAATCGAACTTACTAAGGGAGATAATAACTCCCGGTGAATGCCGGAAAAATATCCAGTAAATAAAACGTCGTTTAGTAAATCGTTCTTTGTATTCTAAACTAAATATTTAATCGTGGTTTATTTTTTGTTTTTTTGTCATTTCATTTAACTTAATATGAAAATGGATAATACACTTTAAAATATCAATTATTGAATGGATTTTATTATTTCCTTTTCTTCAGTTTTATTTTTATGGATACATGTGTCCAGTGACACCGATATGATGACTAAAATCGCAAATTATTGTCTTTTTAAATTCAATTGCTAAAAAAAAAAAAAAATGAACATTTTAGAAAAAAATATTTTGTGCGGTAATCAATTTTCTCCGAATTATTATTTTTTTTTTCACTTCATAAATCAACCGATTCTTTGAGGTTTTAAGAACTAAAAAAAAAAAAAAAAAAAGAATAACATGGGTAGGCTGGGGGTGTCTATTCCGAAAACCGTTCTTAACATGGGGAGGTTAAGGATGTCCATTCTAAGAGCCGTTCTTAACATGGGGAAGTCGAATGTGTCCATCACGAAGACCGTTCTTAATATGGGGAGTTTGGGGGTGTCTATTCCGAAAGCCGTTCTTAACATTGGTGTCAAGAAAGAAAATAAATTTGTAATTGTTTTGGTTTCCACGCATACACATTACTAATTTATAGATTGTGAAAAAAAAAAGTGGATTTATTTCTGCTGGGTGGCACCGTCATTCACAGAGGAGTAGATTTGTTTATTGTGCATGCATAAAACATGGAGACCAGTGAATTACAGTGCATAACAGACGTTTTTATATCCAAAAGCTTTTTCCTAACACGTAAATAAATGTTATTTCATCTTAATACAGTGATGTCGATTTCTTTGTCAAGTGTCGTAATTTTCCGGAGTTATTTCTATATTTTTATTTTATGTATGTGAGGATGCCTTGGTGGAAACCTTCTATTAATCGGAGATCTCGTTAAATTTACTTTTACCGTTCCTGCAGATACTCTACTACTTTCGACTTCAAGAGATTCCTGCAGTCCTGCAACCTCGGCCCTAAAAATTGATAGATGCTGATTATGAATAGGTGAACACAGAGTCACACACATAGAAGTGAGTGACTCCACGGTCAGTTTTTACAAATTGGCACCACTTCCATGAGTTGTATAGGGTCAGAATTTAAAAAAAATCGTTATACCTTTTGTACATTCATGTGTGCCACGTTTGTACAGTGGTAACGTCACCAGCTTTGAATGCTACAATTTTGCTTTCGATTTCGATTGTAGCTGATGTCATCCAAATACTTATTTTTATTACTTCTGACATCACGACTCTATAAAAATATATGGGAAGTTTTAACAAATTAAAATATTATATTTAAACGTATTTTATGAATGGGCAAAACTTGGCAAGCCCCACCTCCTCCCATTAATTATAAAATAAAATGAACTTTCTAGAGATTTTTACAAGAAATTCATTTAACTTCTAAATTAAGCTGAATTTGTCAGTTTCTGACGCTGCTCTGAAAATATTTTTATTATATTTTTTTTTCTTTCGCGTGTAATTTTTTAAATTTAATTTTTTAATCACAAAAAAAAAAAAAATCGGAAATCTAAAATAAAAAAAATACGAAAAGTAGTATCAGTTTCCGCCCATCAAATTCCACGTGTAACGAATTATAGAATTAATAAAGATGAAACTTGTAATCCGTTTTCTCTCATGTAAATATTAAAATGTTAAATAAAATAATATTAATTTTATCCGTGATATTCACCAAATAGATCGGCTCTATTTCGAAATGATTTATTTTTTTTTATTTTTCCTCTTCAATTTTGTTTTCTGCGAACTTGCTCTTCTGTTCATCATCTTGAATATTAACTTGAGCTTGTAAAGTCAATCACATTTTAAAAATCGTTTCCTTTATAAAAGCAGATAAAGTAAATCGAAAGCAGATTATAAAACAAAAACGTAAGTATTACTACATGAATTTAGTATCGATTTTTAAGTTTCTAACGACGCCGTAAAAACATTTCACGTGTATTTTTCCGTATAAATATTAACTATGGTTCTTTTTCAGTATCTTCACCAATATCTTCATTTTTAATGTGTTTAGTAAACTGCACAAGCACCAGATTAACTTTAGGCCTAAATGTTTCAAAAACAATAAAAAAACAGGAATCTAAAAAAAAAAAATAATAATACGAAAAGGCGGCTTTAAAAACTATCGTGCATCAAATTAGAGAATTAATATGTTCACCTATCAGATCCGCAATTAACGAATTAGAGAATTAATAAAGATGAAACTTGTAATCTGTTCTCTCTCATGTAAATAATAAAATGTTAAATAAAATAATACTAGTTTTATCCGTGATATTCACCAAATAGATCGGCTCTATTTCGAAATAATTTTTATTTTATTTTTCCTCTTCAATTTTGTTTTCTGCGAACTTGCTCTTCCGTTCGTCATCTTGAATGTTAAGTTGAGCTTGTAAAGTCAATCATATTTTAAAAATCGTTTCCTTTATAAAAGCAGATAAAGTTAATCGAAAGCAGATTATAAAACAAAAACGTAAGTATTACTACATGGCGTGGCGCACGTATGTGTATTTTTTTATTTTCATCTTTTTTTTCACCGGATTATTATCGAATGGTCACTAATCTATCAGATTTTGTTTTCAATACTGACTTAAACATAAAAAAGGTCAATACGTAATTCTTTATGTTATCAGTGGTGACCAATTCTTTATGCGCTTTCACGTACAGAATTGTTCTTTAATGTCCCTGTGTCTTTATTGAAACATGAAATCAGGAAAAAAAAAAAGCGAATAATCCTAATGAAAATGTTGGTTTATCGTTGAAAATTGTTTGCTGCCGATTATTTTTGTTTTCAATATTGACTTAATCATTTAAAAAATTCAATACAAACAATAGTTTTCTAAAAAGAAGAAAAAAATAATTTTATAAAGTTTATATGTTTTTAACTGTTTCACAAGTTTAAAAAAAATCAATTTTTTTTTCACTAATGACTTAAACATGAAAAAGGTCAATTTCTAAAATCTTTCAAAATTACAAATAATCTTTAGAATGACGACTTTTATAGGTTTTCAAGGATGCTGAAAATGAATAAATACTTCAAAAGTGGTGCAGAGAATTAGTTTTCATGACATGAGGAAATTATTTTTTCAAAAAGTCAGGATCACTTTTATATATAAATTTAATGTAAAATGAGCGCCCACTTTCTGGACACGCGGTAATATTTGGGGGAGGGGCTGCCTGAAAGCCGTTTTGGTAAATTGTTAATTCCTTTCCACCTTAACAGTCATCTTTACCATGACGAATTCTGTAGGTTTTCTGGTATGCTGAAAACGAATATCACATTTAAAATTGCCGCAAAAAAGTAGTATGGATATTAAGCTAAGTAATTCTTTATGTATCCAGTGGTGGCCACCATTCATAACATAAGGAATTACATTGCTTAATAGTTAAAAAGAAACCACGTTATTGTCTTGTTAACTCAACTTTTTCTTTCCAAGAATAAGTTTCTTTTTTCTTTTGTTAAATGCATGGTGAATATCATCTGATAATTTAAACTTAACATCGGTAGATGACACTTGATGACTTCCATGCTTGAGTTTATAAACAAGAAAAAATTGATTTATTTTGTCTTTCTCATAATCTTTTCTTTCATAACTCATTCCTAATGCTTCGCATACTCTGTCAAAATGGTTAACCGAAATCATCTTCCAAAGTATCACGTATAGAACAAACTCTGAGAAAGGAATATTCTTTTAAACACAGAATATAGATTCTACCCAACCTTAAGAATTCCCTCTCACTGATTCCTTTTCTCCACTTCCAAACTCTGAACCAACTCTAGACCATTTCAAATGGATCCTATTACTGTCTTTGACATCCGCAAATGATGATACAGCGGATAATTTGTGTCAAAATTATTTGCAATTTTCGATGTCATTCTATGTGTCATGATTCTATGATCCATTAACGGCTTCTCCTGTTGATGTTGATTCCTCCAAATTGAGATATCAGCTGGTTTTGTGGCTCAATCACTATCCGACTCATTGACCTTTCCTTAAGTGACATTGCCCACAAATGTTCCACATGCAACTTCTGTGGTTCTTATAATAAAGCAGATCTCCAATCTTAAAATCTACTGAGTTTATTTTCTTATTCTTGTTCTCTATCAGTTTTTCATAACTTCCTGAATGTTATCCCTTACTAAAGTAAAAGATCCGTTCATCTCTTTTAGAGTGATGTCGTGTTGCTCATCACCATAGTATACTCTACAAGGCATTAATATATTATCTAATGGCAGGATCACATCTCTGTTGTACAGCAAGTAGTATGGTAAGAATTTTGATAATTTTGTCATTTCGCTCACATGAAATCTGACAGCTGCCAACATTTGGTTTATATATATATATATATATATATATATATATATATATATATATATATATATATATTGCTTAACTGTCATGCATCATCCTATGAAATCTTTCAATTAAGAAATTGTGATAAACTGATGTTGTTACATGATTATGTTGAGGTCCTTCAATGCCTTCTTCATCACTTAGTTTACATTATCTGTTAACAGCTGAATTGGTGCCCAAATCTGAGGAGAATTTAATCCAACAAAAGATGCACCACCGTTTCTTGTTTCTTGTTAGAAACCAGAAAAGCCTCCAGCCACCCAATATACAATATCAATGAAAGTCACTATGTACTGGTTACACGAAAGTGTCTTTGGGCCTGAAAATATCCAATGCTAGTTTTATGAAAGGAAAAGGAGGCAGATTGCAGGTTGTTGCTTCCTCAGATCTCTGGTTTGGTACATTTGATACATTTCCTTCGTATTCATTCACCTCCTTAAATAAACCAGAAATTCACCTCCTTAAATAGACCAGAAATATTTTTGCATAATTGTGTGAAAAGTCTATGACCTTATCAATAGTTTGTTGTCGAGTTGGGACAAGTAATACACTATCTTGTCCATCACTATGCACTTTTTTGTTCTGCATCTTTGAATCTAAAAATTTCATTATCTTTCTCTGCTTCCCTAATTTAATAAAAAACCAACAACGTAGGATGGTCGTGCGATACTGATGAACCCTCAAGCTTCTGATATGTTGAAAACTATTTTGGCTCAAACAAAATGATTCAAGTAATTGCTATCATCTATTTCTACCAGGATCCTCATTATCTCGACTAGAGGTCCACACAAACAGCGTCCTTCCTTCTCAAATACCATCTCGTCTGTGTAACACTATATCAATGAAAATCACTATGTACTGGTTACATATATATATATATATATATATATATATATATATATATATACCCAAAAGTGTCTTTGGGCCTGAAAATATCCAATGCCAGTTTTATGAAAGGAAAAGGAGGCAGATTGCACTTCTGCATTTGAGGTTGTTGCTTCCTCAGATCTCTGGTTTGGTACAGGATACATTTCCTATGTATTCATTCACCTCCCTATAGAAACACCGCCAGAAATATTTTTGCTAAATGGCAGAAAACGTCGTTTCCACGACCGTTATTGTCCTGGTATTATACTACCACTTGTTTTTAAGGTGTGACAGTACATATAACCTTATCAATAGTTTGGCTCAAACTAAATGATTCAATAATTTCTATCATCTATTTCTACCAGGATCCTCATTTTCTCAACTAGACGTCCACACACACAGCGTCCTTCCTTCTCAAGTACCATCTCGTCTGCATATCACTAAGTTTATGAGATAAGAAGCAAATTTGTTTTTAACATCATTACCCTCACTCAGATGATAGATCATTTTTTTACAAGGTGATCACTTATCAAGGCCCGAAAGCCACTTGGGATAAGGGTTATTGCGTGTAGAGTATGTTAGTATTGAGATTTGATAAAGTGTCTTACTTAAAGGGGCGGTTCATCAGGAATTTGTTTATGTTGGACTTGAAGATGTCCATGTTGTAGTCAGGTTAGAAACAGGCAGACTGAACAGAGTTCCACAGGCATGCACTTCTAAGAAAGAAGCATTATTCAGGGAATTTACGTTTTGGTTTTGACACAGATAAAGAGTGGGGAAATATTTTGACGGTGGTTTCGGCTAGACAGGTGTTTTTCGTTAACGATCGGTGAGGGGGGACCAGGGATTGGAGCTCAGACGAGCAATTGCCATGGAAGTAAAGATAAAACAAAGACAGGCTCACAACATCTCTCCTGTGAATGGGGTATATAGCCAGAATTTGACGAAATCAAATCGATAAAATCTGTGACAAACATGCTCCAATCGCATGATTGGGGCATCTGTGTACATTATGTAGTCCTCACCATCATGATAAGCCAGTATAACCATATTTTGTTTTTCTTAGAAAAGATTTCTCTCTTCTCAATCTTCTTGCTGACCACACTGCCTTTTTCAATTCTCTACATCATCCATCCACCTCCTGTAGCCACCGTCTTATCTATTTGAAAATAGCTGCTACTCCATCATAACAATAGCAAATGCTACTGATGAAAGAACAAGATAAAAATACAACTTAGAATCAATTTTTGTTAAGATGGAGAGTGTGGACTGCGATGTTGATTTGTTTTTGTATAAAATATAAATAATTTCATTTTCTCTTTCTTATACAGTGTCATATGTGTGCCTAGCTAGAGATGGGAAGTGTGGACTGGGAAGTTGGTTGATGATTATGTGATGCTCATTCCTGGCTGACTCTCATCTTTTTCCTTTTGCTATGGGTTATATGTGACATGCTTTTTGCAGGTGCGCTTACCTTGGACACTTGCATGCGGCAAATAATGAGCCATGTTATTCACTAACAGTTAGGTTACAAATCATTTAATATATAATATAAGGGGTAAAAATCTGTTTAAATGTGTGTATGTATATATGTATGCAAGTCTTGGAAAAACGTTCAAGAGAAGCAACGGATTTTCTTTTCAATTGTCTAGATTTAATTTATACCTATGTCTCTTTCGATGGACACAACATCTAACACGTTACATTTTTTTTCTTCCTTCGCAGTACAGGTCTACTACTGCCTGCCTACTACCACTTTTTGTGTTCGCAATTTTCCTTTGTTGTTTTTGCTCAACCAACACTTTTACACACACCTCAACTTTCTTTTCTGCCTTTGCATCACCAGTCTGCGCCTGCCTGCCTACTACAACTTAATTTTTTTTTGCACAACACCCAGCTACAAACACCCGGGCAATGCTGGGTACACAGGCTAGTTATGTAATAAAAAAGAAATTATAGATGGAGGTGAACAATGAAGCATAATCTGCTGAAGGGAACAGTGCATATTCCGATGATCAACTATTAAGTATACCTAGTATAGTATTTATCATGATATAGGAACCATTGATTAACTATAGTATAGTTTAGTTTGTAATTAAGACAACGAAAGGAAGTCTTATTTTAACATTTTAATAAACAAACTTTCTTTGCCATTTTCGTTAGTAGCTTTGGTAGAAGAGAGAACTCTGTAAGGGAGTTCAGTGTTCATGCACATGTTTATATCTAGTAGTTACTGGAACAAAGAAAGCTGTTAAAAGAGAAAGAAAGGGCAAAGACTTCAGTGCATTGACGTGTTGTTATGCGTGAGTGCGAGTTGTTTTGATGTATGTTCTTTAGCGTGGTAAAGAATGTTCATTTGGGAACAGCATGTGGAAGCAAGTAGTAGTTTGAAGAGAAGCTTGTGTTGTACTTAGTGCGTTGATGTGTTGCCGTGAGTGTGTGTTGTAGTCTCTTTAATATCAGTGCGTTGATGTGTTGCCGTGAGTGTGTTGTAGTCTCTTTAATATCAGTGCGTTGATGTGTTGCCGTGAGTGTGTGTTGTAGGTTCTTTAATATCAGTGCGTTGATGTGTTGCCGTGAGTGTGTGTTGTAGGTTCTTTAATATCAGTGCGTTGATATGTTGCCGTGAGTGTGTGTTGTAGGTTCTTTAATATCAGTGCATTGATGTGTTGCCGTGAGTGTGTGTTGTAGGTTCTTTAATATCAGTGCATTGATGTGTTGCCGTGAGTGTGTGTTGTAGGTTCTTTAATATCAGTGCATTGATGTGTTGCCGTGAGTGTGTGTTGTAGGTTCTTTAATATCAGTGTGTTGATGTGTTGCCGTGAGTGTGTGTTGTAGGTTCTTTAATATGTCAAAGAATGCCCGTGGGAATAAATGTGTTTGAAGAGAGATATAGCTAGCTTGTAATAATCATGTTCAGCCCCAAGCGATGTTTGCTGATAGGCAGACCAGCGAGAAAAAGAATTAAAACTTTGTGATTCCGTTTTCTATATACTCAGTCATGTGGCTGAGAACTGGCTTGTGATTGGACAAGCCAGGAAGTTAATGAATTTCAAATCTCGAAGTTGTGAGAAGTAGTCTCTGCATGTACTAGCGGGCGTCAGATGCTACAATAGTATTTAATATGATGTAGGAACCATTAATTGTATATATGTATACATGAATAAGTAGTAATAATATGGTCGTATTCAAGTCCAACGTAAACAAGTTCTTGATGTGCTGTTCCCCTTCAGTAATTCAATTTACCAAATTTCCATTGCTAACAATTATTACAACATTGACCAGTGTACGCTTATTAACCCTTATCCTCTAGTGGCTTCCGGGCCTTGATAAGTGGTGACTTCTTTGTAAAAAATATTTCTTAATATTCTTAAATATGTAGCCAGTATCTAAACTTTAATTCTCACAATAATGTTAACAAATAGTCTGTTTTCTACAACACTGAGCAAAAGCAATGTGTACTAATAACAATACATGGCTATGAATGTGTGATTATTCGAAGCGCTTTATCGTTCATGTGTATTGCTACTAATAAAAATACATGTCAAAATAAGGTGGAAACTTTAAGAAAACACTCTGCCATAGAGCTAGACAGAATATAGTATGGAAAAATCATGTCATTTATTAACAGTCATTCACTAACAGTAAAATTAGAAAAAACATTGAAAAGCTGTAATATGTGAAGAGATTGTTATAAGTGGCAAAAATCTGTGTAAATGTATGTATGTATGTATGTCTCGCCAAAACGTTTAACAGAGGCAACAGATTTTCATGAGATAGGTATCATTTTGAAGCTGTACTCTTCGAACAAGAAATATCAACAAATTGGCCAAAAACATTAATTCCTTCACTCTCAACTGGGCACTTTTCTAAAGGGAGGGGTCACTTTTTTCGCTGATATATTCTAAACTCTTTTGAATTGTCTAGCTTTAATTTATACCTATGTCACTTCCGATGGGCAAAACAGCTAACATGTTACGTTTTTCTCACTTTCTTTTCCTCCATCACAGTACAGGTTTCAGCCTGGCTGCCTACTACCCCTTTTCTGTGCTCGGAATTTTCCTTTGTTTTTTGTTTGTTTGCTAAACCAACACTTTTACACACACTTTCTTTTCGGCCTTTGTGTCACTGGTCCGAGCCTACCTGCTTACTACAACTTAATTTTTTTTCTGCTCAACACACACCTACAAACACCCGGGCAACGCTGGGTACACAGGCTAGTTATGTGATAAAGAAGAAATTATAGATGGAGGTGAACAATGAAGCGTAATCTGCTTAAATTATAGATGGAGGTGAACAATGAAGAGTAATCTGGTTTAAGGGAACAGTGCATATTCCGGATGATGATCAACTACTAAGCATACCTAGTATAGTATTTAACACGATGTAGGAACCATTTATTATATTATATTTAACACTATATAGGAACCATTTATTATAAATAATGGTAAAATATAGATATATATATATTAACATATGTATGTATATATTTAGTAATAAGTAATAAAAAGTGTCTAGAAACAAAATAGTTCTGCTAATTCATACTAGGATTGTCTGCTAGCACCATAGTGTTATTGTTAGAGTTCTAGGTAAATTCAGTTGGAAGTTCCATACTCCTGAATGTCGAAGTTTCAATCCTCAGTGAGATTTAAAATAGAATTAAAAATTACTTAGGAATTTTTAATCCATCATCACTAACAATCCAAGAGCATGTTAATCTCATATACTAAATAAACGGTTCGATTCAGAATTATGTAAAGATTTCTTAGTTCAAGGGAAAGATTCGACAAAAAACACCTGAATAAGATGGAAGGTAAAATAGAAACATTATGAAAAAGATGAGAACATTATTCTGAAGAATCCAAATAATATGAATAATCTAACTTCACCCACAAAATGAAAAAAAACGTGATAATTTTTAGTTAAATTAAAAAAAATAATTTTGTTAACTAACCAGTATTTATTAAAACTATACTCATTTTTGAAAAATTCATTATCAATAAACGTTTGGGATATTTTATAAAAGTCAACATAATACAATTTTACCACATGAAAGAATCAAAATAATATGAATAATCAATCCTCATCTCTAAAACGAAAAAACATAAAGATTTTGAGTTAAATATTTTGAAATAGATGAATCCAAATAATATGAAAGTATCAAAAAATTAAAAACATTATATACAGCCATAAATGACCCAAAGAACGTCGATATTCAGAGATAACACAGAAACGTTGGGAAAATAATACCCAAGATGAGAACACTATTCTGAAGGATCCAAATAATATGAATAATGAATCCTCATCTCTAAAATGAAGAAACGTAAAGATTTTTAGTTAAATATTTTGAAATAGAAGAATCCAAATAATATGAATAATCAAACTTCACCCACAAAATGAAAAAAACGTAATTATTTTTAGTTAAATTTTAAAAAAATAATTTTGGTAACTAACCAGTATTTAATAAAACTATACTCATTTTTAAAAAAAAAATCATTAACAATATTTGGATATTTTTTTTTTCAGAATTTACAACAATGAAAAGAAATTCATTAATGGATAAGAACTTTTCTGCATTGATGATTTAAAAAGGTTGAAAATAATTATAAATTTCTTCATTACATTTTTTTAAGTTGAAATTTATTAACGTGCCTATCATCATACACTTCATTGGATTTTTACTTTTTGTGTAATCAGATGCAAGCCAACATGAGAGACAAACCACATTCTTGCAAGGAAATCAAATTTGTTGCGTCATATGACAACACATATGGGAGAGAAACTACATTCTTGTGAAGTATGTGGTTCTTCGTTTGCACTGAAGTCAAGTTTGTTGAGTCATATGACAGCACATACGGGAGATAAACCACACTTTTGTGAAGTATGTGGTTCTTCTTTTGCACGGAAGTCAACTTTGTTGAATCATATGACAACACATACGGGAGAGAAACCACATTCTTGTAAAGTATGTGGTTTTTCTTTTGCACAGAAGTCAACTTTGTTGCGTCATATGAAAACACATATGGGAGACAAACCACATTCTTGTAAAGTATGTGGTGCTTCTTTTGCATGGAAATCAAGGTTGTTGCGTCATATGCCCAAACATACAGGGGAGAAACCACATTCTTGTGAAGTATGTGGTTCTTCTTTTGCAAGGAAGTCAGATTTGTTTAGTCATATGAAAACGCATACGGGAGAGAAACCATATTCTTGTGAAATATGTGGTTCTTGTTTTGCACGGAAGTCACATTTGTTGACTCATATGTACACACATACGGGAGAGAAACCACATTCTTGTAAAGTATGTGGCTCTTCTTTTGCACAGAAGTCAACTTTGTTGAGTCATATGAAAATACATACGGGAGATAAACCACATTCTTGTGAAGTATGTGGTTCTTCTTTTGCACAGAAGTCACATTTGTTGACTCATATGAAAACACATACGGGAGAGAAACCACATTCTTGTGAAGTATGTGGTTCTTCTTTTGCACAGAAGTCACATTTGTTGAGTCATATGTACACACATACGGGAGAGAAACCACATTCTTGTAAAGTATGTGGTTCTTCTTTTGCATGGAAGTTAAGGTTGTTGCGTCATATGACCAAACATACAGGGGAGCAACCACATTCTTGTGAAGTATGTGGCTCTTCTTTTGCACAGAAGTCAACTTTGTTGAGTCATATGAAAACGCATACGGGATATAAACCATATTCTTGTGAAGTATGTTGTTCTTCTTTTGCATGGAAGTCAGATTTGTTGAGGCATATAAAAATACACACGGGAGACAAACCACATTCATGTGAAGTATGTGGTTCTTCTTTTGCACAGAAGTCAAATTTGTTGAGGCATATGAAAATACACACGGAATAGAAACCACATTCCTGTGAAGTATGTGGTTCTTCTTTTGCACAGAAGTCACAATTATTGAGTCATGAAAACTCATACAGGAGAGAAACCACATTCTTGTGAAGTATGTTTTTCTTTTCCATGGAGGTCAACTTTGTTGAGTCATCTGAAAACACATATGGGAGAGAAACCACATTCTTGTGAAGTATGTGTTTTTAATTTTGCATGGATGTCAACTTTTCTGACTCATATGAAAACACATACAAGGCGTCCCTAATGGTGCTGTCCTTAACAGCTGAAGAGAAAATAACACAATAGCAAGGGATTATATACGACATAAACATAAGAAGATATCAATCATTCCAGCCATTATAGAAAAAAAAAGAATTTCATAAACTATCTAGTGATTAGACGTTGTGAACTAAGTTCAAGAAAAATACAATAAATTGCTCTTACAGGGATAGGTAGACTCTTTAAAAGATCCCTCGGTTGGAGTAAATTAATGGGAGAATGTTTGACATTGCGCAGAATTGCCTATCCCATCAAAAACAAATTAAATGAAATAAAAAAACTCAAACCCCATTATTGTGGAGTATGTTGTTCTTTTGCATGGAATTCTCCTTTATTTCGTCATATGAAAACACATACAGGAGGGATCAGTAATGACAATAAATGCAGGTTTTGCCATACAGGATTGGAAAGTGTTGGTCGTCTGATTGCAAGTTGCAAAGTTCTTCTAGGGGACGGCTACTATACAGCGAGACATGATGGAGTATGCAAGTACCTCCACCCGACCATCTGTAAAAAAGAAAACATCCAGTGTAGTAGCAAGTCCTGGGAACATCAACCTGAAAGGACAGTTGGAAATACCATACATTACGACCATGTAATCCCTACAGCCACCTACCTTGAAAATGCTGCTGTGAAACCTGCCATAGTTATATGGAATAAGTCAGAGAGAGTTGCAACCTTGATTGAAGTGAGTGTTCCCAATGATGGCGGTCTGAACAGAGCTGAAAGAGAGAAACAGACCAAATATCCAGGTCTTATGTATGATATGAAAAGAAATTGGAATCTTAAGGAGATATCAATCATACCAGTTATCATAGGTGGCACAGGGTTTATGAAGAAGAAACTGAAGTCCTACCTTACTAATATTCCTGGTGAACAAAGTGCAAAAGAGATCCAGACAATTGCACTTAAGGTAACAACGAGGATACTAAAAAGAGCTTTTGATTATTTTCAATAAAAAGCGGGGCAATGTTGGCAGCTAGTTTGGCTGCCCCATACCCAGCCTACAATCTTTAAAGGAAGAAAATTTTTTTTAAAAAGAGACAATGCAGATTCTGCCACACAAAATCGGAAAGTGTGAGTCATCTGGTATCGAGTCGAAAGTTTCTTTTAAAAGATGGCTACTACACAGCAAGACATGATGGAGTATGTAAGTACCTCCACTGGATTATCTGTAAAAAAATAAATATGCAGTTTAGCAGCAAGTTCTGGGAACATTAACCTTAAAGAACAGTTGAAAATGATATATATACAATACATTACAACTATGTAATCCCTACAGCCACCTACCTTACAAATGCTGTCAAACCTTACATAGTTATATGGAATGAGTCAGAGTGACAACCTTGGTTGAAGTGAGTGTCATTAATAATGGTGGCTGGTTTGGCTGCCCAATACCCAGCGTTACAATCTTCAAAGGAACAAAATTTTAAAAAAGGAGACAAACCATATGTTTGCGAATTGTGTGGTTCTTTTGCATGGAAATCAAATTTGTTGAGTCTTGAAAACACATACGAGAGACAAAGCACATTCACGTGTTGTATGTAGTTGTGCTTTTGCACTGAAGTCAACTTTGATAAATCATATGAAAACATACAGGAGACAATTTCTTTACTACATCAGTGTTTGAGAGATAAAGAACTTAAATAGAACATTCGAATATCTATATATCTCATATAGACTTCAAATGTTAGCCACACGTTGTGGGCCTCTTCATTTCTGAGAACTTCGTTTATTACAGAAAAAGAGACAAACCATGTTCTTGTGAAGTATGCATCTATTCTTTTGCACATAAGTCATATTGGAAACTGAAAAAATATTACAGAATCAGAAAACAAATTTGCTACAAAAATCACACAAAATAGTAGTTAAAAATAATCCACAACTTGCATTTCAGAAAATTGGAAAAATGGGTCAAACAAGAGTGTGACAAGTCTTTTCTGGAATTATTATTATTATTATTATCATTATTATTATAAGGGAGACTTTATAGACTGACTTTAAAGAGAATGCCTTCACTATGATCAGGACAGAGTTATAATTACTGCTCACAATCAATGTTTGATTACCAATGCTTCTAAGTAGATAGAAAGGAAACTGGAATCGTTTGAAAATTTCTATGTCAGTAATTCTAGGAGCAAATCAAATTAGACAAAAGAATATAAAAAACTACCTGGCAAATATATCTGGTGAACCAAGTGCAAAAGAGATTCAAACCAGAGAGAAACCACATTCTTGTGAAGTATGTGGTTCTTCTTTTGAACAGATGTCTACTTCCTTGAGTCATATGAAATGCATGGGAGAAACAATATTTGATGATTTTCCAAAATCAATACCTCAAAATTGTATTCAGCATCACAAAACAAGAACCAGCAGAACAACGTCTGTCAGGAAACTGGCCAACCATTTTTCACAAGACTTTCTTACAAATATGACAAAATCAGAAAATAAATCTGCTTCAAAAATCACACAAAATAGTATTTAAAAATACTCCACAACTTGCATTTCAGAAAATTGGAAAAAATCTTTTCTTGATATTTTATAATAATAATAATAATCATAATAATAATATCAATAATAATAATAATAATTATTATCATTATTATTATTATTATTATTATTATTATTAGGCATTTTTGTAGACTGGCTTTAAAGAGGATGTCTTCACTATGGTCAAGATAGAATTATAATGACTGCTTACTATCAAAATTTGATTATCAATGTTTCTAAATAGATATAAAAGAAGCTGGAATTTTAGGGAATTCTTTTCCAGTAATCATAGGAGGAAAAAAATTACTTAAAAGAATTTAACAAAGTACCTAATAAATATATCTGGTGAACCAAGTGCAAGAGAGACGGTTTGAATCTTAAAACTTCCAACTCTCAAACTTGACACTTTGTTGTCAAAATTTTCAACTGCCAAACACAAACTCTGTTGTCAAAACGTCTAAATCCAAAACTTGACACTATTTCAAGTTTATTTGCACACAACTACGTAGCACGCCTTCTTACTCGTCTTCTGTTTACATCTGTTTTTATTCACCTTTTTATCATTTGCATAGAAATGCAACAGTCTGCATCGCTCTAGTGATCGCCTATGATAAAACCAACTTGGTAACTTATTTAGTGTTTTTTTTTCTGTTTTTGTTACAATACCAAACTTTTAAAGCATTCACACATGCCAAGTAAGTTTCGATTTTTCATACAAAGTAAAATAAGAAAAACTGAAAAGCCATATTTTTGTAATGTATGTGGCTCTCTTCTAAAAATAGAAAAGAATATAATCCTTTGATTATGTTGATAATGTTCTTTAAATAAAAATGTTTTTATTCTCAAGTAAATGTTTAAAATGAAAGAACACAACTTTTTTGCCAAGGTCACGTTTTAACAGGTTTTTTACTTCTAAAATTTACTACATCTCAATAAAACATCTATTTTATATCGAGTATTCATGTTTAAATATCTGCTTAAGTGTTGTAAGATTTTTTAAAGAACAAGGAACGTTCAATAATGACAGTAATGGAGATGAGAGATTTCCTGGCAATGTTTAACTCACAGGAGATTATTGCACTTCATTTTATAGGAAATTAAATAAAGCTATCAACATTAAGAGCCTTATTGTACTTCATTTACTAGAAAATTAAATAAATAAAATCAACATTAAGAGGTGGGATCAGATCAGCAAATATGTCCCTGCAAAATATCACTGCAATAGTCAGATGATGCAGCTTGATTTCTGAATTTCTGCATCATCTACAAAAACTTTCTCCAGAGATGCATTAAACGATGTGAGAAATGTGTAACTGTGATGTTTTTATCTAGAAAAAGAAACTAAAAACTGCGGCAATTTTTGTTGTTCTAATTATATTTGAAATTAGACTGTGGCATTATCATTTACTTTTGTAGCTTCATGATATCGAGAAAGTATAATTTTGTTTTTCAGAATACTAGGTATAAATTGCTTTGTTTACTTAATGTAATATTTTAATGTTCAACAGAAGTTTGTATAGTCTTTTCATAAACACAGTTTTTCTCACTAGCGTTTTCGTTTTCAAGTGATCAAGGTTTTTTGTTTAATGCTCGATTGAATTAGGGTAATTGACTTCTGATCTCGTGGTGGTTGAGACCTGGCCCTCACTTTAGATAAATTTAACAGACAAAAATTACACGTGTAGTAAAACAATGAAGATTTTCTGGTTTTCAAAGGTTTTATTTAAAGAGAAATTTTCCAGAGGAGGAGAGACCATTATCTTATTAACTAATTACTTCTTGATCAGTTTTTCTAAGTTAGTTGTAAGGATGAAAATTTAGAGATGCAGACAGCTAGACATGAAGCTTTTAATGGTTTAGATTTTCCTTCCATTTTCAGACTAATTTACTTGTATAGAATCCAGATTCAGACTCCCTCAAAACTCTATTCCATACTCAAATACGTGATATACTTTTTCGCTATATCATGTTACACTTGCATCTCTTACGTGTTTAATTATTGAACGAAACTTTCAATCCCACCACCTGCAGCATGGCATATTTCTATTTGCTGACAGATTATCCTGAGATGTACGGCTCTAAAATTCAGACGTATAATCCCAATATTAAGAGTGTTATTTTTCTAGTTTAAAGGTTAGGAGGAGAGAACAAGGTTGGCGGGGAGAACGAGGAAGGGAAAAGTGGGGAAAGTGAATTAAAAAATATATAAAATAATATAAAACGAAAAATACATATAAAAAGTAGTGTTAATGAAGATATGTAGTATTGGGAATCCCAGCTTAATTGCTATCTAGGTAGTTTAGAAATAGAAAGTTATGTAAGCATATTTTGATTTCCCATCAGCGAGTTAGCAGGGTCAGAAGGTTAGGTTTGACAGGCATCAAACTCAAGTCATCCTTGAACAACCTAGATAGAATGCACCGGGAAGTAAGGGGTGATACGGGAATTGTGGGTAGGCTTCCAGTTGACGACCGCAAGGGCTGGGAGTTGGTCTAGGCAGCAGATGAAGCAGACGGAAAATTGGGTCCCTCCCGACAATCAGGGTCCGAGATCATAGGCTTGCCTTGAATAAAAATTTGAAGCTTCAAATCCCATCTTGTTCATTAATGAATCTGTCTGCAGCAGTAAGTACCACTCCCCAGCAAGATGGCAGACCAGCGACCAGAAGATATCATCCGCTGGCCAAAGCAACCAGGTATGTTCAAACTACATTGTGCATACACGTCTCAGAAACCTTCCAAGGCAAAAGAAACTAAGAATGAGAACACACACACATATAGCAGTGGACCACGTAAGATCATACACACACACACGTATATGTAAGAACAGTGATAAACGTAAAAGTACTTGTAACAAGAAAACGTAAAAGTAAACGATTAGTAAAAGCAAACGTTTAATAATAATAATAAAGAATAAATAATAAGCACATAAACAGAAAGAAGAGAACACATATATATATATATATGTATATATATATATATATATATATATATATATATATATATATTGTTGCCTACATTACCCCAAAGTGAAATAATGATGAGGCTAGTCAATACCAGATGCATAACTATTTGGGGAATGCTAGGCGTCGCATGTGTTGAAAACAATTCTTGCATCTAGTATCACGGTTAGGCCACTATTGGTGAATAAATAAGATATTGCCAAAAGAAGTGTCTATTAAATTGGGACATCAGCGTCCTTTTTATCATTCTGCATTGTTTGCTGTAATTTGAAATTGAAATTTAACGTAAACAGATTCGATGAGATTACGTCGAATTTAACTAAAAAGGGGTATAAGTTTTGCCCTGGTTATTCTGAACTAAACGGTTCTAACATTCTCGGTATCTCTGGCCTGGATCTTATTCCTAGAATCCATAATCTCAGTTTAATTAAGTGTTTGGGAGGTTATGCTTGGAAACTCCCCAATTATATCATTCCCTTCGGTGAGGGGTCAATTTTTTTAAACAAAAATGATAGGGTTGTGGAAAAATTGCCAGCCTTCGATCAAGTTATTAAAACACTCCCTATGTGTCAGTCATATTTAATTGATAGTGTATTAAAGCCAGTAGCATCTTACGAGGATGTGCTGCAACCTTTTTTTGACGGTCCAGCTGTTGAACGTGGAGTAGAAAAGTTTTTTTCTCTGGACTCCATAGGTATCGAGGATGCCAACCAGTTGTCTTCAATTGATAAAGAAAAAATAAATGCCTTCGAAGAGGCTATAGTTCTCAAGGAAGGAAAATATTACGTCGAGCTGCCTTGGGAGCATGACAAGCTTCTCAAGGTGGAGTCCAATTATGTGCCTTCACTGCGAATCATGCATAGGGTGGCCCAGTCCTTGGAAGGAAAAGGACTGTATAACGATTATATACAGGTCTTCAAAGAATACGAAGACTGTGGAATTATCGAACCTTTCTCTGTTCCCCATGGAACTTATGAGAATTATAAATGGATTCCCCATCGGTCAGTAATTAAAGAAGGTCTGGGAATAACTACAAAGATCCGCCCTGTTTTCAATTGTTCGTTGAAACGTAAAGGTAGCGTATCGATTAACGACACTGCTTATTCGGGTGTTAACATGACTGCATTGTTGCTAGATATTCTACTAGCTTTCCGAAAAGAAAAATATGTGCTTTTGGGCGATTTGCGCAAAGCTTTTTTACAGATCAGGTTAAAATCTATTGAAGATAAAAATAGATTTTGTTTTTTCCTCAAGGTAGATGGCAAATTGTGCGCCTACCGTTTTAATACTATTATATTTGGGTTCAATGCCAGCCCTTTTATATTAAGCTTTATACTTAAGCATCATGCCAAAAAATATGAAGTCGATTTGGCTTCACATTCGATTTCCAATAAATTTTATGTTGACAACTTAGTTACTACTAATAGTGACCGAGATACTCTAACCCATGTGTATAATAAAGTCCGCGACAGACTCGGAGAAGCGGGGTTTGAACTCCAATCCTGCAACTCCAATTGCACGGGCATACAAAATAAAATGATGGAAGACGGTACTATCTCGTCTTCTTCCCCCAACTTTGAAAAGGTGCTGGGGTATCAATATTCTGTTGAAAGGGATACCCTTAAACTCGCTCCATCTGTAATAGATGGCAATGCCAATACCAAACGCAAGATATTATCTCAAGTCTCTAGTCTATATGATCCATTATCTTTACTTCTTCCTGTCACCGTGCAGGGGAAGATTATTATTAGTCAACTGTGGAAAAAGGAGTTGTCTTGGGATCAACAAATCCCAGAAGAAGTTAAGGCCACGTGGCAAGCACATGCCAACGAGCTGAATTGTATAGGGAACTTTGAATTTCCTAGATGTACTCTCCTAGCAGAATCCCATGTTGAAATTATTTGCTTTAGCGATGCTTCTAAGCATGCTTATGGGTTTTCCGTGTATGCGAAACAAGGTGCTCAGTGTTCCTTGATATTCGCCAAGGCAAAAGTGGCACCCATCAAGGGAAAATCACTACCTGTTTTGGAATTATTAGCTATATTTCTAGCGTTTAAAGTTATTCCACAAGTTTTGGGTGCTCTAGCGCCCATCAATATCAAATCCTTTTTGTCGTGTCTGATGCACAAGTAGCCCTGTCATGGATTTTGAATGGGAAGGCTGCGAAAAGAAATATATTCATTGAAAATCGCGTATCAGACATTAATAAGTTCATTGAAAACATTAAACTTAAATATGGGATAAACCCTAAATTTAGATATGTTCCTTCGTCGGATAATCCGGCTGATCTTTTAATCAGAGGTATTACTGCCTCTAAGTTCAACCAATTTTTCAAATTTTGGACCTGCGGACCAGACTGGCTTAATCAAGTTGAAATCAGCTGGCCCACGTCCCCTTTGCCTTGTCTTAACAATGTTAACAGGAAGATGGTAACATGTATGATCTCGGATGAAACTGCTTCTAACGAGAATCACTTGCCAATTAAAATATCTGATTTTTCCTCATTAACTAAGGCTATTAATGTCTTAGAAAAAGTTGTGAGATTCGGTGATAAATTACGTCACCGAAAGACTGACACCGTCAAGAGAGCTAAATTGTTGCTCTTCTCTCATTTACAAACGGAAGCCTTTCCCACAGAACTTGCTTATTTGCAACACCCCTCTAATAAGGCTGCTCCACCAAGAGTTAAGGCCTTTGGGTTATTCCTAGATAGGGAGGGACTGATACGAACTCAAGGACGTATTCAGAATTCCGAGGTTTTTCCATATGAAGTGAAATTTCCTATATTATTAGGAAAAATACCCACCTGACCAAAGTGGTCATTATTGAAGCTCACCAGAATTGTTGTCATATGGGAGCAAATTCACCCCTTAGCAAGGTGAGGCTATCGGGTTTTTGGATTCCCCAAGGGAGACAGGTGGTGAAGTCGGTTCTCCGTGACTGTGTTATATGTAAGAGAATTAATTCTCTACCGTACAAAGCACCCTCTGGGTCTCAACTGCCTTCTGATAGAGTAAATTTTGTCCGGCCCTTCAAATGTGTAGGGGTGGATTTTACTGGACATTTTTTTGTCAAAAACAATAATGAAGATGTCAAAATGTACATCCTACTGTTTACTTGCATGAGTTTACGTGCCATACACTTGGAATTGGTACCGGACATGAGCGCAAGATCTTTCTTGTTAGCGTTCGTTAGGTTCACCAACTTATTTGGTGTACCAACTCATATGTATTCCGACAATGCTAAATCTTTCATAGCGTCGGGTATTATATTATCAGACATATTTGTGTCTGATGAATTTAGAGAATATTTCAAATCCACTACTATTGTTCATTATACAATTCCCCTGTACTCTGCATGGTATGGTGGAGTATGGGAGAGATTAATTAAAACTGTAAAACAGTGTCTTTCCAAGTTGTTGGGTAGGAGGAGGGTCGGTTATTTCGAGTTCCTAACCGCCCTTTCAGATGTTCAAAAGGCCATAAATGATAGGCCACTAACATTTATTTCAGCTTCTGATAGAGGCCTTGATGGGTTAACTCCCAACCATTTTTTGCAGACAGGATATCATCCCCGCCTGCTTATCAATCTTAGCGGTTCAGAGGACCCTTGTCCAGAACCTCCAAATATAAATTCGCTCTTACATTCTCTTGAAATGAGGGATGAATTTGTCAGTAAATTCAAACGTATTTGGCATAATGACTACTTGCTCTCAATTAGAGAAGTAGACGCCCACATTACAGAAAATGAAACCTCTAAAATATCAGAGGGTGAAATTGTTCTTATCAAAGCTCCTAATAAGTCCCGGCCCTTCTGGGGGTTGGGTAAGGTAGTAAAATTATTGGTCGGAAAGGACAACAAGGTTCGTTCGGCATCAGTGCTGAAAGACGGGTGTGTCCAAATTCATTCCTTAAAAAATATTTATCCTTTAGAGATAAAACATAATCCTGAACCTGCATTAGCAGAATTTGCGGAAGAAGGAGGCCCCTTCTTTTGCCCCACATGTTCAGTCGCCAACGACGGAACAACACCTATGGTGTGTTGCGACTTGTGCAATGAGTGGTACCATTTTAGTTGTGTCGGGGTCGAATAACAAGTTACCGTTGAAGATTGGGTGTGTCCAGATTGTGCGGACCAAACACCAAGTTAATAATTGTATATTCCTTTTATAGACTCATCAGTAGAGTCATACCTTTTATTACTAATACATTCTCTGTTTGCCATAGGGAGATCGTTATAAGTTCAGATTGACAACAGACACACATTGAATTTAATTGCTATTATATGTTAATATTAAGTCCTTTGGGACAGAATTCCATTGTAATGACTTGTCCAAATAGGTGGCAATCCTTAATTTTCCCGATAAAAAAGAAAGAAATGAGTATCCATTTCTTTCTCTTCCTTCCTTTGGCAGTGTGTTAGAAATTTCAGAATGCAAGGGCGATAACCGCGTGATTTGCAATCACGCGATTATTTCAACCAATGGTATTGCGTTGTTCAGTTGCTAAGGAGGATTCAGAATTGGCGGGAATTTTGTGTTTCAAAAAACAGATTTCAACTCAGCGCCGAATAAGACGGACGCACGTAATCTACCTCCTTGCCTATTGAACTAAGGCATGGTTCTAAAACAAGATTTCAATATGATGCCGAGCAAAGCCGACACGCGAAATCTCGCTCCAGGCCTTATGAACTAAGGCATGGTTCTACCCCATTTATTTCTCCGCTCATTTAAATGCGGATATTAGCCGGAGGCTAAAACATTCTACGGATTAACTACTTAATCATCTCTGCCCGCAAGAGGGCATATTATTTTACGATCATCGATCGCAAAGTGCGTTGGTCGTATCGACAGTCTGGAAGGATTTCGTGAACCCTCAACCAATTCTACGAGCGGCCAAGTCTACCAGCATCTTCACAAGAAGAAAACTACCTACGCCTTTCAAGGCATGAACTACAACTACCTTAGCCTTTCTAGGCAAGAACTACCCGCCATTTGGCAGAAGCTAAAGAGGGCACTCTTTTGCAATATGGACTCCTTTTTTACCCTTTTGTAAATAAAATTATTCTTGGATTTAAGGTGAGCCTTTGTTGCTTTTCTGAGTCTCTTTCATTCTGCCATAGGCAAAAACGAGTAAGAGAATTTCTTACATTGTACAGTTCAACAAAGACATTAAAAAATGAATAATATCGCAAAAAAAGTTTAAATTGTTTGTATCCGTTATGGAACGAAGTTCTCAAAAAAAAAAATTCTCTTAATTTCATCAAGTAGTTTTTTTTTTTTGTTTTTTTTTTTTACAGTGGAAAAACACGTTTTTATGAGAGCGCGTTGAAGGCAGACATCTAGGATTTTAAAAAAAATGTTTGAATTTTAGTAACACCACGGAAGATAACTGCAGTTAAAGCGCCGACACCCCCTCCCCATCTTTAATACTAGCTTTTCTTCCTAAAAATCGAACTTTTTGCTCGGTATCATAACAAATAGTTTTTTCGCTTGTAAAAAAAAAGGTAAAATCCCTTGAGAGCGTACGGTGGTTATATGAGAAAATAAAGCTGTTTACGCATTATAAATGTTTCTTTTCTGTGCCGTATGTAATACATCAGTACATTAGTGGTCATTTCGAGTTGAAAGTTTATTTGCTGCACCCATCTGAACTAGAGAAAATCATGATTTAAATGCGTGTGTGGGTTTTTTTTTTGCTTGAACTTTGCGCTTTTCGGATTTTGTTATGTTTTATTTTCTTGGTGGATATTTGGGGGGGGGTTGTCAGAGATTATAGTTGTGGGTAAAAACATTAGAAACACTTCAAACAGTGGGGAACGCACTGATACCATAAAAAATAACGGTAACATAAGTGCAGAAGCACCAAAATTGTTTTTGTTTTGTTTTGTCTGTTTGTTAAATCCGGATAAAAAATAATAATAAAAATCAAAAATAATCCGAAAACTGCAAAGTTCAAGCAAAATTGAAATTTTTATTTGTTACGTTTGAATAAAAAAAATATTATTAAATCAAAAACAGTCGTGTTCTCGTCGAGTATTTTATTATTATTTAAGAAAATAAAAGGTACTCATTTTTGTTTACAAATGCTAATCTGGACTTGCACCAATTTTGTTGTTAATAATTACCTATAACTATAATCTCTGGCACCCCTCCAAAAAAAAACGCCCCCCCCCCAAAAAATCCATCAAGAAAACATAACATAACAAAATAATCCGAAAAGCGCAAAGTTAAAAAAAAAATTCGTTTTCCGGTATGCTCGATCTGACTTTTTGATCACCCGTTTTGTCGGCCTATTAAATATTTATCGATAGTTATTTAGACGAGACATACACATTTAAATCATGATACGGCACAGAAAAGAAACAGCTTTATTTTCTCATATAACCACACGCTTTCCGTGGATATTACCAAAAAAACTACTTGATATTTTTTTTTCGGAGAACTTCGTTCCATAACGGATACATACAATTTAAATTTTTTCGATATTTTCATTTTTTTTAATGTCTTCGTTAAACTGTACAAGTACCAAAACTATTTTTTATGTAAAAAATACTTTCAAAATATTTTTTAATATTTCAGGAACATTACGATAAGCAGTATTCATTCAATATTTTCACTAAAAATAATATTAAAAAATATTCGATGTGTTTTAATGATAACAATTATCACAAAAATTCGCTTACATGGTTTAATGACCGCTTTTCTCTCAGAAAATATTCACATTCGTTTGAAGCCACGTGTGCCACTCTGTTCATAAAAATCAGTAATCTTAAACTTAAACCCTCTCAGTACAGGCCAATAAGTCTCCTGTGCGTCATGAGTAAGTTGCTAGAATCTGTGTTAAATACAGAAGTAATCAGACATCTCAACAAAAATAACCTTCTTAGTGACACTCAATATGGTTTCCGTTCTGCTAGATCTACAGCAGATGTCCTTACAGTTATATCGCATAGGATTAGCAAATCTCTCGACGGTGGCAATCTTTCTAGGGCAATTGCTCTTGACATATCTAAAGCCTTTGATAGGGTATGGCATAACGGTTTACTTCATAAGATCGCTAGCTATGGTATAGCTGGAAAAGTCTTCTCAATTATTAAATCATTTCTTTCTGATAGGTTCATAAGAGTAGTAGTTGAGGGGCAAAAATCAGAAGCTCACAGTATTAATGCCGGTGTCCCTCAGGGGTCCATCCTGGGCCCAACTCTTTTCCTGATCTACATTAATGATCTTCCAAATCACATCCTTACATCATTTGTAGACATTTATGCTGACGACACTACCATTTATGGTAGCACATCTAAGACAGTAAACGACCAAGTTCTCTCCAATTCTCTCTCCTCTGATCTTGAGCACGTAGTACAATGGGGAAAGGAGTGGCTGGTTACTTTTAATGCATCTAAAACCAAGCTTCTCTCTTTACATCATCAACATTCTAATTCACATTTGTCATCAATTGAAATGAATGGCTCTCGTCTTCAGGAGGCCTCAAGTTTTGACAAGCTTCTGGGCTTGACCATTACTCCTGATCTTAAATGGAACACGTATATCAAATCTGTTGCCAAGGCCGCTGGAAAAATGGTGGGATCTTTCTATCGATCCAGTAGATATCTCACTGCTGATGCTATTCTCTACCTATATAAGAGCCAGGTACGTCCAAGGATGGAATACTGTTGCCACATCTGGGCAGGAGCTGCTAGAAAGGACTTGTCCTGCCTTGATAGAGTTCAAAATAGACTTCGTAGCCTCGTAGGAGATGCCCTTTTCTCCTCCTTGCAACCTCTATCTCACAGAAGAGATGTTGCGAGTTTGTCTCTGATGTATCGTTATTTTCATGGAAAGTGTTCAACTGAGCTTCAATCTATGGTCCCCCCTCGCCAAACTTTCACAAGAAACACTCGTCTAGCTGTAATCACTATCAATAATTTCCCCCACTCTTTATATGTGCCTAAACCTAAACGTAGATTCCATGAACAAAGCTTCTTTCTTAGAACTGCACGCATATGGAATTGTCTTCCGTTTTCCTGCTTTCCGGCTGACTACAATATGGTTGTGTTCAAGTCTAAAGTAAATAAGTTCTTGATGAGCCGTTCCATATAAGTTATTAAATTTACCAAATTTTCATTACTAATGATTACTATATTGACCAATTTCTACTGTACACTCTTTAACCCTTATCCTTGAGTTGCCTCTGGGCCTTGATAATGTGGTGATGCCTTTGTAAAAAAAAAAAAAAAAAACTTCATGTTATTCGCAGGAGATCCTCATTTAACTAAGCCTGCATAATGAACACTCGTTACAAGAAAACATTTATGTTGGAACGATTTTAATTAATATTTCTAACACGTAAATAAACGTTATTTCATCTTAAACACAGTGATTTCGAGTTTTTTGTCAAGTGTCATTATTTTCTGGAGTTATTTCTACATTTTTATTTTATGTATGTGAGGATGTACTTTCGACTTCAAGAGATTCCCGCACCTGCAACCTCGGTCGTAAAAATGATAGACCCCGATTATGAATAGGTAAACATGGAGTCACACCCTTACAAGTAAGTAACTCTTCGGTCAGTTCCTGTCACCATTTCTGTGAGTTCTATAGGGTCAGAATTAAAAAAGAAATCATTATACATTTTATACATTCATCTTAGTTTATTTTTAATCAGTTAACATGCATGTCACGTTTGTACAGTGGTAACGTCACCAGCTTTGAATACTACAGTTTTTACTTTTGGTTTCGATTCTAGCTGATGACACCCTATTACTTTTTTTTTTATTACTTATGACTATGACATCACGACACCATAATAATTTTCGATATTTTCATTTTTTAATGTCTTGAATAAACTGCACAAGTACCTAAGTTTTTTTTTGTATCAATATCTTAATACTTTACTTTATTAATTGTCTTTGAAATTTATTTAAATTTAGCTCAATTTGTCAGTTTCTGAAGCCGCCGTAAAAAAACATTTTTCAATGTAACTTTTTTTTCATATGTAATTTTTAAAATTTAATCTTTAAAACATGATAAAAAAATACTCAGAAATCTATTAAAAAAAATACGATAATAAATAAATCTGTTTCTATAAAATAAAAACAAAATACGATGAAGCGGCTTTCAAAACTATGTTCACTTATCAGTTTCCGCCATTAACGAATTAGAGAATTAATAAAGATGAAACTTGTAATCTGTTCTCTCTCATCTAAATATTAAAATGTTAAATAAAATAATACTAATTTTATCCGTGATATTCACCAAATAGATCAGCTCTAATTCGAAATAATTTTTTTTTATTTTTTTTTTATTTTTCCTCTTCAATTTTGTTTTCTGCGAACTTGCTCTTCCGTTCGTCATCTTGAATGTTAACTTGAGCTTTAAAGTCAATCACATTTGAAAAATCGTTTCCTTTATAAAAGCAGATAAAGTTAATCGAAAACAGATTATAAAACAAAAACGTAAGTATTACTACATGGCGCACGTCGCACGTATGTGTATTTTTTTTATTTTCATCTTTTTTTCATCGGATTATTATGGAATGGTCACTAATCTATCAGATTTTGTTTTAGTGGTGGCCAATTCTGTATGCGCTTTCACGTACAGAATTGATAACATTTTTCAGTAAAATTTTAGAAAAAGCATGAACTCTAACGTAGAAAAGAAAATATTTTTTATTGTATATTATTTTCTTTGTATAATCAGCTATAATGGCGTAAGTCGCTTGATTACGCTCACAGACCGAAGAGATCATACATTTAAAAAAAATAAAAAATTTAATTTCCATAAGTAAAAAGTAAATAGCAAAAAACGCATCATTGTATTTGTTTACGTAATTTCGGTTCTTGCATTCGTGTGCGTACGAGCGTAAAGTGACTTGTCACATTGCGGAGGAATTTTAGTGGGCTTTTATAATAAGAAAGTTTTTAAATGTGGTTCATTTTTTGTGTGTTATGTAGTTGTTAATGCTTTTGAATTGATCAAAAGAAATTATGTTTTCATGAGCGTAATTTTCTGTTTTTCTGTAAGTTTATCGAGCAGAGTACTGATTAACATTTCACAAAAATTCTGTGTTTACATTGGCGGTGCAGAATGGGGCGGAGTCGGTGCTGCAACAATAACAAAAAATACTTTTGATTTAAAAAAAAATAAAAAACAAACAAAAAAATGCCCGCTTTACTTGGTGACCATAAAGTGGGTGTTCATTTTCCATTAAATTTATAATGAAAACTGATCCCCCATTTTTGAAAAAGTACATTTTTCATATCATGAAAACTATTTCTCTGTACCACTTATAAAGTATATATTCGTTTTCAGCATCCTTGAAAAACTTTTAAAAGTCGTCAGTGTAAAGATTTTTTGATGGGGGTGGGTGGAATAATCTTGATGTTGACCAAAACAACTTATTTATTGTTTACTAAAAAAAAAAATATTTGATAAATTTTTCAGATTTTAAAGTTTAAAGTAAAATAAGAATGCTCGTTCCTGTGTATTTTTTATTGTTATTTTTTGTTTTTTTAATTTTTTTATTGTTTAATTTTCAACGGATTATTATTTTTTCAAATTTGTAATGGATTATTTGTTTTGTTAATTTTCAACGGATTATTTTTTTTCAAATTTGTAATGGATTATTTGTTTTTTTAATTTTCAACGGATTATTATTTTTTCAAATTTGTAATGGATTATTTGTTTTTTATTTTTCAACGGATTATTATTTTTTCAAATTTGTAATGGATTATTTGTTTTGTTAATTTTCAACGGATTATTATTTTTTCAAATTTGTAATGGATTATTTGTTTTTTTAATTTTCAACGGATTATTATTTTTTCAAATTTGTAATGGATTATTTGTTTTGTTAATTTTCAACGGATTATTATTTTTTCAAATTTGTAATGGATTATTTGTTTTGTTAATTTTCAACGGATTATTATTTTTTCAAATTTGTAATGGATTATTTGTTTTTTTAATTTTCAACGGATTATTTTTTTTTCAAATTTGTAATGGATTATTTGTTTTTTAATTTTCAACGGATTATTATTTTTTCAAATTTGTAATGGATTATTTGTTTTGTTAATTTTCAACGGATTATTATTTTTTCAAATTTGTAATGGATTATTTGTTTTGTTAATTTTCAACGGATTATTATTTTTTCAAATTTGTAATGGATTATTTGTTTTTTAATTTTCAACGGATTATTATTTTTTCAAATTTGTAATGGATTATTTGTTTTTTAATTTTCAACGGATTATTATTTTTTCAAATTTGTAATGGATTATTTGTTTTGTTAATTTTCAACGGATTATTATTTTTTCAAATTTGTAATGGATTATTTGTTTTGTTAATTTTCAACGGATTATTATTTTTTCAAATTTGTAATGGATTATTTGTTTTGTTAATTTTCAACGGATTATTATTTTTTCAAATTTGTAATGGATTATTTGTTTTGTTAATTTTCAACGGATTATTATTTTTTCAAATTTGTAATGGATTATTTGTTTTTTAATTTTCAACGGATTATTATTTTTTCAAATTTGTAATGGATTATTTGTTTTTTAATTTTCAACGGATTATTATTTTTTCAAATTTGTAATGGATTATTTGTTTTGTTAATTTTCAACGGATTATTATTTTTTCAAATTTGTAATGGATTATTTGTTTTGTTAATTTTCAACGGATTATTTTTTTTTATTATCAAATTGTCACTATTCAACCAGATTATCAATTTTGTTTTGTTAATTTTCAACGGATTATTTTTTTTTAATTTTCAACGGATTATTATTTTTTCAAATTTGTAATGGATTATTTGTTTTGTTAATTTTCAACGGATTATTATTTTTTCAAATTTGTAATGGATTATTTGTTTTGTTAATTTTCAACGGATTATTTTTTTTTCAAATTTGTAATGGATTATTTGTTTTGTTAATTTTCAACGGATTATTATTTTTTCAAATTTGTAATGGATTATTTGTTTTGTTAATTTTCAACGGATTATTATTTTTTCAAATTTGTAATGGATTATTTGTTTTGTTAATTTTCAACGGATTATTTTTTTTTCAAATTTGTAATGGATTATTTGTTTTGTTAATTTTCAACGGATTATTATTTTTTCAAATTTGTAATGGATTATTTGTTTTGTTAATTTTCAACGGATTATTATTTTTTCAAATTTGTAATGGATTATTTGTTTTGTTAATTTTCAACGGATTATTATTTTTTCAAATTTGTAATGGATTATTTGTTTTGTTAATTTTCAACGGATTATTATTTTTTCAAATTTGTAATGGATTATTTGTTTTGTTAATTTTCAACGGATTATTATTTTTTCAAATTTGTAATGGATTATTTGTTTTTTAATTTTCAACGGATTATTTTTTTTTCAAATTTGTAATGGATTATTTGTTTTGTTAATTTTCAACGGATTATTATTTTTTCAAATTTGTAATGGATTATTTGTTTTTTAATTTTCAACGGATTATTATTTTTTCAAATTTGTAATGGATTATTTGTTTTGTTAATTTTCAACGGATTATTATTTTTTCAAATTTGTAATGGATTATTTGTTTTGTTAATTTTCAACGGATTATTATTTTTTCAAATTTGTAATGGATTATTTGTTTTGTTAATTTTCAACGGATTATTATTTTTTCAAATTTGTAATGGATTATTTGTTTTTTAATTTTCAACGGATTATTATTTTTTCAATTTTGTAATGGATTATTTGTTTTGTTAATTTTCAACGGATTATTTTTTTATTATCTAATGGTCACTATTCAACCAGATTATCAATTTTTACAATTTTTTTAGGTGTGTTCTGTTTCTAATACAAAGTTCTGGTAAATCGATCCTTCATTTTGGAAACATCGACTTTTTCAGTCAATTTTTTTTTTTTATTTAGCTTTTTTTGACATTTAGTTTCTGTTTTCTCATTTATTTAATTACATTTTTTTATTCTTCTGGGTTGGTTTCAATATGAGGGATCGATGTATTAGAAATTGTGTACACACGTAAGTATACTAAAGAGTTTTCCTGTTAATTTATTTGGAAATGCAGTTATCAGATTTTCTGTTCGTTTGTTTAAAGAATGCTGATAATTAAAGAAACTTATGTTGTATGTTTAAGTTCTCTCGAAAATACATTCAACAAACTTCGAAAGTAACTTTCATTAAATTTAAAAAAATAATCAAGATTCTTAACAAATTACAATATTACGGTTCTGATTTTTTTTAGATGAGGAATGATTCTTTGTATTATTTAGAGTATCAAGAATACTGTTCTCATCTTGATTGTTATTTATTGTGCAAACATTGTAAAAATAACAATTAAGATGAGAACAATAGTCCAAAATAATCCAAATGATACGACAATGTTACCGACTATGTGCATTGGTTTTTGCCTTTGTTTCATTCGACGAACATCGCATAAACAGTGCAACCCCGTTTCCTTGGATAGGCTTCTTGCAGAATCTCTGTATGTGGACCACCTCACCACAACAGTTACATTTCATTTTCTACCTGCCTTTTTCCTTCTCTCTAGTTTGAAATACTAGTCCCCTATTCCCTATTTAGTTTCCTCTTTTACCTCTGTCCCCATAACTTTAATGAATGTCTGGACCCATAGCCTCAACTAGAATCAGCCATATCGTGTGAAAAAACCCCATGGGCTCGTTTTCATACTGCTGGCTTTCAGCGAGCCAGGTCTTCCATTTAACTTATGCTAGGGCTTTCTAATAAGCTACTTGAAGATCCTGTGGCTCGTGTCTAATCACAACCATCTTCAGCTCCCTGTCCCTGACTAGTCTGCTTCTCTGCTCTATCCACCTATACTGTATCCCTTCTAACCTAGCCTGTCTTACGTTTGCTAATTCAACGATATGCTTGTTAGTGTTTGTGACAATTCCATAGTAGTCCTCTAGGGATTTCTCACATTCGATCCATGTTACACTTTCATTGTTTAACATGAGATTAGCAATTGTCTGACTGGGTCTTTTGTTGTTTATTTTATGAAGACGATTTCCCTCTTATCGATCTTGTTACTGACTGCCTTTTTCAATAGTGAAGTCCTCTGCACAAAATTTGAAAATAGTTGCTGCTTCATTATAACAATGGCAAATGCTACTGACGAAAGAACAATTAGCAATACAACTTAAAATCAATTTTTTAATACACAGAACGATAGAAAAAATGATAAGCTTTAAAAAATTTGGGCATATATTTCTGTTTTTTTTTGTTATCTTATGTGTGTCAGATGTTTAAATATATATATGTACATATATATATATATACATATATATACACATATATATATATATATCTCAAGCAGAAAAACAAGGGTAAAAAATCAAATGTCATTTATCTTATGGGTTTTTTGTTTTCCTAAACTTCACAGGATCCTTCTTTATCATGTGTTTACAGTTCGTCCAGGCTCCATTATTCTTTGTTAGAATAACTGGTAAAAAAAACGGTACCAAACAAAATGAAAGAACAATATAGCAATACAACGGAAAATCAATTTTTTAAGACATAGAAATATAGAAAACATGATAAGCTTTAAAAAGGTTTGGACATATATTTGTTTTTTTGTTATCTTATGTGCGTCACATACACACACACATATATATATATATATATATATATATATATATATTTCGAGCAGAAACACAAGGGTAAAAAATCAAATGTCATTTATCTTATGGGTTTTTTGTTTTCCTAAACTTCACAGGATCCTTCTTAATCATGTTTACAGTTTCTCGAGACTCCATTATTATTTGTTAGAATAACTGGTCAAAATACGGTACCAAACAAAACGTATGTTGCGCAGTTTTTGTTTCTTTATGGCATCATATTTGCGCACCCAGCTAGAGCTGAAGAGTGTTGAGCAGAAGGTGGGTAGATGGAGCCCTTGCAACGTTGATTGCCGACTGACTGTAGGCCTCTTTCATCTTTTGCCTTTTACGTTGAGCTATATATCTGACCTGCTTTTTGCAGTTGCACCCAATTCTGACAGCTGTGTGTGTCAAATAGTTGGCCTTTCATCTCTGATGATGTCAATTCTGACAAACTGACCTCATCATTCAGTGCGTTTGTTACCAGCTGCCATGTGTGAGTTTGTTTATATGATATGGTAATCATCTATAAATATAAAAGCGAAAATCATTAATTATATATAATACATATATATATGTGTGTAGTGAAAATCATTAATTATATATAATACATAATATATGTGTAGTGAAAAGTGTCTATACATCTATATATATATACTGTGCCACCCAAAAGAAAGTCTGCATTCATATTTTTTTGTTTGACTTTTAATTTAATTATCCTAGTTCACATCAATAAAAACAATAATAATAACGTAAAATCGAGGAGGCAAAAACTGCAGCAACAAATAAGCTTATATATATATATATATATATATATATAGAGAGAGAGAGAGAGAGAGAGAGCAGAAACACAAGGGTAAAAAATCAAATGTCACCTATCTTATGGGTTTTTTGTTTTCCTAAACTTCACAGGATCCTTCTTTATCATGTGTTTACAGTTCCTCGAGGCTCCATTATTATTTGTTAGAATAACTGGTCAAAAAATGGTACCAAACAAAACGTATGTTGCACAGTTTTTGTTTCTTTATGGCATTAACGTTGATTGCCGACTGACTGTAGGCCTCTTTCATCTTTTGCCTTTTACGTTGGGCTATATATCTGACCTGCTTTTTGCAGTTGCACTCACTTCTGACAGCTGCATATGTCAAATAGTTGGCCTTTCATCTCTGATGATGTCAATTCTGACAAACTGACCTCATCATTCAGTGTGTTTGTTACCAGCTGCCATGTGTGAGTTTGCATATGAGCACCTTCAATACGTGACACCAAGGAAATAAACTCTTGTCTCTTTTACTTTCCAAGGTATGTGATGCCATGTGGGGTTAATACCATAAAAAAAACTCTCATAATACTACAATAATAATATATATCTTTAAATATGTAACCAGCAACCCTAAATAAAAATTATACAATTAGTCACCCCAATCTATGGTACTAAACATACATAGTATAGTATTTTACATGATATGGTAATCATTAATTATAAATAATAGATTATATATATGTGTGTGTAGTGAAAAGTGTCTATACATCTATATATACAGTGCCGCAAAAAGAAAGTCCGCACTCGTCATTTTTTTCAAAAACTGCGAATTTAAGCTAAATTGAATGTAACAGTTTAAACAACCTTATACATCATTTGATTCCTTTTATTTCTCTATAATTTTTCCTGTTTTTCATGTTTGACTTTTAATTTAATTATCCTAGTGTTCACATCAATAAAAATAAGAATAACGTAAAATCGATGAGACAAAAACTGCAGCAACAAATAAGCTTAAAATATTTACAAAGCATCTCTAATTGTTATACAACGTAACATTTACTACACATGCATCGACTTGTGATGAGAAAACGGTATGAGTTACTGTGCAAAAGCACTAAAAAACTGGCAGTGTTTTTTATGCCACTAAATCTGGCCATGCTAGTGTTAATTCTTACAGGGAAAACAATGCTATCCAGATTCATAGTTTAAGAAACAGATTTTAAACGGCTCCCCAAATCCAGTAAATGCGTAATCGTATTAAAAAGTGTTCATTTTCTATAGTTAAGAACAGATTGAAGAAATTTTATTTGCGAAGCTGTGTTGCAAAACACAAGCCAATGATTTCAAAAACTGCAAATTTAAGCTAAATTGAATGTAACAGTTTAAACAACCTTATACATCATTTGATTCCTTTTATTTCTCTATAATTTTACCTGTTTTTCATGTTTGACTTTTAATTTAATTATCCTAGTTCACATCAATAAAAATAATAATAATAACGTAAATAAATAATATATATGTGTGTGAAGTGAAAAGTGTCTATACATCTATATATACAGTGCCGCAAAAAAAGTCCACACTCGTCATTTTTTCAAAAACTGCGAATTTAAGCTAGATTGAATGTTATAGTTTAAACAACCTCATACATCATTTGATTCATTTTATTTCTCTGTTTTTCATGTTTGATTTTAATTGAATTATCCTAGTATTCACATCAATAAAAATAATAATAACGTAAAATCAAGGAGGCAAAAACCTCAGCAACAAATAAGCTTAAAATCAGCTTAAAATATTTACAGAGCATCTTTAATTGTTATACAACGTAATATCTACTACACATGCATCGACTTGTGATTAGAAAACGTATGAGTGACTGAGAAAAGCACTAAAAAACTGGCAGTGTTTGTGATGCCACTAAATCTGGCCATCCTAGTGTTAATTCTTACAGGGAAAACAATGCTATCTAGATTCATAGTTTAAGAAACAGATTTTAAATGGCGTCCCAAATCCAGTAAATATGTACTCGTGTTATAAAGTGTTCATTTTCTATAGTTAAGAACAGATTGAAGAAATTTTATTTGCGAAGCTGTGTTGCAAAACACAAACCAATGATTTCTGAACAGAAAGCGACATCTGGACTTCATCAGATGTAATGAAGAATATGAGTTCATATTGGTCGAAAGTAATTTTTAGTAATGAAAACAAGTTCAATAGGCGAGACAGAGATGACAAGCTGTATGTCAATTAAAGAAATAACTTGGAATTTTATCCTAGGTGCACAGTTTACACACTACAAAGTGGTAGAGGTTCAGTTTTGATGAGGGGCGTTAATCAATTCGCCATAATTAATTTGTCTGAACATTTTCTAAATATACTTTAATTTGATTAAGCGTTTTCTAAAATACTTTAATTTGATTAAGCATTTTCTAAAAATGCTTTATTAAGAATTCGATAATCTTCATGCAGAATAGTGCTCCCATTCACACAACTGATAATGTCAAGAGTTTCCTTGAAGTGCATGATATTCTGCAATCAGATTGGCCTGCACAATCCCAAGACCTCGATTCTATCAAAAACGTATGACATTACATCAGGCAACAGCTAAACAATGATAAATTTTCAAATCTGAAAGAATTTTGAACAAAACGTAAAGTGGGATGCCATTTAACGAGAGTATTGCCGTAGATTCAAAGAATACCCAAATTTTTTCAGGCTGTCAAATTGCAGAATACCCATGCTACTAAATAGTAACTCGCCCATTATGTTTCTGTTGTAATTGTGTTAGGTTAACATTCTAAATTTATATTAAAATACAATTTGCCATTGTGCGGAGTTTCTTTTTGCATTCTCGAATCAAATGAAATGTTAGTTGTTTAAAAAGTTGCTTAGACAGTTACATTGTAATAAATTAGCTTAACTTTGTGGATTTTGAAAAAATTATCAGTACAGACTTTCTTTTTAGTACCTCTCTCTCTTTCTATATATATATATAATATATATATATATTATAAACTTGAACAATCTAGTATATATATATATATATATATATATATATATATAAACTTGTACAAATATTAAATATAAAATAGAATTAGAAATTATGTCGCACATGTACTCAGTAATCGCTAATAACATGAGAACGCATGCTATACTCAGGCTTCCATTCAGAATTCTGTACAGATTCCTCAATTCAAGAGAAAGGTTCCAACTGAATACGATCGGAGGTAACAGTAACGTTGTTTAAATGACACACAAGATAAGAACAGTTTTTTCTGAAGAAACCAAATAATCAATCCTCATCCTTAAAATCAAGAAACAAAAAGATTTTTAGTAAAATATTTGGAAAAAAATACTGTAATTTTGTAAATTTCATTCATAATAAATGTTTTTGATATTTTTAATAAAAAATCAACAAAATAAATTAACTTTTTACAACATGAAGTGTATTTTGTAATTTCATTTTATATTTCCAGAATTTACAACAATGAAAAGAAATCCCTTAATTGATGAGAATGACCTTTCTTCATTAGTTAATTAAAATTTTCAAAATAAATATAAATTTCTTCATATGGATTTTGTAAAGTTTTAATATATAAGCCTGCCTATCATCATACACGCCATTGCACATACATTTTGTGGAATCATGCAAGCAAATATAGTGGATAAACCACATTCTTGCAAAGTATGTGGTTCTTCTTTTGCATGGAATTCAACTTTGTTACGTCATATAAAAACACATACAGGGGACAAACCACATTCTTGTGAAGTATGTGGTTCTTCATTTGCAGAGAAGTCAAATTTGTTACGTCATATGAAAACACATACAGGAGAGAAACCACATTCTTGTGAAGTATGTGGTTTTTCTTTTGCATGGAAGTCAAATTTGCTGAGTCATATGAAAACACATACGGGAGAGAAACCACATTCTTGTGAAGTCTGTGGTTCTTCTTTTACACGAAAGTCAAATTTGTTGAATCATATGAGAATACATACGGGAGAAAGACCACATTCTTGTGAAGTATGTGGTTCTTCTTTTACAGAGAAGTCAACTTTGCTGCGTCATATGAAAACACATACGGGAGACAAACCACATTCTTGCAAAGTATATGGTTCTTCTTTTGCACAGAAGTCACATTTGTTGAGTCATATGAAAACACATACAGGAGACAAACCATATTCTTGTGAAGTATGTGGTTCTTCTTTTGCATGAAAGTCAAATTTATTGAGTCATGTGAAAACACATACAGGAGAGAAACCACATTCTTGTGAAGTATGTGATTCTTTTTCACAGAAATCAAATTTGTTGAATCATATGAGAACACATACGAGAGAAAGACCACATTCTTGTGAAGTATGTGGTTCTTCTTTTACAGAGAAGTCAACTTTGCTGCGTCATATGAAAACACATACAGGAGAGAAAGCACATTCTTGCGAAATATGCAGTTCTTCTTTTACACAGAAGCCACATTTGTTGAATCATATGAAAACACATACAGGAGACAAACCACATTATTGTGAAATATGCGGTTCTTGTTTTGCATGGAAATCAAATTTATTGAGTCATATTAAGACACATACGGGAGAGAAACCACATTCTTGTGAGGTATGTGGGGTTTTCTTTGCACGGAAGTCAAATTTGTTGCGTCATATATGAAAACACACACAGACGGCAAACTACATTCTTTTGCAAAACAAATGGAGGAGAAACTACATACATGTAAATTTTTTTATCAAAATAACACAAAAATGTTGTTAAAAATATTCCATCACATAAAATTGGAAAAATAGGCCAAACAATTTCGTGACAATTATTTTTTCGAGTCATTCGTCAAGTAAGGAAGGCCTCCACTATGATCAGAACATAATCATAATAACTGCTAACGATCAAAGTTTATGACCAATTTTTCGAAGATGAGTGATCTAAGCAATGACAAGTGTAGATTGACCTACATGGAAATAGTGAGTGAATGATTTGAAATCGAGCTGTCAGGGTCTGCTAGAGGACGGCTACTATACAATTGAATATAATGAAATGTGTAAATATCTCTACATGATGATCTGCAGCAAATCCTTGGAACAACAGTTGGACATTAGGGCAGGTCGATTTGCAACTTTTTTCAGAAAATCAACATGGCACTAGTGATGATCGTTGGGATTTGATGTGATAAGAACATATACCAAAAATTAGATTCCCATCTTGAACAGAAAATTTTAAAATCGTGTAGAAAATGCTGAAATATCCTTCATTTTCATAGCATTTTTCACAACGCTGTAAATTTCACTATTTTTATAAAATATTCAATTACAATTGATATATTTATATGAAGTACATTGAAAGAAAACTTAATACATGAATTATAATTTTAATTATGAATCACAACTTACAAAATATCTCAACTTTTACTGCATTGATTAAACAAAAATTGTAAAAAAGCTAGTTAGCAACTAAGTTTTTTTAATTTCACAATTCTAAAAGATATGTGGAGATGTATTACACAATATAACAACTTGATACAAGTTACAGAACCATGTATTTTAATTTTTATTAGAGGCAATAATATAAACTTATAATAGAACTAAATTGTTCTGTACAATATCCTTTTGAGGAAAATGAACGATGACTGTAATAATGTGTCTGTCTTGCTTCCTGCCCATATACAACGTTTTGAGAAAAATCAATCAAATTTGACCAGTGTGTGGCTTCAAAATTGATAGCAGTAACCTTTTTCATTTTTTTTTAGTTGTTCAAAAATAACAATTATTTGAAAACACTTATTTTTTTATATTTTTGCGATGTAATATGAATAAAACTATTGTTTGGGTGAATTAAGCAAACTAATACAATTTAATGGGTATTTATTTACCTAATGGACAAAATTGTTTGAATGCCCTCTTCCCTCACATCCAATTCATCTGAGTTTATCATCGATATTATATTTTCCGGAAGTAGTTCAAAAGCACTATATTTTGAACAGTTTAAAACAGTAATTTGGATTTCAGTTAACTGTTTTGGTCTCTGAATCATATTAAAATATACTGTTGTTGGTTAAAAATATTGTTGGTTTTGATCTGCATACACTTAAACTATGATAAATTTGACCAAAATGTTTAATAATCTTACACAAGTGTTCATATAATGATAATATCTTACACAATTGTTCATATATATGTTCATATAACGCTTAGTTTTTGCTCACTTGTTTTGCATCTTCCAGCGATCAAGGTCTTTGTTTTATGGACGATTTAATTATTGCTATTGACTTGCCGTGATCTCCTGGTTGTTGAGGCCTGATCCTCATTTTGAATAAACTTAACAAACAAAAATTACTTTAAATAAACTTACTAAAATTACACGTGTAGTAAAACACAATGAAGATTTGCTGATTAAAAGAAGATGCTTACAAAATAGTAATATTTTAATAAGATTTTTACAATGTATGAAAATAATGAAAATGCGAGACCAAAAACGTGTTTGCATTATCGACGCTTTAAACAACATTTTTATGTAATTAGGTTCGGGCAAAAAATGGTGGAATAAAGATGGGGACATAGTTTTGAAAGCTGATTTATCATAATTTTTTTTAGGTTTCCGACTACTTTTTGATTGGATTTGAAAGAATAATGACGAAAATTAATTTCCTAAAGGAAATAAATATTTGTACACCTGAAAAAAATTTTATCGGAAATGTTTTTTAGGTTTCCGACTACTTTTTGATTGGATTTGAAAGATTTGAGACTAAACTTAATTTCCAAAAGGGAAAAAGTATTTGTACACGTGAAAAAAAGACTTGGTTCATTAAACTTAATGATCTTACACAATCTTTTCATATAACACATAATTTTTGCTCACTTGCGTTTGCATCTTCAAGCGATCAAGGTCTTTGTTTTATGGTCGATTTTATTATTGTTATTGACTTG
The DNA here is from genome assembly GCF_053919585.1 of Euprymna scolopes. Taxonomy (NCBI): domain Eukaryota; kingdom Metazoa; phylum Mollusca; class Cephalopoda; order Sepiida; family Sepiolidae; genus Euprymna; species Euprymna scolopes. The sequence continues at coordinate 30,578,390 of NC_136527.1, forward strand.
CCATGATCTGTTCGTGTTTATTGAAGCCTGACCCTCACTTTAAATAAACTTAACAAACAAAAATCACTTTAAATAAACTTAACAAACAAAAATCACTAATGACGAAAATTAATTTCCAAAAGGATAAAAAATATTTGTATACCTGAAAAAAAGTTATCAGAAATGTTTTCATGGCAAACCAATTCAGCTAAATTTGAAGTTAAATAAATTCATTGAAAAAATCCTTTGAAAGATAAATATTAGTTTTCAATCATAATCAGTAAAGTCTTAAGATATTGAATTAAATAAAAACACTTTGTGTGTACAAAAAACTGGCTTAATTAGCTCCCAAAAGCAAGAGATTGTCGCTTTACAGAATGTCAACAAAACTGAAGTCTCTGAAGATGGATGACATTAAAACTCAAAATCTAAGACAGTCTAAACGTTGTTTGAAAATGATGGCAGGTAGTTAAAGGGAGGTAGGGGTGCTAGTTATCTTTATTCCAGCCGTACATTTATATCGTGAACGTTTGTATGATTTTTACCATTTTTTTATTTAATTATTTTTCTGTTAAAAATGTTATTGCTTTTAAATTAAAATATTTTGATTTTATTTTTATAGATTATATAAAAGTTATGTTATGGCGAAAGTTTCACATTCATGCAAGCAAAGAAAATATTAGAATCGTACATATAAATAATATGCGAAACCTGTAATTTAAAAAAGTAGAAATATTTGTCCATGGCAGACCTGATTTTATGTCTGTTAGTGTATATTTCTTATAGCCTTTTCTTTATCAAGACGTAAATCCTCATTTGCTGTGATGTGTCCTAGTAATGATGAAGATGTTAGTCACACATTAATTTGTTTTGCATTCACTTGCATTCCACATTCGCGACATCTCTACAACAGATTGCTGAGCTTCATATCATTATCCATCAATGTTTCTTCTGTGGTTTTACCCTTTCCCATTGCCAGGGGATCCTCTGCTTTATTGACAACCCCTTTCAAGTCAGCCACATTGTTATATAGCACTGAAATATCAATGGAGCCAAAGCAATACCAAATGGTAACATCTTCCAATGAAACCAACCATATAGAGTAGCAAATGCTGTCAAGCTACTACTAGCTTCATCAAATTTTAGATGCCAAAACCCAGCTAAACAATCGAGAAAACTCACGGCCACCAAGAGTAAGAAGAAGGCCTGTTAACTGAAAAATGTCTGCAGGCAATATAGGTAAGATTTGTCAGACTGTCAGTACTATATGAGGGTCATTTGCAAAATAGTAATAAAACATTTTTAAAAAGAAAAAGGAGCACAGTTCGATTAATACTGAAACTGAACTTTATTCAATATCAAATATAAATATCTATGGAAGATCAAGTAATTTTAAAGCAATATACAATTTAATACTGATTAAACTGAATTATGAATTTAGGGAATAAACAATTAAAGAAACATTAAACACAAATATTTTTTGGCCTTTGCAAAATGATCACAGTGTAGTATCTGTTTTGATGCTACTCCTTACCTTTTCTGTCCTCGGTCGGTGGGGGGGAATCTTTCATGACCAAGATTATTTTTGTTCGTATCCAGAGTGCCCCTTATTGTGAAGCTGAATTTTGTCCACAAGATTATATGTTGAAATATTTAAATAACTATTACTTTAAATACAGAAATTATATTTAAAGTTTTGGTTTTCTGTTCTTCTATGACCATTTTCCCCATGTTTTTCATCAAAATATGTAGCATATGAGTTGTCTCACAGGCCATCATCAGTGATCGCTCACTGGCAGTAACCTGTGGTGTTCCCTGGAAACCAAGTGACAACAAGTCTGCCCAGATTTCCAGTGTTCTCCACCTCGTGACCACTTGTGCAGATGATAGCATGCTATCGCAACTGCCGTTGTCAATGATTTTTCGTTGGCATTGGCCATTAGTGTTTCCTGCGGTTTGGGTGATTTAATGTCTCCCCAAGGCATCAGATTTGAACTGCACACTTCCAGTGGAGATTTCGTTAGTACTCTCCAATCTCGGTCTTTCCATCCCCCCTGACCCTTCACAACTAGTTGGAGTGGCGCCAGTCGATGTCATCTACACCAGTTTTTTATTATTATTACTATTATTATCATGATGATAATAATAAGGGTTCTTGTGCAGTGTATGCACGTGTATTTGAAATATTATTTCCAAGTTTACTTCAATTTTGGGTTCGTATTACTGTACACATAGATTCGAAAAAGTTATCAAAAACAAATAGATAACAAATAAATGTTTTCAAAGGCAAGATAAGTTACTTTTCTACATATCTGGAAAGTTTTTTTAGTGGTTTTATTCACTTTATTGAATCTATTTTTATAGTAAAACAAACCCGCCATCCAAATTATTTACAGTTAAAATGTTATAAAAAAACAAACACTTGAAGTTTTAAACATATTTCAAAGAAATAAATTACGCCCGGTGTTAAAATATTGAAAATTCACTGATCGGAAGAAAAATGCCCTGAAAAATGCTAACTATATTCGGAAATACTCAGTGAAAAGTTTTATTTATTATTAAAAGAACGAAGTGAAAATATATATAAATTGTTTGTTTTGCAGTACAAACAAAAATAAATATAAATGAAATATTCGACTTTCTCCGATAGAAATTAAAGGTTCAAAACTAATTCACTTACTATATTTTGTTAGATTAAAATTCTCCTAATGTCCAATCATCATAATTATTATCAAATGTAGAAGTGTTCTTTCACTTTAGAACATACATGGACAATCGGTAACACATATTGGTAGCCATAGGCAATCAGTAGCCATATTTTTCCCTGTTAACATGAGCACGTGGTTGAATACCGGAAGTTGTCTATACCTACAAGTTAACCAGGAAGTGACGTTACGCTGTGCATCGGCCTTCTTTACTCTTGGTAGCCATGGTGTAACTCCCCTGCCACTTTTACATGGTACAATAGCTCGTCCAGTCTCTGCCATACAATTGCTTTCTTCCACTCTTTTTATGTGTCGTTTCATCCGCACTACATCTCCGGGATGCAATGGGTGAAGTGGTTTGACTTTATGGTTGAAAGAACGTTCTTACCTTCTGCTGTCTCGACTCACCAATTTTTAAAAGATTCTTGGGCAATTCCGGCTTGAGTAAAACCTATCTAGTTAGGAGAATTGTTTTTGTTCTTGATATCAACTTCTGAACTGGTGATAGGAGACTTTTAGGGGGCGTATTCCTGTGATCCAACATTGCTAGGTATGGATCAGCCGTATCTTCCCTTGCTTTCCGGAAAAAGGCCTTTGCCAGCTTTATTGCAGATTCCACTTTGCCATTCGCCTTGCTATTGTACGGACTGAAAGATATGTGTTAAACACCACTTAGATTTCCACTTTTCTAAACCACCAGTGCTAATGCACTAACCCATGGTGTCGGCCAATTTACTGGTTCAATAACTATATTTTCTACCAGTTTCTCTAACTCAGCCCTTAGCTTGTCTTTATGTGCCACCCGTATTCTACCTCCTGCTGCAACATTTGGGTTTACTTCAGAATCCACCTCCAAATGAACCTCTCCCGGCAACCGACCCAATTCCTCCTGGAATACATCTGTGAATTCATTGTCCGAGTATTGGCTGCTGAACTCATCCACTTGGAAAATTTTGGCAACAATTTTGAACCTTTCATTGTTGACCATATATTTTGTCTAGTTTTGGAGTTCATCATTTTAACTCGGCGACTTAATCTCTGCTGGCTTCCACATGGCAAGAGTCTTATTTGAATGTTCCAGTGTTTTTCTCATCCCGTGCTTCTCATTTAGTATTTTTACTGATGTTCCATTGTCAAGCTGAAAGACAATTGGCTTTCCTATCATTTTACTGATGTTCCATTGTCAAGCTGAAAGACAATTGGCTTTCCTATCATTTTACTGATGTTCCATTGTCAAGCTGAAAGACAATTGGCTTTCCTATCATTTTACTGATGTTCCATTGTCACGCTGAAAGACAATTGGCTTTCCTATCATTTTACTGATGTTCCATTGTCACGCTGAAAGACAATTGGCTTTCCTATCATTTTACTGATGTTCCATTGTCACGCTGAAAGACAATTGGCTTTCCTATCACCACCATTCCCGCGTTTATCACCTCTTCACTTACAGTATTGACCTTTTCCTTAATTTTACGCTGTCTATGTGGCCATAATCTGAACAACTATTACTGTCGTTTTCATGGTCATATTGTTGTGTTTTGACAATCTGCACCTTTTTTCACAGCTGGGTGTTTTTTCCCGTTACATTTATAACATGTCTTACCAAATGCAGGACATAACTCTTAACTCGACCAATGTCGCAGTGCACACGCCCTGCACTCTCTCTCTCTCTCGCTCGCTAACTCTCTCTCTCTCTCTCTCTCTCTCTCTCTCTCTCTCTCAGTGTCTGCCGATGTCTTTCTCTTGGGTTTGAAATCAATTTGGTTCACTCCCTCCCGCCTTAAGATTCTGGACTGTACTGTAGCATTTTCAGACAGCTTACAAATGTCAATGCATCATTGTAACTCCAACTGTCTTATTTTGAATAACTCAGCTTGTGTCTGGGGATTGCGTATTCCCAGAACTCGAAAAACATGCAGTGTTTACCGATTTATTGGAAAATTCAAAATGGCGACCGACTGTCTCTTTAACACGGTAAGTTTGGGAAAAGATGTTATAAATAATAAACTAGACAAAATACTATTAAAAAACAACCGAATATATGTCAACTTATGTCACGGTAACATATATTGAGCGAATTTCTAAGAGTATTTTGTCTAGTTTATTATTTATAATACCTTTTCCCAAACTTACCCTCACCGAGAGAGAGAGTCGGCCGCCATTTTGAATTTTATAATACATCGGTAAATACATCGAGCTGAATAAACATGTTACACTGAATAAAAACACAAAAATATATCCAGTTAGGGAGAAAAGTAACTTATCTTGCTTTTGATAGCATTTATTTGCCATATATTTGTTTTTTGACAACTTTTTCGAATCTATGTGTACAGTAATACAAACCCATATATATATATATATATACATATATATATATATATATATATATATATATATATATATATATATATATAGCCGCACTGATGAGCTGCGAAACAGTAATGTACCTATTTACTATGCCTCCCCACGGGACAGAGTTAGACACCAGGGTCGTTTTTTAACGTGGAGAAAAGGTACAAAAATAAAAATTGTCTCAGTCGTGAAGGATTTCTCCTCCACCGAAAGAGAACAACAAATAGAAGTGAAGCATCTGAAGAACAGATACTACACTTTGATCTTGTTCCGAAGGCCAAGTACGAAGTGCGAAACAGTAATGTATGTGGGTGGCTATATATATATATATATATATATATATATATATATATATATGTGTGTGTATATATATATATATATATATATATATGTGTGTGTGTATATATATATATATATATCAGAAATGCACAAATAGTTTTTAAGTGCAAATAAAGTTCGAAAATCGATTCAATTAACAGTAGTTTACTTAACAAAACAGCAGAGTTAAGTTCCAAGATTAACTCTTAAATTGTTTTTGCAGTGAAAAAAAGAATACCTTAAAATGTAAATAAATTACAATAATTATAACAGCTGTTTTCTTTTTTTCTTTTTTAAATAGTTGTCTATTTTGCATGTGTTATCTCTTAGTTTAGTCCCTTCAACATTTAACTTTCTTTGGCCGGGCATTTTTCTTATAGAGCTTCCCCGGACTCGACACCGGCAGGTTGACCGGTGTTTTATTCCCTAATTGGAGTCAGCAGTCTTTTTAATGTCTCTGTCTTTTATCTTCTGTTTTCGTTCGTCGTTTTAAACCATATTTCCGGTAATAAACATTATATATCTCCTTCTTAAAGACACTTTTTAATATTGTTAATGTAATTTTTTTAAAATATTATTTCATCTTAACTACGAACTTTTTTTGTATTTTCTTTACCGATAAGATCGGAGGTAAATGTTGTAAAATGACACCCAAGACGAGAACCTTAAATAGAGAAACGTTAAGAATTTTAGTAAAACATTTGACAAAAAAGACAAATTAATTCTGTTAACAAATCTTTATTTCAAAAACTATACTCATTTTTAATTTCATTAATAATCAATGTTTTTGATAACTTTAATGAAAATCACCATAATTCAATTTTCTCACATGTAATGTATTTTTTCAAATTTATTTTATTTTCAGATTTTGCAACAATAAAAGAAACTTATTAATGGATAGGAGGGACATATCTTCATTGATAATTTTAAAAGGTTTAAAATAGTTATCAATTTCTTCATATAAATTTTCTAAAGTTGAAACTTATCAGTGTGCCTATCATCATACACACGATTGCATATATTTTTGTGGAATCAGATGCAACCAAACATGGGAGATAAACAGCATTCTTGTGAAGTATGTGGTTCTTCTTTTGCACGAAAGTTACATTTGTTGAGGCATATGGTAATACATACGGGAGAGAAACCATATTCTTGTGAAGTATGTGGTTCTTCTTTTGCATGGAAGTCAAGTTTGTTGAATCATACGAAAACACATACTGGAGAGAAACCACATTCTTGTGAAGTATGTGGTTCTTCTTTTGCACGGAAGTCAGGTTTGTTGAACCATGTGAAAATACATGCACAAGAGAAACCACATTCTTGTGAAGTATGTGGTTTTTCTTTTGCACGAAAGTCAACTTTGTTGCGTCATATGAAGACGCATACAGGAGATAAACCACATTCTTGTGAAGTATGTGGATCTTCTTTTGCACGGAAGTCACATTTGTTGAGTCATATGAGAATACATACGGGAGATAAACCACACTCTTGTGAACTATGTGGGTCTTCTTTTGCACGAAAGTCAACTTTATTGTGTCATATGAAAACACATACTGGAGAGAAACCACATTCTTGTGAAGTATGTGGTTCTTTTTTTGCACACCAGTCAACTTTGTTGTATCATATAAAAACACATACAGGAGAGAAACCATATTCTTGTGGAGTGTGTGGTTCGTCTTTTGCACAGAAGTCAGATTTGTTGCGTCATATGAAAAGACATATAGGGGAAGAAACCTCATGATTGTAATGTATGTGGTTCTTGGTTTGCACACAAGTCGAATTTGTTGACTCATATAAAACACATACAGGCAAGAAACAACATTCTTGTGAAGTACGTGGTTCTTTTGTGCAGAAGTAACATTCGTGGAGCCATATTAAAATACAGATGGGAGAGGAACCACCCATTGTGAAGTTTGTGGCTATTCTTTTAAATGTAAGGCAGCTTTATTGAGTCATATGGAAACACATGGCAGACAAACCAAATTCTTGTAAATTATGTGGTTCTTTCTTAACTTTAAAGTCAGATTAGCCTAATCCTATAAAAACACATACGGAAGAGAAACACCATTTTTGTGAAGAATGTGTCTCTTTTGAAAAATAGAATTTGTTGACTCATATGAAAACACAGAGGAGGGACGGTTAGAATTTTAATAAAGATCTCTCGGTTTGAGTGTACTAAACTGATGGGAGAATGTTTGACATCTGGTAGAATGCCCCATCCCCAGGAAAAATTAAGTGATAATAAAATTAAAACAAAAGAGAGAACCCACATTCTTGATAAATATCTGGTTCCTTTGGGGCAAACTCAATTTCTTTGCACGTTAATCAACTTTGTGGAGTCATATCAAAACACATAGGGAAGTCAAATCTGAGTCATATTAAGACACACACGGAAGACAAATCTGAGTCATATCAAAACACATACGGAAGTCAATTCTGAGTCATATCAAAACACACATGGGACACAAAAGTCAACTTTGACACATACAGTTTACAATATGTGATGATCTTATAAAATGCAAAACACAAAATGGTATACTAACATTACGAAACAAGAGCCATCAGGACAACCTTCATCACAAAACCGGCCATTCATTTTCTATCAAAAAAACATTGATTTTTTTACAAAGATGGTAGAATTAGAAAATAAGTCTGCTACACAAATCGGCGAACAGAATTTTTAAAAATACTCCAGAAATTCTATTACAAAAAATGGGCCAAACAATAGCGTTACAGGTATTTTCTGTGTTTATTCACTCGTGACTATATAAATAAGGAAGGCTTAAAAGAGGATTGTTTCACTATGATCAGAAATAAAATTATAATGACTGTTCACGATCAAATTTTGATAACCAATGAAGAATGGAATATCTTCATGACGATCTGTAAAATGTTGAATATTGAATGCTTCAGTAAGTCCTGTGAACAACAGTTAGATATGTCTATAAAACGGATCTATTAAACCTTACATTTTGGTATGGAACAGGATGGAGAATGGAGTAACCTTACACGTTCGTGTCTCCAATAATACTAGGTTAAACAGATTGAGAGGAAAAATAACCAAATACCAACGTCTTATGTACGACATAGAAAAGAAACTGGGATATTTGAACAATTTCTATTCTAGTAATTTAAAGAGCAACTGATATTAGTTAAAATAATTTTAAAAACTACCAGACAAATATACTTGGTAAACCAAGTCAGATCAAACCATCCCATGCCTGGAATCTGGTAGGATGCGCCATTACCAGCTTATATGCAAAAACACACAGAAGACAAATGAACTTTAATAGGACATTCTAATACATATATATATATATATATATATATATATCATATAGAGCAAGGGTGATCCACAGGTAGGGAGCCCCATTATTTCTGAAAATCCCGAGTTAAGTAAATTGAATTAAAAAAGGCAAAGGTATATGAAATATACTAACTGATCTGATGAAAATTCCTAAGAAATATTCAGACAGAATGCCTAGAAAACCAAACTTTAGTAATGACCTGATAACAAGGAGAATAACTATCCTTAAATGTACCTCGGATATGAATTCATATCATAAAGATAATCAACTATACATTTCAGGAAGATCTCTTCAAACTAACTGAAGTATATGGTAAAACTAACAATTTATCAGGTAGATTCAACATGCTGCTGCCAAAACGTCTAAATACACAACCAGACACTGCTGTCAAAACTGTTAACTCAATAACTCTACATTCTCTTGTCAAATCTTCCAACTCTAGAACTCGACAATCTTTCAAGTTAATTGCAGATGATTACGTATGTAGCACGCCTTCTTCTATAATTTACTCTATTCGCTTCACGTCTGTTATTATTCAACTGTCTCATTTGCATAGAAATGGCGACATTCTACATCGCTTTTCCGACCGTTACCCATAAAACCAACTTTAACTTTTTTAGTCTTTCATCCTATTTTTTGTTAAACGACCAACAGTAAAAAAAATAACTGAAAAGTCATATTTTTGTCATGTATGTAGTTGTTCTGTTTTCATAAAATTAGCTTTAGACAAACATGCGAACACACACTTGTACTGTTTGAGATATTCTCACATCTGGTATACTTCATCCACAACAAGAAATAAAATAAAAAAAATTAAGCCTTTATGCCTAAGTCATGTCGTAACTTTTATAAATTTAATACATTTCAATAAAACGTCTATTTTATGCCAAAGTCATGTCGTAACTTTTAGAAATTTTATACATTTCAATAAAACGTTTATTTTAATGCCAAAGTCATGTCGTAACTTTTATAAATTTTATACATTTCAATAAAACGTCTATTTTTATGCCAAAGTCATGTCGTAACTTTTATAAATTTAATACATTTCAATAAAACGTCTATTTTATGCCAAAGTCATGTCGTAACCTTTATAAATTTAATACATTTCAATAAAACGTCTATTTTAATGCCAAAGTCATGTCGTAACTTTTATAAATTTTATACATTTCAATAAAACGTCTATTTTAATGCCAAAGTCATGTCGTAACTTTTATAAATTTAATACATTTCAATAAAACGTTTATTTTTATGCCAAAGTCATGTCGTAACTTTTATAAATTTTATACATTTCAATAAAACGTTTATTTTAATACCAAAGTCATGTCGTAACTTTTATAAATTTTATACATTTCAATAAAACGTTTATTTTAATGCCAAAGTCATGTCGTAACTTTTATAAATTTAATACATTTCAATAAAACGTTTATTTTTATGCCAAAGTCATGTCGTAACTTTTATAAATTTAATACATTTCAATAAAACGTTTATTTTAATGCCAAAGTCATGTCGTAACTTTTATAAATTTAATACATTTCAATAAAACGTCTATTTTAATGCCAAAGTCATGTCGTAACTTTTATAAATTTAATACATTTTAATAAAACGTTTATTTTTATGCCAAAGTCATGTCGTAACTTTTATAAATTTAATACATTTTAATAAAACGTTTATTTTAATGCCAAAGTCATGTCGTAACTTTTATAAATTCAATACATTTCAATAAAACATTTTAATCAAGTATTCATGCCTAAATGTCTATTTAAGGTTTTAATCTTTTATCATTGTTGTTTTGATAAAAATGTTTATTGCACAAGATTTTTATATACAAGGGACGTTCAATAAGTAATGGCCTTGCCCCACTTCCGTTTGTCTTATCTAGTAGAAATGTTGCTTATGCAATGATTTATATCTCTATATGTTATGTGGCAAATTAAAACTCTGAATTAATTTTAAATTTCAAGATGTCATGAAATCTAGCAGCAGCAACAAGATTTGGTTGGTCTCCATCTGTAATTAGTGAAGCCATCTTTTTTGAAGCTCCGTGTTTGACTATTCGTCAAATCGCTTACGGCCACAATTTGCAGGAGCTATTGGCAACATCATGGTCGTATTTTTCTATAACCAGAATGGAGATGTGGGATTTTCTGGCAAAGTTTACCACAATTACAGGACCTTACACTATTCGTATAAGTTGTATAGCAATTAGAGTTTGTGGGGTTGTTTTTATATTTATTTATATTTATGTGAACAAATCTTTCTACTGATATAAAATTTGGCATTAAATCATTTCTTAACCTCTTCCTAAATAAATTTAACAAAATGTCAGAAAAGACATTTTCAATAACTTTGGATTAAAAGATTTTTTCTGTATGTGCGTGAGATAAAGGCATGTATGTGAGTTATTTAAGATTCATTTTTGCCTCTTAGCCTCCTCCGACCAAAGACAGACAGAAAGTTGTTGTTTAGCACGCGTTCTTGAGCATTTTGGCCTAAGAAGCTTGAGAAATTTGAAGAAATTCTATTTTGTCACCCAAAGCACATGTTATACAGGTTTTGTTAATTTAACTTAATGTAACATTATAATGTTCAACAAAATTTAATACACGATTTTTCATAAATGCATAATTTTTTCTCACTTGCGCTTTTGACTTCAAGCGATCAAGATTTTTGTTTTATAGACGATTTAATTATTATTTCTGACTTGCTGTGATAACCTTGTGGTTGTTGACCCTCACTTTATTAAACTTAATGAACAAAAATTACACATGTAGTAAAACATAATTACGATTTGCTAGTTTTCAAATTTGTTATTTAAAGAAAAATTGTTGATTGGAGGAAAAACCAATATCTAATTAATTAATTACTTTTTAATCAATTTGTACTACGTTAGTCTTAACAATTGGAATTGAGAGACACAGACAACCAGACATCGAGGTTACAATGACATTGATTCTCTCTACATTTTCATCTTGCCTATCATGCTTCCCAATTCAAACTTTCTTCTTGGCCGTATGTGACACTTGCACCACCTGCAACACGGTATGTTTCTGTTTGCTGACAAGTTATCCTTAGATCTACTACTCTAACCATCGCCAAAATTCATACGAATTACCAAAATTGTCATACGATCCCCATATATAGCGTTAAGAGTGTTATTTTTCCATTTTAAAATAATGGTCTTAGGTTCAAAATATTTTGAGTTAACACAGCCTTGTGAGACCTAACTTGTTTTTGAAAATAAAAATAAGTAATTATCACCACTACAAAGTATATCTAGGTTCTATGCTAAGTTTATTCTGCAATCCTCAAATATAGTACGCACATCCATACACACAAAAAGAAATTTAATCACTTTAAGAAACTCCTTGGTAATAATTTTGTGATGGAATGTGATTCATCATATATAGCTAATATATAATTAAAACCTTTTGCACAAACAACATTCAACAATTTAATTCTATGCCAAAATCTACATTTGTTCACATGCCTCATAGAGTGGCAAATTCATTTTATTATCAGAATCTAGTTTTCTAAAAAGTAAACAGTAATACTGTGATCGAAGAGAAACATTCAGCCTCTTACAGAAATGTTTACCTGCGAGCAGATCGTTCTGGGAGAGAACAGACACTGAAATAATATCACGAAAGTCTGATTTGTTTATATTTTATAGTATGAGTTAGACACAAGGTCAATTCATATTCAGAATTAAGATCTCAAAAATGTCAAATTAATTTAGCTGCAAACAGCCTTCTTAGTTCTATCGCCATCATTCACGCAATAATAATTTAATATTTGGTATCCAAAATAAGTAGATAATGCCTGGGATAATGGATTAATTAAATAAAACATATACTTGACTTTTGCCTTCACTGATTGCTTATTATAATAATTGCTAATACCTGAGAATGCGGACAGGGCTTTCCAGGCATGTATGTCAGGTTAGTGTACTCTTACATTTGGGCGCTGACTCTTGAAATCCTCCTTCCGACTCTTGTGTCCCATACTTTACTTTGACCTTCACCAATCGTTCATTATAATTTTTGCTAATATCCTGAGAATACGGATGGGCTTCCCTCTTTCCGACTCTTGTGTCCCATTAACCCGCCATGTAAAAGAGGATAACATGAAGAGCTTCATTCAAGTTTCTCTCACAAGCATTTTCATTGGCTCAACCGGTAGAGTGCTATGTGCCAATAATTGAAGTTTTGCCATTTCATCTATGTACACAAATCACACGTGATACTTAGATATGACGAAACATGTGCCCATGAATATCTAACAGAATAAAGACATCTTCTATATATATACATAAAAAATAGCCGTGTGTGTTTTCGTATGTCCAGAAAAGCCTTTTTTCGCCGGGGTTCACGGGAGGGGTACTATATTTTAGAACTTTTTCTATACTCTCTAGATTGTAATATCTATTATTTGCGCACGATCGTCGTCTCTACATTTATTTTGAGCGAGTTTTTTAAACTGGTTTTCAGTGCTTGTTTGTTTTTTTGTACAAATAAACCAAAACTGAATTGAATCGAATCAGCTAGCTGACCTTCGTGGCCGGCACGTCTTAAAGCAATCATATCAGAAAATTGCTGTTCATTTAAGAGCTCCCCATTTTTTTAGTGGAGCTTGGTTTCCCCCAACATCGTGAGGAAGCAAATAAATGAAAAAAATGGAACACTGAACTGGCCTACTGCCAACCTTCATTTCTGCACCTGCGTATTCACTCAGCAAGTCAGTTTTTATTAACATTGCTAACTTTGAACGCATCATGTGTTTGAGTCTGTCTAACTACTGACACATTTTTCTTATACACCTCCAAACACCCAGGCGACGCCGGGTATCTCCGCTAGTTTAATTGAAATTATTATTGCCATAGCCTGGATGGTACTGTCGGTACTCCCCTTAACCTGACAGCAATTAAGACGAGTAGACACAAAGACATCCACTCTCTGATGTGGTATTTGTTAATTATTGGTATGAAGAATAGAGCCAAAGTGTGGAGCGAGTTTTAGTAGCTTTATTAAGAATGAGAGCTTGGTCGGTAATGTTTACATCTGTGCCTAAGTGAGAAGAGGTGAATATTTTGTGCGGTATTATAACATTAGTTCTGTGTATTTTTTGTTTCTTGTTAATACGTTTCATGTCAGATGATTTTACGTATTATCCTAAACATTAATCTGATAATCTCAATGACACGTATAATGAGATTATATTTACAGATATAAATGTCAGGTGTTCACAGCTCGTGAATAAGTGTTAGCAAAAATCGTCAGTAAAATTTTTATGAAGGAATCTGCATAGCTCTGGTAGTTGTCTGGTTACACTGTGTTGGGTCTTCATGTTCAATGATTTCGCATGTAACTCGTTGCAGTGGTCTTCCTTCTATGGTTCTGATCGACTGAGTAGGGTAGTTGGTATCTATCTGCCAAATGTATTTCAGCTGCTGATGAGAGTTTGCTGTCTAATGCTATTGCCCTGACCTGCACATCTTCATTGTCTGTTATATTTAAAATATTAAAATATTGCGATGAATAAAAAAAAACATTTCACACGTAAAATTAACCATAAATGACTCTTAAAATTGTGCTCCTTTCAATTAGTTCTCTCGTAGCCATTTTGTAAACTCGTCACATCAATGAACAAAGGATAACATATAAGTTTCTTTCTACACAGTAAGTATTCTATTATTATTTTTTGTATCTTTAAAACGTATTAGATGATTCTTCTTTTTTTTATAATTATGAGTGTTATATTGACCCAGTACACACTTTCTCTGATGAGCCTGCATGTTTTCACTATGCCTTGATGGGCGTGGAGCTGCTGGAGGATGAATACATCGGCACTTGAACAAGATTCCAGATTTGGCGGCAAGTTCCTCATAGGACCAATATGGACAGATCTCTGTGGGTATATTCCTGGTGTATGACTTCCATGAGGAGATTTATGATTGGCTCTTAATATCTATTAAAATCTGCTTTTCAAAGAAGTTGATGGTTGTGATGATTTGGTCCTCATTGACCTCATTATTTCTGCTGTCCAAATTCTCATTCAACTCGATTGGTATGTTGTTCCCGGGATTAGTTTAGGTTAGAGTCTCAGCAAAGATTATTTCGCTGCTTCTCTCTAGCTGATTCGGTATAAGAAGCCATGAGTCTTTAGCAACATTCACTGCAGCCAGTATCGTGCTGAATGCAGTTGTTTAGCGCATATTGTGGCTTATGGTCCTTGATGATTGAGAAGGTTTTTCCGTATAGGTATGTGTGTTCTCGATGAATATCATGCACTACAGCCAACATCTCCGGTTCGATGTTGCTGTATCTGGTTAGGTTAATGTTTTGGATCCAAACGCAATTGGTTTGCCATCTTGGATAAGTGCCACTCTCAGGCTCTTCCACGAAACATCCACTTCCAGCATTATAGGCTTGTTTTGGTCATAGTATGACAGGCATGTATCATGGGAGATCATAGCATTTTAGGTGGTCAGGGTCTCAAACCTATGGTGCTTGGGATTAAAGAAGACCGTGCAGTGGGTGAGCATTTTCAGCAAAGTTTTAAAAAATATATCGGGGCAGGTAATTCAACCAACTCAAAAAATGTTGTAATCTCCCTTTTTTGTAGATTTGGCATTTTCTTTATGTCGAGCACCTTATCTGATTGATTACGTTAGTGGTGTAAACATTCACTAAAAAAAGATATGCTGGGTTGCTTTATCAAGTATTTTTTGTTGTTATTAATGAGCCATGTTTCGGTGACTAAAGCCATGAGATTATTCAAGTTTTTACATGGTCCTCGTCATGCTGACAAAATACTGTTACCTCATCGGCATTGCTGGCCACACCATTTAGAAAATCTGTGAAAAATTTCCCCCACTCTATATCTGTGCCTAAATCAAAACGCGGATTTCATGAGCAAAGCTTCTTTCTTAGAACTGCACGCCTGTGGAACTCTGTTCCGTCTGCCTGCTTCCCTCCGGTCTACAACTTGGATGTCTTTAAGTCTAATGTTAACAAATTCCTAATGAACCGCCCCCCTAATTAAACACTTCATAAAATCTCCTCACTAACGTGATGTACTTGCAATAACCCTTATCCCTGAGTGGCTTCCGGGCCTTGATAAGTGGTGATCACTGTGTAAAAAAAAAAAAAATCTTACAGGATTCGCTCCATTTTTGCTTGGAAGATACCCTGTGAGACGTTAAGGCCAAACGGTAGACGTTTCCAGCATATTAAACTAAATGGTGTCCTGTAGGTTGTCAACAGTTGTGATTCCTCATCCAGATGGATCGACCAGTATTCCGCCTTGGTGTCAAGTTTGCTTAACACCTTGGCTTTTGCAAAGTCTGCGTTCAGTTCCTCCAATGTAAGTAGTTTCTGCGGGTCTGCATATTCGGAAGGACGCATCTTTCTTTGTACTGTATGCCAGGTTGCAGCACCAATCTGTATGTTCCTCATCCTTCCGGAGCACATCTTTGTCGATGAGCCTGTTAATTTCCTCCTTTATTTTGTATTTAAGGTGGATGCTGCATTTGCATGGAGGGGAAATAAAGGGTTCTGAACCTTCTTTTAGTAGGAGTTTGACAGTCCCACTAAAGTTCCCAATTCTGTCGAAAAGATTTGATTATACTGACATCAGTTGGATGATGGAGGAGATAGGCGCAGTTGAACATTTTCTAAGGATATCCATATAGATTGTGATTAGCATTAGCATTTCATATGTTGGGAGCCGCACGACTGCACGTTCTGGTACTTCTACCACATAGAATGCTGTGTTAGTCCATTATGAGTCTTTATATTGGCATGGGAAGCTGGTGGTTCCCAGACATCTAATTCGATCGCCTCCCTATGAGGTGAGTTTAACGTGTGGTCAGGGTTGTAGGATGGAGAGGGCTTCTTGAAATGTTCCGTACATCTTATGGAATGTTCTTAGGGGAAGTGTTTTGCTTGATGTCCCGGAATCGATTTTCATGTGAAGAATACCGCGTGTTCGGTATTTCAGATGGAATGGCCTGATGTTCAGGGTCGTGTAAGACTCATCCCTGGGTTTCTTAGTTATACTGTCCATGCATTTGACAGTGATTGAATGGAAGTGCGGTAGGTATGGATCTTTATCACTATCAATATCGATATGGTCGATATTTTCTCCATATTTTCTGCATTCGATTCTCTTTGGGGTTTGGTGCCAAGGATTGGGAAATTTGCTTTTTTGTTTACCTTTTTTCTGTGTTGCTTATTTTTAAACATTCTGTCGCATCTCACTCAGTGTCGCTTGTTTCCACATGCGAAACATTCATCGTTGTATGCTGGGAATTGTTTTCGATAGAGCTCGTTACAGAAGTCCTCATAGGGTGTTAAGAATATGATAAGCTCTATTATTCTCTCGCTCAAGGTATCGTCGGTAAAGTCGCACTTTTGTGCTAGTGTCCTGGCTTGTGTGATGAAGTCGTCTAGTGATTTCTTTTGTTTTTGACCGTACTGCATCAGGTGGAGTCTGTGAATTCTGAAGTTGAATCACTCTAATCTGGCTTTTGAAGAAATTCCAGGGGTGTTTGTTCTGGTGATTTCTTTTGTTTGTCAGTGAAGCCACTGGCATTTAGACCTCCAAGGCTTTGTTCACCTATAATCCGCCAGATTTTTCTGGCTTGTTTGGGTTCTTCAATTATTTCTTCATCTTCTATGTATAGGTTCATTTTCTGTTTGAAAACGGCTATTGCTTCGCTTTGGTCAGTCTGATCAGTTCATTGTTGGTAGAAGATGTGTCATATTTATTTATTGATGTGTTAGTTGTTAGTTGTTAGTTGTTGGTATGGAGAATAGAGCTGAACTGCAGATCGAGTTTGTTGCGAGGTTATATAAAGCATGTTCACGACTTAGCAATAAATAAAGCCATTATACCAGTATATATATATATATATATATATATATATATATATATATATATATATATGGTTACATTATTTATTTAAAACAAAGTTTGTACATTAGTGCAATAATTGGGTAGTCACGTAGGGACATGTGTTTGTGGCTTGTACGTGTTGACCTCTGTGGAAGTGTGCACAAGTAGAGGTTATAGTTCATACTTTACACGAGCGATATAATCATTAGTCTGAGTTGTTCATATCGCATTAGTTCTATATGTAAGTTTATACGTGTGCATGGCTTGGCGTCCAATGAAAAAGAGAGAGAAAAAGGAGGTAAACAGAAGGTTTGTCAAAGGTCACTGGAAGCCGTGTGATGCCTGAACGCACTCCGCTCCATGTGTGTGTGTTACTGCAGACATCTTGTTCTGTGTCTGTGTATTCGATGTAGACAAAGCAAGTTTCACAGGTGTTGCGGACCAGGAAATAAAATACCCTAACTCGCTACAAGAAAAAAAAAGAAACGAATTGAATGAAGGAAAAAAAGAACTCGAATGCTGGAATTAAATAAACATGTTGTTTATTTTTGTTGAGAAATTAAAGTCTTGGGTGTACACGTGTTCATTCAGCCGTTGACGACTACACGCGTAGAAGGAAAGGGGGAATGCAATAGAGAAATGCGAAGTGGCAAGCCGTCTGTACAAAGAAAGGGTTAAGCTCAGTAGAACGTCGCGCACATGTCTGTGTCGATGGGCCAAGACGAAAGGGGAGATAGAGTTAGAGCCACGGTCGGTTTGTCGACTCAAGAGGTCGAACACTGGTCCAGACGAAAAAGGGAAGTTAAGGTTTTGTTGACTTTTATACTTTTATACTGGGGTCAGTGTTCTGACTGTGCATGTCTGGCTTTCAGAAAGTGACGTTTCGCATGTGTGCATACTTGTGTGTATGTTAGCATGTGTGTGTGTGTGCACGCGTGGATGTGAGTGTATATACATGAACGTGAGTATATGTACGTGTCTGTGCGTATGTGCGTGCATATATGTGTGTGTGTATGAGGATGTGTATATGCGTGTGTGTGTGTGTGTGTGTACGTGCGCGCGTACGTGTGGGTGTGTATATGTGTGGGAAAACGGCTCACTATAATATTCCCCCCAGATAGCTGGAAGCTAAAAGGAAAGAAAAATGGAAAAGAGCAGATGTATGTGGATCAAGAGTATTGGAATGAAGAGGAAAGAGAGGAAAAAAAACTTTTTAAAAGGATGTCGAAGTCTGCGTATTTGTCTACATGACGACCACTTTGTTGCAGATGTGGATGTGCAGGTAAGGTCGTGGATGTACAACAGATCTATTGCACCAATTGAGCTTGTCCGAGAATGGGACTGGTGTCTTTTCTAGCAGAATTGTTGAAGTCGACATAAAGTCTGTGAGTGACGCATCACGTTCTTGCTCAGTTGCGATGTAGTCGAAGTCAAGGGGCTTCTCGAAACTGCTGAGATCGCAAAAATGTGAGACATCTGCCACAATATTCGTTTTACCAGGTAAATACTGTATATCAGCAGAATATTGTGTGACATAGTCCATATGTCGTAATTCACGTGGTGTGTGTTTCCCAGAAATAGATGACGTAAGAGCAGCAACCAGTCAGTGAAAATCGTGAAGTGTCTCCCATCCAACATGTAGTGGAAATGTTTTACTGCTAAGTACATGGCAAGCAGTTCTCGACCAAAAACGCTGTACTTTTGTTGGGTCGTACTTAGCTTGGCAGAAAAGAAAGACAATGGTTGCGTTTCACTGTTCACTATCTGATTGAGAACAGCCCCAACAGCTACATCAGAAGCGTCTGTTGAAAGAAAGAGCTTAGATGCCGGGTCAGGGTTGATGTAGGAAAGTTTAGTGTAGTTCACCAGTGTGGTCTTGGATGCATGGAAGGATGAGATAGCTTCGTCGGAGCAAGTAAAGAATAGATACCCTGTAGGAGACGACGCTGCCTGGCGGTGACAAGCGCACATTTCAACTAACACCGGTGATTCGACCTTGACATTGGCACACGCACACGTTTGTTAATAAATTCTTGTCGTTTATACTTGTTGTACGTTTAGTAATTATTAAAGCTGGTCGGTAATTTTGGGACTTCGAAGAACCTAAACCCGTACCAACAGCATGATTGCTATTTGACGCGTTTACAAACAACCAACGCTATGTACTTGTGCCAATGTCAAGGTCGAATCACCGGTGTTAGTTGAAATGTGCGCTTGTCATCGCCAGGCGGCGTCGTCTGCTACAGGGTATCTATTCTTTACTTGATCCGCTTCGTCTGAAAGAGAGAGAGAGAGAGAGAGAGTTTTTTTCGCGTGCGAAAAGAATCCGTGAGCTTGGACAAGTTATGTGAGCAGTTTGGTAATAGTTCACGAGTCCAACATTATGACGTAATTGACGTAAGGAAGTAGGTAGTCTGAATGGTGTGCATATCGCTGTCTTAGCGACGGGAACCTGATTGTACGCACGGACTAAATCGATCTGTGAGAAAACAGTTGATCCGATAAGGAAGCTGAGAAGTCATGTAGGTGTGGAATAGGGTACCTGTCTGGAATAGTCACTGTGTTGAGAGCAGGGTCTCCAGTCTCCTTCCGATTTCTTAGGTACCATGTGGAGTGGAGATGGCCATGGGCTGCTTGAAGGCCGTATCATTCCAAGGTCCATTATGTGTTGAAATTCTGAGCGGGCTAGGGCCAATTTTTCCAGGCACAATCGTCGAGGTCAACACATACAAGCAACAATCACACGTCCTTACGTGACAACCCAATTATTGCACTAATGCATGAACTTTGTTTTGTTTTAAATAGATAATGTAGTTTTATATATATATATATATACTGATATAATGGTTTTCTTTATTGCTAAGTTGTGATTCAACACCCATGCCTAACCAGAAAAACACAACTACTAATAATAACATTATCCAAGCAATCGCAAAAAATCAATAAATAAAATAATTTTTTTTTAAATAAAAGTTTCACATTTTCTTAAAAAAGAAAAAGAAAAAGTTTTACATATTCTTTTTATCCCCTCACAAACACACAACTTTAGACTGAGAATATTGGGTAGTGTTTTGTTACCCCTATTTCTGCACCACCATCTCCAAGGATAAATCTGCTGATAGTGCTGTGGGGGGCTTAGTTTCTTTTTTAGATGCCTGCCTGTAATTCTCGAAAACCAGACATATGTTCTTTTTCAGACGGAGGCTATTTTTACAAATAGGAAGATTACTTCCCCAGTATTATCATTTAATTGAGGCATTGCCAGCAGATATTGCCGAGGAAGTAGAGGATATTTTTGGAGCATATGCTGCTAAAGATCTATATACGGCACTTAAGCAGGACATTCTGGAATGGACAAGTGTTTCGGAAACAGCCAGGTTGAAACAACTCTTCAGCGAGTTAACCCTTGGCAACCAAAAGCATTCTCAGCTTCTGAGACAAATGCGAGGTTTGCTCGGTGCACGCACGATGGACGACAATATCTTACAGCAGCTTTGGTTGGAGAAACTGCCTCCACAATTATCCCACACACTGTTCATGTTCGTTGGAGGTAAGGATCTGACACAATTAACAGTTATCGCCAACCGAGTCGCTGACAATTACCACCACGCGTCAGCTGTAACGATTGTCGTGACCAAACCTGCCGCTACAGCCTCCACATCCAATTCCAACCCGGAATCATCGGAAATTGCTACCTTAACCAAAGCAATTCAAGCCCTTCTAGTGGACAGACTGTCACGGCCCAACAACAGACGAAATTCAAGAAACAGACGCTCATCACAAAGACGCAGGTCTTCCTCTCCGTCTCCCTGGTGGTACTTCAGGAACGACGCACGCAAATGTGAGAAACCCTGCACCTACAAGAGACCTAAACATTTAAACGGGTAGACCAGTGGAATTGCGCGACAAATTCCACTCCATCTCTCCAGCCGTGTCGCCTACTATATATTTTCTACACAATCTCTCGTCGAAAGTTCCTCGTGGACACCGGCGCTGCTGTTAGTGTAATTCATCCTACACGATATAATGATACAACAACCTATTTTCACTACAAGCTGCGAACGGCAGTTCCATCCAAACCTACGGTACTTCATCCCTCACTTTGGACCTTGTGTTACATGATAAGGGCTGTCCCCTGTTCATGTAAGTATAAAAATAGAGAGATTAGTTAAAATGAAAAAAAAAATAAGAGAAAGCAGAAATCGAACCCTGGAGCTAAGTTTTAAAGAACAATAGGTTTAAATGGAATGTCCAGTAAATTGTGCATTCTGATGAAATAAATAATAAATAAACTATTCAACTATTAGAAAGAATGTGGATAATAAAATATGGGTTAAATGAATTAGATATGTAGGTTTAATTCCTTAAAGAAAAATAGTTGTTTTTTTTTCTGTGAGCGCGTGGACTAAAAAAATCAAAAATAGACGAAAGACAGGTTAAAGGTTACAACACGTGGTTAGGAATGGGTGTTGAATCTTGGTATATTTATCGCTCTCACAGAGGAATACAAAGTATTTTGGTGTGAAAATGCTTCTCTTTTGTTTGGCTTGATACACGGTATAAGGAATGAAAAGTTTTGTAAGTCGAGGTCGAGGGTCAACAGTTGTTGCGAGGCTATAGAAAGCATGTTCACAACTTAGCAATAAAGAAAACCATTATGATAGTGTGATTGTGGCTTGTATGTGTTGACCTCTGCGGAAGTGTGCACAAATAGAGATTATAGTTCATACTTTATACAAGCGATATATAGCTTAATTATAAGTCTTGGATTATTCATATTGTATTAGCTCTATGTGTAAGCATCTTACAAATAACAATGTTTATGTGAAAAATATGCAAGCCTACCTCATGATTCTGCTGTCGCTCTCCGAGTGCATGCTTATGAAGCGCGTGGTTTATACGTGTGCACGGCTTGGTATCAAGCGAAAAATAGAGAGAAGAGAAGGGGGTGGAAGCCTAATGTCAAGGTCACCGGAAATACATGTGCCTCAAAGCGGTGTGATATCTGCACACAGCTTGTGCTTTGTCTGTGTGTTTGATCTAGATGTACTACTCTCTTGAGTTGGAAGCCATGTTTAGTTTCAGAACAGTTTCCGATAATTAGTTGTTCTATACAAGTCCTGGAGGTGACTGGTTCTAAGTAGACAGTTGTTCTGTACAAGTTCCTGACTTTATAATTTTGTAGCCAAAGAGCAAAAACTTCTTCCCGTCTTGATACAAAGAAAACATATGCAAGGTTGCTAAAAAAGGATTAATTATTATGGAGCAATCCTGGTTTCTGATTGGTTGGTAGCAGGATGTGAATTAATTTGATTCGTCAGTTCCTTGCAGCAGTAGTAGAATCTCCCAACAGTGAGGGGCCATACCCCATTATGAATAAAAAAATATTGCACCCTCTCCTATTTTTATATAATGGGGAAGTCATTTTGGTTCATTTTTAATTATGTGCAAAAATAAATATATATTTCAATATTTAACTATACATAAAAATAGAAATCATTTGGATCTTAAAATCTGAGCATGTAAAAAGAAGCCATTTTTAATTTTTTCAAATGTCAAAAAAATATATATATTTGTGTAGAAAAGAATAATTCGTGATAATGTTGTTACTGCATTTTGTATATGTTGGGTCTCGTAGCAGTCATTAAATACATAAGACTTTCTTATAATTTCTCGGTATAATTGATCGTCTATTATTTCAGATTCTCTGTGTATATATTATTAATATCATTTTCGATTGGTGTAGAGCGTTTCTCCCACTCTCCGATTCCACATGTTAATAGTATTTTGTCAATGTATCTCAATTGATTCATCGTAATAAGTCCTTTCTTATAAGTAAATCCTATCCCCCCCAAACTATGATATTTTTCCAAGATTGGTGATTTAGAATTTTTTATAAAATCTGTTCTTAACATCGATCAACATTATGTCACAATTTGATGCGATTAAAATGTCATCGACCCATAAAACCAAAATCAGAAGTTTATCGTCTTTGTTTTGGGAATATAAACAGGGGTCAGCTGTAGTCCAACAACACCTGACGAAGGCCAGAGGGCAAAACGGCGGAAACATTGTGACAATAACAACCAAGATGAGGAAGTCAGTCCGACAATCTCAATCAATAATCGTATTCAATTTATATTTCGATCTATGCATATGAGAATTTCTAATTTCACAAAATTACGTTGTCATAGCCTGGGTGGTACTGGTGACACTCTCTTGAATCTAGCAGCAACTAAGACGGTAAGACCCAAAGACGTCCACTCTCTAAAAGAATGATGCAATACCCGGAAGTAAAGACCATACATCATTATGTAAAGCAAGATGATAACGGCTACTGTACAAAAAAGATCAAGAATGAAAGGTTTCGGATGGCACAATATTGGTTTCAATTTCTAAAAACAAATCAAGCTCCCTAATCTGATACCATACAACCTAATAATATGTTCCAATTATGCACAAAGCCTGGTCGGGATTCTTAGCAGTTCTTCAAAAAAAAGTAGATATTAAGGTTAAAAGCAATAAACTCAGACACACTCTGTAAGATCGAGGCAATGTTTGTGATGATAGATTCCCTAACAAGAACAAATAATATAATCCGATAATAAGCTAAATACATGAATTGTTGATATGAATTTCATAGCAGAAAAATTAAGCACAGTTTATAGTAGGATTCACAAAAGGGGCGATAATCTGGCTGCATAAGAAAAACAGATAAAAATCACACAAGTTTATCAACATATAGAATACATAAAGGAAAACATGAAAAAGTGAAAGTAAAAATAAAAATAAACCCACATTTAAAAGTAAAAAATGTTAATGCATTAAACCTATATTTGTCTAAATTAACGATTGACTTTATTTAGTTTGATTGTCCCGTACTTATATAACTACAATAAATAATATAGAATAACACTCTGACGACTCATGGCTAAAATTAGTGGGAGTGCTGATTCAGAAAAAAAAATCGGTACTTATGTATTTTACGTACCATGCTGAGATAATAACGTTATTATTTCGAAAGCTATTCTTAACAATGAAAAGGGAGGGTGTTGTGTAACTATTATGTGCTCCCACCTAGCAATTTAATTAAAAAATATTATGAAACTTAGATTTAATCTGTAAAAACTATTTAGAATTTCCAAAAGACTCAGACTTGGCTTTGTACCCTTTACTCATTGCCCCTCCTTCCTCGAGCTGAACCCGCTGCTGAACTACTTCCTTTGGTCATATGTCCCATGCTTTAAGTGCTTAGGGTCCTTGCGTATTAATCCGAAAGATTCCAATTTCATTTTAACCGCATCTGCAGACAGTATGTCTTCATTAACGTAGATGTCATCAATGTAAGCTGAAGTAGATTTCACTGTCGTCTCATCTTACATCAAAACAGTTTTAATGATATTAATATCATTATTAAGGTACTACGTTTAGACCAAAACCTAAGCGTGTCAAACAGTATCGTTTTCCCTTGATTATCACTGTATGAAATGGCCACAGTGAGGCTCTCTTCAAATCCAGCAGTGTTACATTACTCCCTTTCTGACGCCACTCTCCTAGTTTAACAGCGCACACATCTGCATTCCTGGTAAATGCATCAACATGCTGATTTAATTCTTGATAATCCATTACGGGTCGAATTTTGTGTTTAGTCGGTTGGTCAATAGCCATGAGCGGAATTAATCATTTGGGTGGTCCTAGACGTTCTTGTGAGTATGGTATTAACCAACCATTACCAATCCACGTCTTAAGTTCTTCAGATGAAGCCCGATTCTTGGTAGTCACGGCATACTCTGGAATAGTATTGCATAACAGATCTGGCGATTACATCATAGAAAAACTGCACTTCTTTCCCTCTTCCAAGCAATATACCTCCACCTGCTCTAATCATGACACATCCTAAAGCTCTTCCAAATAATAAATCGTATCCAATTGATTTTTCTTGCATCAGCAGGACATCAACTTAATCTGTGTCACCTTTCTCAGTGTAGATTGTGACAATCTCGATACCGCATATTCACTTGTTGCTTCCTTCATGTCCGACGGCGATTTGCGCTAACTAGTAGACACAAGATGTTCCCAGTTCAAAGTGTTGAACATTGCACACCATCAATTTTGACACCGAGAACAGGCAATGCTGTGTTCATTGTTTGGAAAGGGGCAAGGGTGGTGACAGTACCTTGTCCTCGACTAAGTTTCCCGAACAGTTACGAGATGTGTGGGAGGGAATCTACATTGTCTCAGTAGAGTTTAGATGTTGCATGACTAGTGCCGGCTGCTGCTGTAATTGGTTCTGGTTCCTTAAGGATGTTTCGCGTTTCGGGCAATAACTCGTCCGTTGTTAATCTGTCAAACGGTACTGATAACTTCAGTAAATCAGTTAAGTAAATGTCCATCGTTTCATTGGGAATCGCCGGGTAGTGAACTGTTGCCATGCAACAAAAGGATCTGTACCAGATTCTGTATATAAGCTCTGATTAATTTCTTCATCGAGTTGCTGGTAGACTGCATAGGCCTCTTCAGTTAACCTCAACGGAATGACTGTTTCTGGCTCCTTTATTCTAGTCGAATCCATACATTTTTTGTCAACAGACGATATTAAACGAATGTCGAATCTGTCCATGTTTTGTTGTCATTGCATATCAAAATCATTTGAAAGTGAAATAAAAACGCCGAGATAAAAATGGGGAAAAATGACAATTATTAAAACGTCCACCGTTTCATACGGATATAGTCGCCGGGTAGTGAACTGTTACCATGCAACAAAAGAATCTGTACCAAATGCTGTATATAAACTCTACTTAATTTCTTCCCAGTCAGGTTCATCCTCGAGTTGCTGGTACACTGCAGGGCTCCTCCAGTTAACCTCAACGGAATGACTGTTGCTGACTCCTTTATTTTGCACAATTTGCCCATTCGACAACAGACGATATTAAACGAATGTCGAATCTGTCCAATTTTTGTTGTCACCGCATATTAAAGTCACTTGAAAATAAAATAAAAACGCTGAGATAGCTTATAAAATGAAAAGGGAAAAAAGTGACAATTGTTAAAACGTCCTCTTGTTGATACACGAAAGTCTTTTTTCCCATTTCTTTCCTCAACTTGCAACAACTCCTCCTGTATTCAATATTATCTTTCCCCGTTCGTTCTCGGTCTAAACTGTCCAACAAAATAAAAAAAAAACTCGACCCTCATGCTTTAGAGTTCGTCCCTTTTAACAGTTACCAATTGTGAACACATATGCAAATTAATGACATACGTTCACCAACCAGCGACCTACAAAATTATTTTTAAAATTGTTTTTTCTTTTCAACATTTTCTACATTATCATTTTACACACTAAGCAAACAGGAGGTCGTTTGCGAGAAACATCACCAACTTCCCATAACACCGTATATTTGCTGAGCTCCCACTGGCGCTTTTAAAAAAGGCATGCTCCCAGTTCCTGGTTCGTATCGAGCAAGTGATTGAGGCTGAAGGCGGCTACATTGAATAGTCAGCTTTACTACATACTCAAGTTATCTTAATTTATTTTTTCAATAAAAGTTAAATATTTTTTTGTGTGACAATTTTATCGTTCGACCCTATAAATTTGACAATATCATTAACCTTAGATTAATAAATGAAAATCCATTCATATGAGAGTATTTCCAATATTGGGGATCGAGTTACTAAAACGTTTTATTAGAAACTAGGTATGACCATAATAAAGGCTGAAATTTCGACCCCACCATAACAATAATAATGTTAGAAACTTGTAAAATTAAATTGATTGATTGTAATGTGTACAGTAGTCTCATCAAGAAGAAAGAATCTAAAAATCTCATATTTTATTATTTCCCGTAAAATCGTTAAATTTTCAAAGAATTCCACAAAACAGGAAAATTGGAACCGCGTGCTATTTCTACAATGAAAACAACGAGATTTTTAAAATTCTATTAAAAATCAAACAAGTACCAAATGCTGTATATAAACTCTACTTAATTTCTTCCCAGTTAGGTTCATCCTCGAGTTGCTGGTACACTGCAGGGCCCCTCCAGTTAACCTCAACGAATGACTGTTGCTGACTCCTTTATTTTGCAAAATTTGCAAATAGGCTCAGCCTTCTCAACCCATTCGACAACAGACGATATTAAACGAATGTCGAATCTGTCCAATTTTTGTTGTCACCGCATATCAAAGTCACTTGAAAATAAAATAAAAATGCTGAGATAGCTTATATAATGAAAAGGGGAAAAAGTGACAATTGTTAAAATTAATAAATTGATACACGAAAGTCTTTTTTCCCCTTTCTTTCCTCAACTTGCAACAACTCCTTGTGTATTCAATATTATCTTTCACCGTTCGTTCTCGGTCTAAACTGTCCAACAAAATAACAAAACTCGACCCTCATGCTTTAGAGTTCGTCCCTTTTAACAGTTACCAATTGTGAACACATATGCAAATTAATGACATACATTCACCAACCAGCGACCTACAAAATTATTTTTAAATTGTTTTTTCTTCTTTTCTACATTTTCTACATTATCATTTTAGCTAAGGTTGTTTGCGAGAAACATCACCAACTTCCCATAACACTAAACACAGCTTGATTTCCGCCATCCGCCGTATATTTGCTGAGCTCCCACTGGCGCTTTTAAAAAAGGCATGCTCCCAGTTCCTGGTTCGTATCGAGCAAGTGATTGAGGCTGAAGGCGGCTACATTGAATAGTCAACTTTACTACATACTCAAGTTATCTTGATTTAATCTTTCAATAAAAGTTTAATATTTTTTGTGTGAAAATTTTATCGTTCAACCCTATAAATTTGACAATATCATTAACCTTAGATTAATAAATGAAAATTCATTCATATGAGAGTATTTCCAATATTGGGGATCGAGTTACTAAAAGTTTTATTAGAAACTAGGTATGACCATAATAAAGGTGGAAATTTCGACCCCACCTAACAATAATAATATTAAAAACTTGTAAAATTAAATTGATTCATTGTAATTTGTACAGTATTTTCATCAAGAAGAAAGAATCTAAAAAATCTCATATTTTATTATTCCCCGTAAAATCGTTAAATTTTCAAAGAATTCCACAAAACAGGAAAATTGGAACCGCGAGTTATTTCTACAATGAAAACAACGAGATTTTTAAAATTCTATCAAAAATCAAATAATCAATTTCGTTAATTTTTTACAGACTTATTTAAAAAAAAAAAAGAAAAAGCCGAACTATATATGAACTGAGAATTCGCATCTTAGTTTTTTTACATATGAAAATATACTGAAATGATGAAATAAAATATATTAAATTTTGGGTCGCAAACATTGCCGATTTATACGATTTTTATCGATTTTTTCGGAAAAATAGAAGTTTGAAAATTAATTAAAATTATTAAATTTGAAAAATTAAAATTATTAAATTTGAAAAATTAATTAAAATTATTAAATTTAGAAAATTAATTAAAATTAAGTTTTACAAAATTAAAACAATTATTTACATTTGACAGTTTATAATTTAAAAAAATGTTCGAAATTTATTTTTTATTTAATGATTGAATTTTTCAAGGTTTATGGCTTTGGTGTTAAAGAAAATTTAATCAGATAGCGACGTTCATATCAACAAGCAACTAATCATTTTAATGTTATTTCGAACTACTTTCTTGTGTGATGAACACAGACATTTCAATATTTTCACAAAAAATAATATAATTACAAAAATTAATGTGGTTTAATGATAATAATTCTAAAAAAATGTCGCTTACATGGTTTTAAAAAAGTTCACATTCATTTCAAGCCACGTGTGACACTCTGTTCATAAAACATCAGTAATCTTAAACTTCATGCTATTCTCATGAGATCCTCTTTTAGCTAAGCCTGTAGAAAAATGTGTAAGGAAAGTCCTTTAAAAAAAAAAGAATTACTGCGCCCTCTGTAGATGTATAAGGAAAAATTCAAGATGGCGCCCGACTCTCTCTTTAACACGGTAAGTTCAGGAAAAGATGTTATAAATGTTGCAGCAATTCAATAACCATTATACACCGGTTCTGCACGGAATCCAACTAGCAAGGTGCCTAGACAGACGCGAACGGTTACTCAGACCGGACCCAACAACGGTAAAATATCCTCACACGGCATGAGAAGCAACAGCAACACGATTCCCCGACCAACTCAATCGTCGCTCTCTCAACGTCTTTTTCATCACCCGCTTTTATCGTCGTTGTAGGCCGGCTAAATTTGCATATTGCGAGAATTCGTGTGACTTTGCAAGACATCATACTTTACAAAAGACGGTGGCCGCCATCTTGATCTTTCTTTATCTATTTTCGGTCGGTGACGCTGAGCTGGTCTCGAGGTAAATCTTTTCTTTTCGTCCGTCTCTCTTACGTACCCACACAACACGCAAATTCGCGGGCGCTTATCTCCTGGATGCACGTTACAAAGCCTGCATAATGAACACTCATTACAAGAAAATATTTACGTTGGAACGATTTGAATTAATATTCCTAACATGTAAATAAATGTTATTTCATCTTAATTCTTTGATTTTTAGTTCTTTGTCAAGTGTCGTTATTTTCCGGAGTTATTTCTATATTTTTATTTTATGTATGTGAGGATGTGCCTTCGTGGAAACCTTCTATTAATCGGTGATCCTGTTAAATTTACTTTTAACGGTCCTGTGGATACTCTACTACTTTCGACTTCAAGAGATTCCTGCACCTGCAACCTTGGTCTCAAATATTGATAGATCCCGATTATGAATGGGTGAACGCGGAATCACATCCTTACAAGTTAGTGACACTACGGTCATTTCCTACAAATTGGCACCAGTTCAATTAGTCCTATGGGATCATATTTGAAAAAAATTGTTATACATTTTGTACATTCATCTTAGTTTATTTTTAATCAGTTCATATGCGTGTAACGTCACCAGCTTTGAATGCTACGGCTTTGCTTTTGGTTTCGACTCTAGCTTATGACACCCAAATACTTTTTTATTACTTTTGAAATCACGACTTTATTATCTCTATAATAATCTATACAAAATCTGGACAAATTAAAATATCATATTTAAGCGTATTTAACGACTGGGCAAAGCTGGGTTCCTCCCATCTGCTAGTTATAAATAGCGCTATGACAAGAGAATATTCTTTTTATTAGTTTGACTATCAAGTATATATCAGTTAATATCTTATATGTTTTTAGATAGAATGATGTGGTTCTCGATTGACTGTGTAAGATATATACTCGAGAGTCAAAACAATGATAAAAATATTCTCTTGTCATAGCACTAGTTATAAAATAAAATGGACTTTCTGACATTTTTTTTTTTTTTTTGCTTTTGTAGAACTTATGAGCGACGCGTTATCTTTTGTTTGGATTGTGGAAATCTCGATCTATACTGCTTGGGGGAGGGGGAGGGGGTAATTAAGCTTTTTTTGTACAAACAATGTTTTTTTTTTTAAGTCCAATATCTTAGACTTTACTTTACTAAATATCTTTGAAATAATACCAGAAAACTTATATTTATCTTTCCAAGGATTTTTTTACAATGAATTTATTTAACTTCTAAATTTGAATTTGTCAGTTTCTGACGCCGCCAGGAACACATTTTTCATTACAACTTTTTTTTTCATGTATAATTTTGTTTTTTAATTGTGTAATTCTTTGTTAGAACTGGTGGTACTGGTCATTGTTGTAAGCGCAAGCGCGCACATTTTTGCCGGTTGGTCGGTCACAATTACCAAATAAACACCCCCTTTACTCCCCCCCCCCTCCAAAAAAAGGAAGGGCCGAAAAGTGGGTGCTCATTTTATGTTAAAGTGCCCCCCTCATTTTCACACGATAATTTTTTCATATCTGAAAAGCTATTTGCTTCTTGAAATTTTAAACGTTGTTTTCGTTTTCAGCGGCCAAAAAAACCTTAGTGATAGTAATTTTAAATTTGAGGGTGGAACCTTTACTTAAATAGAAGACCCCCCCCCAAAAAAAAAACTCATAAAAATAAAATAAAAATAAAAGGAAAACAAAACAAATATCATTTCGATAAAAAAAGAAGACAAAACACACACACACACACACACACACACACACACACAAATAAAGCTGTTTCGTTTCATTTCAATAATAAAAAAAACTGAGAAAAAAAAACGAAACTTTTCGATTCATATTTACATTTCTGGTTGGATGTTATTGTGCTGTCTTAATTGGAATTCGGGGTAAATTATTTCCTTGAGCTCAATTACACCCATGGTAAGTAACCAGTCAAGATTATCGATTGACTTTAATCTTTAAAACACGATTTTTTTTTTTCTTTCGGAAATCGATTAAAAAAGTATGATACGCTTTCAAAACTATGTTCACCTATCAGTTTCCGCCATTCAATAGCACGTGCAACGAATTAGAAAATTATCACGATAAATAAATAGGAAATCTATAAAAAAAAAATATGATAAACTATTGTTGACCAATATCTTCATTGTTAATGTGTTTGGTAAACTGCATAAGCATCAAATTAACTTTAGGTTTAAATGTTTAAAACACAATAATAAAATTTTAAAAAATCAGGAATCTAAAAAAATAAATAAATAAAAATACGAAAAAGCGGCTTTAAAAACTATCAGTTTCCGCCATTAAATTGCATGTGCAATGAATTAGAGAATTAATAAAAATGAAACTTGTAATCTGTTCTCTCTCATGTAAATATTAAAATGTTAAATAAAATAATACTAATTTTATCCGTGATATTCACCAAATAGATCGGCTCTATTTCGAAATAGTTTCCCTTTTTTATTTTTCCTCTTCAATTTTGTTTTCTGCGAACTTGCTCTTCCGTTCATCATCTTGAATGTTAACTTGAATTTGTAAAGTCAATCACATTTGAAAAATCGTTTCCTTTATAAAAGCAGATAAAGTTAATCGAAAGCAGATTATAAAACAAAAACGTAAGTATTACTAAATGGCGCATGGCGCACGTATGTGTATTTTTTATTTTCATCTTTTTTTCATCGGATTATTATCGAATGGTCACTAATTTATCAGATTTTGTTTTCAATACTGACTTAAACATAAAAAAGGTCAATACGTAATTCTTTACGTTATCAGTGGTGGCCAATTCTATATGCGTTTTCACGTACAGAATTGATAACATTTTTCTTGATTTTTTTCTTTAATGGCCCTGTGTCTTTATTGAAACATGAAACAAGAAAAAACAACAAAAGTAAAAACAAAAATGCCCGCCTTTCTAGGTAGCGATAAAGTGGGTGCTCTCATTTTACATTAAATGAAAAATGATCCCCCACTTTTTGAAAAAGTAATTTTTTTTATATCATGGAAACTATTACTCTGCGCCACTTTTAAAGTATAAAATCGTTTTCAGAACTCCTGAAAACCTATAAAAAAGTCGTCATTGTAAAGATTATCTGGAGAATTGGAAAGATTCTTGACGTGGACCAAAACAACTTATTTATTGTTTACTAAAGAAAAAGAAAAATTTTATAAAATTTTCTTTTTTTTAAATTTAAATGTTTTTCACTGATTCATATGTTTAAAGTAAAAAAAAAAAATGCTCGATGCACGTATGGAAGCAGTGTTTTTTTTATTGTCATCTTTTTTTTCTACCAGATTGTATATAAAAAAGAATTCAATATTTACCATTTTTTTACCATTTTTAAGGTGTACTCTGTTTCTAATACAACACTCTAGTAAATCGAACCCCCATTTTGGAAACATCGACTTTTTAAGCCAAATTTCACAAATTAAGCTTCTTTTTTTTTTTTTTTTAGCCTTCTTGACATTCACTTATTGTTTTCTCCTTATTTAAAATTAAGTGTTTGTATTCTCGTCGAGTGGTTTCAATATGAAGGATCAATGTATTAGAAACTGTGTACACACGTAAGTATACTAAAGAGTTTTCCTGTTAATTTATTTGGAAATGTAGTTATCAAATTTTCTGTTCGTTTGTTTAAAGAATACTGATAATTAAAGAAAGTTTTTATGTTGTACTTTTTAAGTTCTCTCCAAAAACACATTCAACAAAGTTTACAAATAACTTTGACTAAATTTTAAAATAAATATGATTCTTAAACAAATTACAATATTATGGTTCTGAATTTTTTAGATGAGGAATGATTCTTTGTATTATTTAGATTTTTAAGACTACTGTTCTCATCTTGAGTGTTATTGTGCAAACATTGTAAAAATAACATTTAAGATGAGAACAATTTAAGGTGAGAACAATAATCCAAATGATTTTTTTCTTTCTTCATGTGTATTTTTTACATGTTCAAAAATTCTTTTTGTTTTTTCTTGCAATAATGAAAATTCCATATTTACTTACTGGATTATGATAGTAGACTTTTACTTTAATTCTGTTTTGAAAAATGATGTCGACATAAAATTAAACTATTTTGTATTTTGTTGAGCATTAACTGTGATAGATGAAAATGGTCGGAGTTATTATTAATGGGTGTATCATAAGTTGATATAATGAATTTGTGTAAGGAAAATCATAACTTACTTGGCTAGCATGTGTGTGTGCTTCAAAGTGTTAGTTGTGTAACAAAAAAGAAAGGCTAAAATGATAGTTGGTTTTATTGTTGACATGTTACTGTGTTTGTTGTGTGTCTATTGTAGTGACCTGTGATTCTTCTAGGTGTCGGTGTGCGATTGCATGTCAACATATATACATATATAACATAACATGATGTCATACCTGTTTCTGCTAATTCTGATAGGTTTGTCATACATCCTTGGGGAGCTCGAATCTGTTTAAAGGAACGCTTTAAGACAGGACATTGGACGGTGTCAAATTTTATATCTTTGGATTGGGGATTTCTTCTTTGCTTCCATTTTGAGACTTCTCCTTCACAGGGGTGACACATTTAATCCCATCTATCTTTCTCAGCGTTTCTAATCCAACTTCAGCTATGCTTGCACAGACTGGAACACATTACATGTAATCGAAAATTACTTTAAATATCTGTTGTCAACTCATCACAAGATAGGTAATTATATAGACAGATAGATAGATACAGAGATAATTAGATAAACAGATGAATCAACAAATAATTTTCTGCTTCTGCCTTGTTATTCTCTAACAGACGGCCACTTGTGCAACACAGACTCATTATTTCTATACAAATGAAATGGGTGAATAAAAACGTTTGTGAAACAAACAGGAGAACAAGTTGGATAAAGGATGCTATATACGTAATCGTGTGCAAGTTAACTTGAAAGAGTGTTGAGTTTTTGAGTTGGAAGTTTTTACAATAAAGTATCGAGTTTTGGAGTGTGATGTTTTGACAACAGTTTCAAGTTTAAAAGTTGTAAGTTTTTGATAGCATTGTATCGAATTTACCCGAGAAATTATTGGTTTAATCATAATTTGCTAATTTATATTTATCTGCTGAAAGGATTGTAGTATAGAAAGACAAAGTCTCATTCTTAAATTATAAACAACTTTATTAATTTTATTCGTTAGTAAAATTGTAGAAAATAAGAAAAGGATTGTAGAATGTGTCCATGTTTCCACCAATCAAGCAATTAAATGTGATAGATGAAAAGTTTAGAGTTATTATTATTGAGGCTTTCATAAGTGGATGTTCTGAATTTGTGTAGGGAAAATTGTAACTGACTTGGCTTGCATGTGTGTGTACTTCATAGAGTTGGTAACAAAAAATAAAGGAAAGAAAAGTTAAAATGGCAAAACTGTTGGTTTTATTGTTGATGGAAAGAAAGAGAGTTGCCATTCATTAACCCTTTTATGAATGTTTTCATTTCTGTATTTGTCATGTGCTCAGCTTGCCTGAGAAATGGCCTTTTAATGTGTAAGCTAGAAGGGAAGTTGATTGCAGCAATCAGCACAGCTTATAAACCAAAAATTCAAAATCTCAAACTATGAGGTGTCGGTGCTGCTGCTATAGAAATAATGGTTTCCACCAAGCCTTGAGGTGCTCCTTTTGGGTTATGGCTTAGTAATAGAGCAACTGGCACAGTCACTGGGATCTTGGTTTCAAATCTCAGATCATTTATAGAGATGAGAATATTTAATGTAACTCTTACACTCGAACAGTAATTTCCAATAACACACTTTACTATGTTTCAAAATATAAATTTGGTGTCGAACATGTCTCTCAGAAATGCCCTTTCATGCATGTGTCTTTTTCATCACCTTCCTTTCCATTTTTTTCGAACATGCACCGCATTTGCTCTTCAACTGCAGACGAGTCAAAACTCGTCCAATTGCTTTCTTTTTGCATCAAGTTTAAAATTAATTTCTTTTGTTTTTCTCATAATCTGTTTTTTACTTTTTTTAATCATGCATGGAACGAACCTGAGAAAGGAATATTCTTTTAAAAACAGAATATAGATCTTACCCAACCTAAACAATGCCATCTCACTTGTTCTTCTTCCTCACTTCCAAACACTGAATCTACTTTAGGCCTTTCCGAATGGATCCAAATAACGTCTTTGACATCTACAAATGATGAAAATAGGGGATAACTTGTGTCCAAAATATATGCAATTTTCGATGTTATGCTCTGTGTCATGATTCTTCTTTTCATCGTCAGACTCCTTATCTGGTATTTCCCATTCATGTCGACTCCTCCATATTAAGATAGCAGCTTCTTCTGTGGCTGGATTGTTATCCAACTCATGTGCCCTGTCTTAATGGTCTTTCCATGTCCCATTCCTTGATTGACATTGCCCACAAATGTTACGCATACACGTTTGTCATAGAGCCCATCAACTGGTACTTAATCCAATATGAGACTGGGCCTGTTTTTCTATAACCACATAATATGGTTCCAACATACATCTAGCGTTCTCTGCCTCTGGTGGTTCTTATAATAAACCAGGTTTTCAATCTTAAAATCTATGGACTTTGTTTTCTTATCAGAGTCCTCTATCATTTTTTTGTAGCTTTCCGAATGTTATCTCTTACCAAAGTAAAGGATGGATGCATATCTTTTAGAGTGATATCGTGTTGCTCATTACCATAGTATACTCTACAAGGTATTAATATATTTTCTAATGGCAGGATCACGTCTCTGTTGTACACCAAGTAGTATTGTGAGAATTTTGTTATTTCACTCACATGGAATCTGACAGTCGCCAACATTTGGTTTATGTATAAATGCCATGACTCTTCATTGTTCGCTAAAATGTCATACATCATGCTATGAAATCTTTCTATTTTCCATTGCTTTAAGGGTGATAAAATGACGTGGTCACATGATGTATGTTGAGGTCCTCCCTTGCCTTCTTCATCACTTTGTTAACATTTTTGGACCCATTGTCTGTTAACAACTGCTGCCCTGAATCTTGGGAAAATCTCATCCAACTACAAATGCCCCACCATTTCTGCCTTCTTATTAGGATCACAAAAACCTCTGGCCAAGCACTATACATATCGAGGAAAATCACTATGTACTAGTTACCTGAAACTGTAGGGTAGGGGGTGGAAATATCAAATGTCAGTTTTGCAAAAAGAAAACGAGGCAAACCACACTTCTGCATTTGATGTTGTTGCTTTGTCAGGTTTCTCGTTTTGCCTATGTATTCATTCACCTCATTATATGAACACAGACAGAAATACTTTTGCTTATTGGTGTGAAACGTCTTTTCCACACCTATGTGACCATTATTGTCATCATACTACACTAACAGTCTTTTTCCATGATGCAACGATACATATAACCTTATCAATAGTTAATCGTTGGGATTCAGCAAATAATACGGAAACTGTAGGGTAGGGGGTGGAAATATCCAATATCAGTTTTGCAAAAAGAAAACGAGGCAAACCACACTTCTGCATTTGAGATTGTTGTTTTCTCAGGTTTCTTAGTTAATCGTGTGGATTCGGCAAAAAATACACTATTTCACTTTTGTTCCATTTTAGATGATTTACCATTCTTCATCCGCATCTTTTAATTTAAAAATGTCCTTATCTGCCTCTTAAATCTACACTCAAAAGCATAGGAGGTTCGGGCAATACTGATGAACCCTCAACCTTTTTATATGACACAAACTTTTTTGGCTCCAAACGATTTGAGTTTATTGCACCTACCAAATAATTCCTACCATCTATTTCTACCGGGGAATCTTATTGTCTCAGCTCGAATCCACAGTGCAGATCCACACAAACATTTTCCTTCCATTCCAAGTACGGTATGTTGCAGTTATATTCAACCAGACTAAAAAAAATCCCACATCTGTATTTTCCTATTCTGTATAGGCAAGTTTAATAAATATTCTAGCGGTCTGTGATAATATAATTCAATAACATGAGTTATTTCTTCCGACCGTCACACCAATAATTTCCTGGGTAAGGTTGACACTGTTGTCCAAACTTCCAACTTCCAAACTTCTGTATACGTAACGCACCTTCTCTCAACTCCAAACAAGCTTCTGCTAATTCAACTTATTTCTTCGAAATCCAACTTCAAAATGAATGTCCCTCTAAAAAAATCAACCCTCTTTTATCTCCAACCAGGAGCATCTCATTTGCATATCGGGTGGTCACATTGCAGGCATATAAAGAGATAAGGCAGCCATTTTTGTTTCTTTCTTCATTAATTTTTTCCACGACGACCCGTTGAATTATGCACTTGTAAGCCACACGTTTCCCTACACTCTCCCTGATCTTATGATCACATATAGGGCAGGGGGGCAGTCGTCTTTGTCGGGTACTTCTTCGAAGAATCAGGGGAAGCACTTCCTCATTGCCATCTTCCTCATTACCACCAGTCTGTTCCATTATCCCCTCTTGTGGTTCCCTATGCGGTGTTTCACAATCAGGGCAAGGAGCCAGTATTCCATCATCCCCTTTTGTGGTGCTATAGGTGGTGTTTCACAATCACGGCAGGTGGGCAGTATTCGTCTTTATCGGGTACTTCGATGAAGAACTGGTGGTATTTCTTCGTGTCCATTGTTCTCATCACTATTGCCACCTGTAGGTAGTGTTTCTACGCTCACCTGTAGGGGCAGTAGGTGATCAGGATCATCCCTGAACTGTATGTGATCTTCCTCATTATCCTCAGAATCAGAGATATAACAGGGGTAGCTATCTTTTACATGACGTGATACACCATCAATCAACATGGTCTGAGGACTTATGATTTTATCTATTTTTCCTCTGCAAAATTTTACAGTGCACGCACCCAGCATTGGGGGTTTTACCCAAATACGGTTTCCCACTTGATATGGTGTATTGACAACGCTAACCTCTGATGGTGTGACATCAATTCCTTTTATACGCTGTTCAAAGCAGTAAATCCCATTAGCTGGTGCAGTTTCTGGTGTTGTATCGTCCTTTGGTGCCACATTATACCAGTACACAGCTTCTGGAATAGAACATTGTTTACTTGCCGCAATTCTTTTAATGGTGCGGTGACACCACTCCGCTATACCATTACCTTCGGGAAAATATGCACATCGATAATGCATTCTAATCTCTCATTCCTGCATGAATTTCTGAAATTCTTGACATCAAAACGTAGAGGCTTTATCAGTCAGAATTTCAAGCGGTGCACCAGGTTAAAAAAAGACAGCTCTCAACTGTCGTATAATGCTAGATGCATCCTGTTGTGTCAACAGGCGCCATATCGTGATATGTTTCGGGCCACAATCTGTAAAGGTCAAAAAATGCTTGCCCTCATAATGTGTTACATCCATTCCTATTCGATACCAGTTGTCCTCCACTACAAGCTTCCCTTTTTGCAATTGGGATGATGCCGGATCAATTTGCTGACACTCTTCACATGAGTTTGATTGATGCTCTTGTAGTTGAAGGACACACTCTTCAGACAAAATATGTTGTCCTCCGAATTCTGGGATGTCCACTCTGCTTATGTATTGTACGGATCTGATCAGTTGTTAATTGACCTGTTATGGTCATGCATGTCTGTTGTGGGGGATCAGATCCTTGCCTCATGACATCAATTTACCGCTTTGGTACTCTAGTCAAGCTATCAGCCAAATTCTGCATCGGTGAAACTCAGGTAATATCCACCTGCAAGCTGTATTCGTCAACTAGACGCTTTATTATTGCCAGTCTCCTTCGTACTAACATCTCACTTGCAGCTCTAGTTTTAACTCGAGCCTTTCCAATCAAGGTGTCGGTCAACCAGTGGTAAACACACAATGAGTCAGTGTAGAGATGCACAACCTTAGCCTGCCATTGCAATGTAAGATTAAGCCCTTTTAACGAGGCATCGAGTTCTGCCAAATTTATATACTGGCATCATTTTTGGGACAAAGCCAGCATGCATCTTCCACAACAGCACCCAATTGTTCCAACACTACACCTGTGTAGCCAGTGAACTTGCGTCAACCCATGCATTCAGTTCTTTTCCAGATACTTGCCAATCACCCTGGGCAGAGTCGTTCCTATGCATTCAGTTCTTTTCCAGATACTTGCTGCTCACCCTGGGCAGGGTCGTTCCTATGTACTCTGGACAACATTTCAGCCATCATTTGCTGGAGAGAATCATCATCCACCATGTCATCCCATCCTTTGGTTACTGCAGTTACTCATCTTTTTAACACTCTTGTTGCCGATCGGAGCCACCGACAGACAGGTACATGTCCTACTAATTTACCGCAAATAGAAAACACAATGCGTCTGTCAATACACTGGGTAACTCTGGAATCACGCTCCCTCGCTTCCATAAAAAAGTATTGCCCTTCTCATAGACCTCTCGGCCTAACACGGGCACCCAATCCTTTAGGCGCTTAGGGTCTTTGCTTATTAACCCAAACGATTCCAGTTTTGCTCAAACCACATCTGCAGACATTATATCCTCATTAATGTAGATGTCGTCAATGTAAGCTGAAGCAGCTTTTGCTGTGGTCTCATCCTGCATCAAAATAGTTTTAATAATAGTTGTCATTATTAAGGATGCTACGCTTAGGTCAAACCCTAAACGTGTCAAGCAATATGGTTTTACCTTGATTATCACTGTCTGAAATGGTCATAATCACTCATGGACACGTATCTGCAGGTAGGCTCTCTTCAAATCCAGCAGTGCTACGTTTCCAGTGAAAGCATCAACATGTTGATTCAATTCTAGGTAATCCATTATGGGCTGAATTTTGTCTTTAGTAGGTTGTTCAACAGCCATGAGCTGAATTAATCCTTTGGGTGGTCCCAGACGTTGCTGTGGGAACGGTATTAACCATCCGTTATCAGTCCACATCTGAAGTTCTTCTTCATATGTGACCCTATTCTTCGTGAAAACTGCATACTCTGGAATTGTTTTGCACAGCCGATCTGGTGCCATAGTCCATTTCCACTTTGCAGTCCATGCCTTTTCGTTGTCATCAAACATAGCACAGAAGTCCTTTTCTTCAATAGTCATGGCTGCACAGATTTCTTTCCCTTCTCTAAGCATTACATTTCCAGTCGCTGTGATTATGATGCCTCCTAGTGCTTGTATTGCATCAATTCCAATCAACATGTCATAGCCAAAGGGCTTTTCTTGTATCACCAGAACATCAATTTTGGCTGTGTCACCCTTCTCAGTACAGATCGTGACTGTCCCTTCACCACAACATGCTTGGGATAAACCATTGATCGTCATAATACCGACTGGTTGCTCCCATCACATCTGCCAGTAATGTGCACTAACTATAGACTGGGAACACCCCGTATCTCTGAGTATTGAACCCTGCACATCGTCAATTTTAATGCCAATGACTGGTAATCCTGTGTTTATTTGTTGGCAAGGGTGGTGATAGTACCTTGCCCCCAACATTGTTTCCCGAACAGTTGCGATATATGTGCCCAAACTTATTGCAGCGATAGCATTGTACTGTTCTCTGTGCTCGTGGATATACACACCTCCTAACACTGAACACTGCACATCGTCAATTTTAACGCCAATGACTGGTAATCCTGTGTTTATTGGTTGGTAATGTTTCCCGAACAGTTGCGATATATGTGCCCAAACTTATTGCACATCGTCAATTTTAATGCCAATGACCGGTAATACTGTGTTTATTGGTTTGCAAAGTACCTTTCCCCCAACGTTGTTTCCCAAACAGTTGCGATATATGTGCCCAAACTTATTGCACCGATAGCATTGTACTGTTCTCTGTGCTCGTGGATATACACACCTCCTATCACTCTGCTATCCTTAGCAAAATGATTGGCTTCCCCACATTTATAGCACACTGGGCCTACACGCTTATTACTACCTGGGAGAGAATCTACATTGCTTCCATGTGGTTCGACTGTTGCATGTTGAATACTAGTTGCTACTGCAATTGGCTCCTGTTCCTTACAGATGTTTCGAGCTCGGGCTAATAACTTGTCTGTTGTCAATTCATCAATTCGTGATGCTGCAGCAGTTTGCTAACCTCCTCAGGTAAGCCTACTAAAAAGGCACATCTTCATATCTTATCGTTGACCCCACCAAATGGTACCAACAACTTTCGTAGGTTGGTTAGGTACACATCAACCGTTTCCTCGGGGTGAACTCGCCGGCTCGTGAACTGTTGCCATGCAACAAACTGATCTATACCAAATGCTGTATACAGGCTGTGTTTGATTGTATCCCAGTCTGGTTCATCCCCGAGTTGCTGGTAGACTTCATAGGCCCCTCCGGTTAACCTATGAGGAATGACTGTGGCTAGTTCTTTAATTCTGCACAGTGTACAGATCTTCTCAGCCTTTTCAACCCATTCGATGACAGACGGTCCAGTGGTAGATCCATCAAACTCAAGTATCAAGCAAAAGTCGAGATCTGTCCATTTTCTGCCTTTACAGTCACTGCACACTGAGAGCCGAAATAACTTATAATTCAATAACTTGAGTGTTATTTCTTCCACCCATCACACCAACAATTTCCTGGGTAAGATTGACACTGCTATCCAAACTTCCAACTTCCAAACTTTTGTATATGTAACGCACCTTCGCTCAACTCCAAACAAACTTCTAATTCTTCTTTGAAATCCAACTTCAAAATGAACGTCCCGCTAAAAAATGAACCCTCTTTTATCTCCAACCAGAAGCATCTCATTTGCATATCAGGTGGTCACATTGCAGGCATATAAAGAGATAAGGCAGCCATTTTTTGTTTGTTTGTCATTAATTTCATTCCACGACCGACCAATTGAATTATGCAGACGTGCTAGTTAGGTAAGTCGCACATTTCCCTACGGATAAGTATATAGATAGAACTTTGCACTACCCTCTATTTCTATTGGAGAACACCATTGTCTCATCTCAAATATATGGTGCATGACAGTTGATCCACACAAACATTTTTCTTACATTTCAAGTATTGTATGGTGCAGTTATATGCAGCCATACTCAAAAAGCCCACGTCTGTATTTTCCTATTCTTTATAGGCAAGTTTAATAAATATTCTAGAGGTCTGTGATCAGTATATATAAAAAAAACTTTGCACTATGCAAACAGTGAGTCAACTTATTAAAGGCGTAGTTTATCGTGTATGCTTCTTTTTCTATAGTCAACCATCTTGTCTGCATATCATTAACTTTATGTCATAACAAGTAAATTGGTTTTTCAACCTCTTTACCCTTCCTCTGATCATAGACAATTTGCAACAGGCATTCCTCAACATAAGCCAGTATAACAATATCTGCAAGCTTCATTTTTAGGCATGTGTTTTCCCATTGGAACCTTGCATATTTCCGCGTCAAGCAAACTAAATGTACACTGGCTTGTACCCTATCTATGTGATCTAAGTGACGTTCCATCGTATCTGAGAAAATTAAGTAAATTACATATCTATCTATGTGATCGTATCTGAGAAAATTAAGTAAATTACATATCTATCTATGTGATCGTATCTGAGAAAATTAAGTAAATTACATATCTATCTATGTGATCGTATCTGAGAAAATTAAGTAAATTACATATCTATCTATGTGATCGTATCTGAGAAAATTAAGTAAATTACATATCTATCTATGTGATCGTATCTGAGAAAATTAAGTAAATTACATATCTATCTATGTGATCGTATCTGAGAAAATTAAGTAAATTACATATCTATCTATGTGATCGTATCTGAGAAAATTAAGTAAATTACATATCTATCTATGTGATCGTATCTGAGAAAATCAAGTAAATTACATATCTATGTATGTGATCGTATCTGAGAAAATTAAGTAAATTACATATCTATCTATGTGATCGTATCTGAGAAAATTAAGTAAATTACATATCTATCTATGTGATCGTATCTGAGAAAATTAAGTAAATTACATATCTATCTATGTGATCGTATCTGAGAAAATTAAGTAAATTACATATCTATCTATGTGATCGTATCTGAGAAAATTAAGTAAATTACATATCTATCTATGTGATCGTATCTGAGAAAATTAAGTAAATTACATATCTATCTATGTGATCGTATCTGAGAAAATTAAGTAAATTACATATCTATCTATGTGATCGTATCTGAGAAAATTAAGTAAATTACATATCTATCTATGTGATCGTATCTGAGAAAATTAAGTAAATTACATATCTATCTATGTGATCGTATCTGAGAAAATCAAGTAAATTACATATCTATGTATGTGATCGTATCTGAGAAAATTAAGTAAATTACATATCTATCTATGTGATCGTATCTGAGAAAATTAAGTAAATTACATATCTATCTATGTGATCGTATCTGAGAAAATTAAGTAAATTACATATCTATCTATGTGATCGTATCTGAGAAAATTAAGTAAATTACATATCTATCTATGTGATCGTATCTGAGAAAATTAAGTAAAT
Organism: Euprymna scolopes; assembly: GCF_053919585.1. Lineage (NCBI taxonomy): Eukaryota > Metazoa > Mollusca > Cephalopoda > Sepiida > Sepiolidae > Euprymna > Euprymna scolopes. The sequence continues at coordinate 30,622,700 of NC_136527.1, forward strand.
TACATATCTATCTATGTGATCGTATCTGAGAAAATTAAGTAAATTACATATCTATCTATGTGATCGTATCTGAGAAAATCAAGTAAATTACATATCTATGTATGTGATCGTATCTGAGAAAATTAAGTAAATTACATATCTATCTATGTGATCGTATCTGAGAAAATTAAGTAAATTACATATCTATCTATGTGATCGTATCTGAGAAAATTAAGTAAATTACATATCTATCTATGTGATCGTATCTGAGAAAATTAAGTAAATTACATATCTATCTATGTGATCGTATCTGAGAAAATTAAGTAAATTACATATCTATGTGATCGTATCTGAGAATCTAAAATATCATCCAAATACGGTGATGCATAATCTTCCTGTCCCTGTATAACTATGGACATTAATATCTGAAAGACCCTGGATGCATTTGCAAGTCCAAACGGCATCACGTTAAACTGAAATAAACCTGGGTGGCAGATGAACTCAGTTTTCTTATTATTGTCCTTACTTAATTTAAGCTGCCCGTGCCCTGATTTTAGATCTATTTTTGAGAAATATCTTGCAGACCCATTGTGGTGTTTTATCATAGAACTGAAGACAGCAAAACCTCTTTACTAGGCTTTACCGAACTAATTTCACAGCCAATAATAAACGTAAGAGCAAATAGTAAAGAGCAGGTAGCAGCAGTAAACGCAAGAGATGTTAGTAACAAAATGTCGAAGAAGAAAAAAAACTCAGCCCTTTTAAAAAGGAAAAGGAATGTGTGCAAAACAGGGTGCTGACCCTTGCAAGGCTAGTATATCGTCAATGACCAATGATGCTCAGGCATACTTCATTGTGACTTTGTTTAAACCCGAAATTATGCACAAAATCTTTTCTACTAACGCTAATAGAAAATTCCACGGTCTATTCAATGTCTCAATCACACCTGTCCAAATCATATTGTCTATTCTGTAAGTCTACCAACTTTTATTGCTTTAGTGGTTTTCAATACGGGCGTCTCAGTATGAGTTCATGCCTTCCAATATTGATATGCTTCTCCAGCGTATCGGTTTTGTCCAAGAAAAATCTATATTCTACTTCAGCAACATAACAACTTCCAACTTGAATTCTTGAGGTATTTTTATTCCCTTCAAATTTTTTCTCTTTTGTTCATCATTCATGGTAATCTCGATAATGTTACCAGTCACACTACACTTAGTTATTTTGAAGGTCCTTCTCAAGTATGTATGCAGATGCAGGTGTTTTGATGTAATTCTCATTGCTAACTGAACTATTGATGAAATATGGGCATAATCTTCCAGAGTGATATACTCATCAAATATTCTTATTGCTCCTAAATCAAAATACATCCTAACCCATTTTTCTTAATTTTCGGTTTAGTATAGCACTTGTGTTGAGATTCTCTTTAACAAAAAAGTCCTTGTGGATGGACAGACTTCCTATCCTTAATCTTAATCAAACGAACCCTTCTACAATTAATGGGGGCCCATTAGCTGTTCTTAAACTAAGGTCTTCATTACATAGTTAGGTCCCTGTCTAAGTGCTTAAAAAAAATTATTACTGACAACTCTGCTCCTCTATCCACCAGAGCTCTATAATTCTTTCCCTAAATTCTTATTGAAAAGGAGATTGATGCACCCATTTTACCAACTATGTGCATTGATGCCCTTGTATCATTTATCAGGCATCACACGGATGAAACGCCCCTGTTTCCTTGGATATGCTTCCTGCAGAATCTCTGTATATGGCCACCTCGCCACAATAACTAATATCTAATTATCTACATGCCTCTTTACTTCTCTAGTTTTATATAATAGTCCCTTACTCTCTAATTGGTTTCCTCTTTTACAGCTGTCTCCGTATTTTTGGGGACTGGCTGGACCCATAGTCTCAACAAAAATCTACTGTCTCATGTGACAAACCTCCATGGGATTTTCTTTATGTTCCTGCCTTATGTCGAGCCAGATCTTCCATTTAACTTTTGCTAGGGCATTCTGATAGATCTTGTGGCTCATGTCTCATCACAACTGTCCTCACCTCCCTATCACTGAGATTTTCTGTAAAGAATCCCAGTACTTTTTTTTCTGAGTAGTTTTCGATAGTAATCCTCTAGGGACCTCTTCAAGTCTACCCATGTTAAACTTTCATTGTTTAACATGAGTCTGTTCATGAATTGTCCAACTTGGCCACTTGCGGGTAGTAGAACAATGTGACATTTTTCCTCATCCACTGCTCCGGTCACTCTGAAATACCACTAGACATCATCAATCCACCTCCTTTTATCACTGTCTCTTTTATATTCCAAAAGCACTGTTTTCTTAAAAAGAGATTCCCCTCTAATCTTGTTGTTCTGATCCCACTGCCTTTTTTGTTCATGAATTGTTCGATCAGGCCCATGTGGTTAAGAGAGCTATCTGACGTTTGTCCTCATCCACTGCTACGGTTACCCTAAAATACTTGTCTCCACCCACTTTCTGTAGCCACTGTCTTTTCTATTTGAAATTATAAAAATAGCTGCTGCTCCATTATAACAACGAAACTGACGAAAGAACAAGATCATTTTTGTTAAGAAACACGAAAAAGATAATGAATTTAAAAATTTGTCATCCTATGTGCGTCCCATGCGTATTTAGGTATATATATATATATATATATATATATATATATATATATATATATATATATATATTATTTTTTATATGCATATTTAAATATATATATAATAGCTTAACTTAAAAATTTGGAGCATATGTATGTGTTTTTGTCATCCTATATGCATCACATGGATATTTATATATGTATGTATATATATATATTATTGATATACATATTTAAACATGTTAAACTACTATGTTAAATTATTGTTTTGTTTTTCACAGAAAATTTTATCATGTGTTTATCGTTCGTTCAGGCTTCCTTATTCTTTGTTAGAATAATTGGTCATAAAATGGCGTCAAATGAAATGGATGTTTTGCAGTCAGTTTTTTGTTAAACGTGTATACTTTGTGTGGTGTTGATTGCTGATTGTCTGCAAGCCTCTCTCGTCTTTTGCTTTTTTCTGTAGGTTGTATATGTGTCCTGTTTTTAGCAGGTGTGCTCACTTTTGACAGCTGCACCCATGAAATATAATTGACTTTTTACTATTGACGATATCAATTCTGACAACCTTCCTCCATCCTTCAGTGGATTTGCTACCAGCTGTCATGCCTGTTTGCGTGTGTGCACATTCAACACACGACACCAATTAAACTCTTGTCTCTTTTGTTTTCCAAGTCATGTCATGCCACATGGGGTTAAGATCATAAAAAGACTCTAATAACACTCTATATATCTTTAAATATGTAGCCAGTATCAAAACTTCAATTCTCACAATCTTTATAATGTAAAGAAACTAACAGTCTGTTTCCTAAAACACTTAGCAAAATCAATATGTACTAATAACAATATGTACTAATAACAATATGAAAATAATACATATTAAAATGAGGTGGAAAGTTTAAGAAAAACCAGAGAGCAAGACACAAGATGTAACAAGATAGTTAAATCGCTTCTGTAGTATGGATAGCAGGTTTTATACCATAGAAGCAGGACTTAGCAGCAAAAATTGAAAGAATCTGTAATCTATAAAACGTCAGGTTAGTATTCAAGAGTGGTTCGACTTTCCAGAAACATGTATGTGTTAATCGGTTTATGGACAAATCATGACAAAGAGATTCCATATGAATGTGGAAAATTATACAAATGTGAGCCATGTCATTCACTAACTGTAAGGTTAAAAACATTGGAGAGATTGAAAAATCAGTTATGGCGGAATATGTATGGCAGCAAAAATGAGCTTTAACATACCTTAAAGTATCCACCCTTTAGGCAAAGAAGCATCACTAATAGTAATTGTTATCGTTTCAAGTTATACAACGTTACATTTAGTCAATATGCTTCGACGTTCTCTTTGTGATCTCCACCTTTCTGGTTTATCTAACAAAGTAATTGGCATTAATCCTAGGTTTACAGTTGCAAGGTGTTAGAGGTTCAGTTTTAGTATGGGCGTTATTAGTGCTAATGGTTAAGGGCCTATATCTCGCTTTCAAGGTCGAATTAATTCGCCAAAGTACATTAAAATGTTCACTGAGCATTTTCTACACTACATCAAGCAACAGCAACACAATGATGAAATTTTAAATCTGGAAAATTAAATTGACGTGAACACTATGCCAATTAAAAGTTAAATATGAGAAAGTAAAATCATAGAGGTATAAAAGGTGAATCATACGATGTATAGGTGAATTAGAAGTTATATTTAATTTAGCTCAAATTTGTGGTTTTTTAAAAACATATGGCTGTCGTAAAAAATAATGATAACATTTGGAAACAAAATGGTTTCTAACATTTATACTAGGATTACCTGCAAAAACCCTGGTCCTATAGTTAAAGGACTTAAGAATCAGTTGTAAGTTGTTATTGAAAGTTGAAGTTCCAATTCTCAGTGAGATTGAAAATAAAATTTCAAATTACATCGGATTTTTACTCAGCCATCGCTAACAATACGAAATGAAAACAATATTCTGAAGAATCCAAATATGAATAATCAATCCTCATCTCCAAAATGAAGAAATGAGAAAAATTTAGTTTAATATTTGACAATAGAAACAATTTGTTAACTAACCAGTATTGCATGAAATTATACTCTTTTTAAAAATTAATATTGAATGTTGTGGATATTTTTAATAAAAGTCAACATAATAAATTGTATTTTACCGCATGAATTATATTTTTTCACATTTATTGTATATTTTTTGAAATTCATTTTATATTTCCAGAATTTGAAACACTGAAAAGAAATCCATTTATGGATGAGAAGGACCTTTCTTCATTGGTAATTGAAAAAGTTTGAAAATAATTCTAAATTTCTTCATAGAAATTATCAAAGGTTGAAACTTATAATCTTATTATCATACACTCAATTCAATATACTTTTTGTGGAATCAGATGAAATCAAACATGGGAGATAAACCACATTCTTGTGAAATATGTGGTTCTTCTTTTGCATCGAAGTCAAATTTGTTGAATCACATGAAAACACACACGGGAGAGAAACCACATTCTTGTGAAGTATGCGGTTCTTCTTTTGCATTGAAGTCAAATTTGTTGCGTCATATGCTAACACATACAGGAGAGAAACCACATTCTTGTAAAGTATGTGGTTCTTCTTTTGCACAGAAGTTTACTTTGATGAATCATATGAAAACACATACGGGAGAGAAACCACATTCATGTGAAGTATGCGGTTCTTCTTTTGCACGGAAGTCACATATGTTTAGTCATATGAAAACACATACGGGAGAGAAACCACATTGTTGTGAAATATGTGGTTCTTCTTTTGCAGGGAAATCATATATGTTGAGTCATATGAAACCACATTGTTGTGAAACATGTGGTTCTTCTTTTGCATGGAAGTCATATATGTTGACTAATATGAAAACACATACGGGAGAGAAACCACATTCTTGTGAAATATGTGGTTCTTCTTTTGCCTGGAAGTCAAGTTTGTTGACTCATATGAAAACACATACAGGAGAAAAACCACATACTTGTGAAATATGTGGTAATTCTTTTGCATTGAAATCGCATTTGTTGGATCATATTAAAACACATACAGGAGACAAACCATATTCATGTGAAGTATGTTGTTCTTCTTTTGCACAAAAGTCAACTTTGTTGAGGCATATGAAAACACATACGGGAGGGAAATCACATTCTTGTGAAGTATGTTGTTCTTCTTTTGCATGGAAGTCACATTTGTTGTATCATATGAAATCACATACGGGAGAGAAACTACATTCTTGTGAAGTATGTTGTTCGTCGTTTGTATGGAAGTCAACTTTGTTGACTCATATGAAAATACACACGGGGGAGAAACCACATTCTTGTGAAATATGTGGTTCTTCTTTTGCACGCAAGTCGCATTTGTTGGATCATATTAAAACACATACAGGAGACAGACCATATTCTTGTGAAGTATGTTGTTCTTCTTTTTCACAAAAGTCAACTTTGTTGAGTCATATGAAAACACATACGGGAGAGAAACTACATTCTTGTAAAGTATGTGGTTATTCTTTTGCACAGAAGTCACATTTGTTGAATCATATGAAAAGACATACGGGAGAGAAACCACATTGTTGTGAAATATGTGGTTCTTCTTTTGCAGTGAAATCAACTTTGAAGACTCATATGAAAAGACATACGAAGAAACTAAATTCTTGTTAAGTATGGGTTTCTCTTTTGCACATACTTCAACTTTGTTCGGCCATACAGCTACATACCTAAATAAAAATGAGGCTATTAACCCTGACATAGGGAGAAAGTGGCAAATCTAGTTGAAGTAAGCATGTGTAATGATGCTGGCATTAATAGATCAGAGAGGTAGAAAATAACAAAACACCAAGAACTTATTAAGTACATGTGAAGAAACTGGAATCTTAAGACAGTAACAATCATACCAGTCATTATAGGAGCAACCAGGCTAATGAAAAGAATGTCAAAAACTAGCGAATATATAAGGTGAACCAAGTGCAAGAGAAATAAAGCAATAACACTTAAAGCAACGGTTAGAATATTAAAAAGACCTCACAGTTAGAGTAACTGAACTAATGGGAGAATGTTTGTCATCCGGTAGAATGCCACATCTCAAGTGCAAACAAAATGATAAGAAAATGAAAACAAAAGAGATAAACCACATTCTTATTAAGTATGTCGTTCTTTTGCACAGAAATTGAACATACGGGAGACTAACTATATTTTTGTCAAAATAGGAAACTAACTACATTCTTTTTTTCGAACAGTCAAGAAACAATATCTGATGATCTTCCAATATCCATACCACAACAACGGTATACCAGCATCACAAAACAAGAGCCAGCTTGACAGCCTCTATCACAAAACCGGCAAACCGTTTTTCCCAAGACTGTGTTTCAAATATGACAATCAGAATACGTATGCTATGGAAATTACTCAAAAGACGTATTAAAAGTACTCTAGAACTTCCATTACAGAAAATAGGGCCAAACATGACAAGTATTTTTTTTATTTATTTGCCCATAAGTAAGGAATGCTTTATAGACTGGCTTAAATGATGATGGCTTCACTATCATCAGAAGAGAATTATAATGACTGCTCATGATGAGCTTGATGACCAATGCTTCTAAGAATGTGTGATATCAGAAATGACAGATGTCAGGTTATTGTAGAGAATGGTTATAATACAAGTTAATATGTAAATATATCGACATGACAAACTGTAAAATGTTGAATATTGAACGTATAAATATATAAACATGATGATTTGTAAAATGTTGAATATTGAATGTGTAAATATATCGACATGGCGATTTGTAAAATGTTGAATATTGAATGTGTAAATATATCAACATGATTATTTGTAAAATGTTGAATATTGAATGTGTAAATATATCGACATTAAAACTATTAAACCTAATATGCGAAAAGAAGCAAACTTAGAATAATAGGTTAAAAAGAATGATAGGAAAAAAATAACGAAATAACAAGGATCTAAAAAGGAACGAGAATCTTTGGAAAATCTCTTTTCCACTAATAATAGGAGCAAATGAAATTAGAGAAAAACAACCTGCCAAATATACTTGGCGAACCAAGTGCAGGAGGGATTAAAATAATTCCACAATTGCATCAAAGGAACATTTGTTGCTTCATATGCAAAAACATCGCAGTACTCATGCGCTTATTGATCTGTGCTGAAATAACGATATTAGTTAAAAAGCCATTCTTAACATGGGGAAGGGAGAGTGTGTTGTTCCTATTCTGTACTTTAACCTTTCAAGTGAATAAAAAAGCATATCATAAAACTTTAATTTAACTTGGAAAAACGATTTAAAAAAATAGCGCGGATCAGTAAGTGCATTAGCACCAAATATTCATGTATCTCATATAGAGTTCAAGAAGGACCCCTACGTAGGGAGCCCTTTGATTTCTGAGAATTTGACTGAAGAATATGACACAACAAGACAATAACTATCCATAAATCATATCAGAATAAAATCAAGTGAGGATCTTTTAAAACTACCTAAATTATATGCTTAAACTAACAGTTTATCACGTAAATTCGACACTGTTGGCAAAATTTCCCACTCAAAAACCTGACACCCTGTTGTCAAAACTTCCAGCATTAAAACTCTACACACTGTTGACATAACTTCCGGCATCAAAACTCCACACCCTGTTGTCAAAACTCCCAGCATCAAAACTCCACACACTGTTGACATAACTTCCGGCTCCTACAAAGTAAAATAAAACTGAAAATATTTTTGTAATGTAGGTTTTCTGTATTTGATATTTTGTGAATGTCTGGCATCTGTTTTTATTAATTTTCTATTTCTATGAAATCAGCTTATATGAGAAATTAGACCAAGGCATTAAGTATTGAACGTCTGTCATAACATCATTTTTATAGCATCTGGTTGTATGTTCCATTCACAACGAGAATTAAAATACATCTGTCATTGATGAGGCAACCGTGAACCATGGTGCAAACCCAGTTAATGAATTGGAAGCACTTGGACTCACCACATCCAAAAAAATATAACGATGCAGCCTGTTGTTGGCAACGTCATGCTCGCATTCTTCTATGACTACAATTACGGAAGCTTATTATTATTATACAGCACAATTATGTTGACACACCGGTTCCCACCACATTACCAATGTTAAGGAATGATGAGCCTGGCCAGTACCAGATGGGTGATCATTTGGGAAGGTTAGTTGCTGTATGTACTGTGCTGGATCATAAAAAATGTACAAGTGATGCATTAATTCACTAGGAGAGATGCATCTTTCGTCTTAGTAAAGACATGCATCTAGGAGAAGGTAACTCTGATGTAGATGATCTAAGGACAGTGTATAGGTGCAAACAAGCGAGTCAGATATCACTGCACTTTCAAAGGTAATGGCAACTGACTGCCAAGTTAAAATCATGTGATGTCTTCAAAGGAATCGGACCAACAACTGAAGCCTATGGAGAACAATATAGAGAGAAAACGTGAAATAAATTTAACAAAATGTTAGAATAGATATTTTTATTAATTTTATTTTGGATTAAATACTTTTATTCTGCATTGTTTATTTTTACCACGTACACACATAATTTAACATTAAAATCTTGTTTCTTTTTCCAATGAATATTCTTACAATAACCATTGCTAGATTAATTAAAGAAGAATATATTGTGATGTGCATATTTATTATAAAGAAAATAAATTAAACATTAATGCATATTACAGTCACCAATTTGTAAGTATTTATTAAAATCAAACAGAATTTTTATGATGAAAAATTGAAGAAAACGAAATTTTATAACAAAACATGTTTACATCAACAATTTTATACGATAAAACAGTTATTTTCAATCAATAAGAATTCTTTATTAAAAATTGTGAATAATATGCACATGTAAATAATTTTCATAAATGCATGTTTTTCTCGCATACATTAGCTAAATAGTGGGAATGCAGATTCAGAAAAAAATTTATCACCTTTTAACACATCCATCTTTCCCAACTTGCATTTCACTTCTGCCCTTGATAACAAAGTGTATTTTCTCTCTCCTTTTCTTGTCATGCAAGCGCGTGCATATTTGTTAATTTGCATACATAAGGTCTGCTGCTAATATATTCACAAGCCAGCGATCCTACAGCTGCTGCTTATTTTCTCACACGTGGTCTGTTACACTGCTCCAGAAAAAAATTTTTACCTATTTTTTCAATATTTTGTAAAATGAAACAAACATGAAAATATATACACATGCATGCATAAAAATATATAAACTTAATAAAATATTATATAGAAATAAATATTTTATTTTACTTCATTCTTATTGTTTTAATTTGTAAGAAAAAAATAATGTTCATCTTTATCTCTGGAGTATTATTAGTATATTTATTAAATAAATCCTAATACAATCTTATCTAGTGTAGTCATATGGAATTTTATGAAACTCAAGAAGATTTTCATCAGTTTTGTAATTTCACTATAATAGATATGAGAAAAAAATGAATGTACACATATCCAAATTAATGGAATGGACTTTGGAAAACTATGTTCAGTTTGTATTGGGATGGGACTCTAAATGGATGAAAAACATTTAATGCTATAAAGACTAAACTTGTTTCTGCCTCTGCCAAGGTTATTGCTATATTATTGGTGATGTTCTTTGCTCTTTCTACACTTTTACTTGTTGGCATTAATTTTTTGGTAATTACGGTAGTTCCTCAGAACATCTTCCGCAAAGTCTGTGAAGTCATTCAAACTTATTTCATGATGCAAGATATGACCGAGTTGGCCAAGTCGTTGTTCAGCTGCAATCCAGGGAACTTGCATTTCTTCTACTTTACAAGTGCTTTCCTCAATTAAGTTTTCTTCATCACTGTTTGTTGCTTTAAGATGTTCAACAACAATGATTTTTTCTCTTCATGTTATCTACAACTATTTTCGTTAGCTTTTGACGAGGCAGATAAATCATCTATTGTCAGTGAACTGAATGTCCTTTGAATTCATCAGAAAAACTCTTTCTCATCAATTTGCTTTGCATGTTTACGTACATTATATTTCAGCAATTCCAATGCTTTGATAAATATTTTTATGAGTTTTTCTTCACGAAACAAAGTTATGCTCCTTGCTTTGAGAGTATTACTGTGTAATTACATTTGCAAAATATCATTAAAGCCAGATCCATCAAGAAGTTTAGTTGCACAGACGGGAGGCCATCCCTTAGTATATAGTGTTAGTGGAAAAGTATATATACAATGCAGGCTAAGCACGTCACAGCAAGTGCAGATCTTAACCATGGTTGTTCCTAAATCCTACCTGTCTTCAAAATGTGTTGCCCTATGCCCTCAGAAATGAAGAGTTCCATTGTATTTTTGTTGGACTGGTGAAAAATACTACAGATCTTATCCATAAATATTTTGAAATGATTGACTTGCTTTATGTCATTTACAGAGTCATCCAAAACAAGTTGCAAACGATGATTCAAACAATTTGAAAAAAATAATTATTCACATTTATTTTTTCATAAAATCAATATTTTTCAAAAAATAATTATTTACATTTATTTTTCATAAAATCAATATTTTTGAAAAAAATAATTATTTACATTTATTTTTGATAAAATCAATATTTTTCCAAAAAATAATTATTTACATTCATTTTTTTCATAAAATCAATATGTTTGACAAAAATAATTATTTACATTCATTTTTTATAAAATCAATATTAAAAAAAATGATTTTATTGATTATATGCATTTCGTGATTCTGTGAGTACAGACTATTTCCAGATAACCGTCCATTAGTTTTTCCTGGAATTTTGCCACAAATTGTATTTCATTAAATAGATGTGCACAGTAAAAAACAATTTTTTCAAAAATTTCCATTGTGCATCCAGGAGTTTAAAAGAGGTTAAAATGCCCCCAAAATAATAAAAAAAATGACACATTTGGCCCCATAACTTTTGATCCATCCATTAGATTTTTTTGAAAATGTGGAGCCGATAGTTCTTAATATAAATCAAAGGTTCGCGTCCTTGTGGACCTTCAGTACTAAAAACGCCCCTTTTGTGGCTCTTTTTTATATTTCTCGACAAAAACTTGATATGCCTGACTATATAGTGTTTTTTTCACCGTGGTAAACTCAAATATACATGTATTAAAGTCTGAAACTGAACCGTTATCCATTTACACGGGGGTTCAAAAGAGGTAAAAAACTGCTCCAAAATTGCCAAAAAATGACTCTTTTTGCCCCATAGCGTTTGATCCATCGATTAGATTTTTCTGAAACTTGGCCAAAATGTAAAGGCTATTGTTCTGAATATAAATTCAGTATGGGGGGGGGGGACCTGGCAAAATTCTGCTTCGCATTCCTCTGTGACTTCCTCTAGAGCTTTTAATGCTAAAAAACCTTTTTGGAGTTCTTTTTTCATGTTACTCAAGAAGTTGATATGCATACCTAGATAGTAGTTTTCCATGGTGCTGAATTAAATATACATGTCTTAAGGCGTAACATTTCATCGTTTGTCCGTTGTCAATGGGATACGGTGTTCCCAGAAAGTGAAAAGAAGTCACAAATGCCCCCAAATTGCACAAAATAGCACTTTTTACCCCATAACTTTTGCTCCATCCATTAGTTTTTTCTGAAACTTGGCGAAAATGTGAAGGCAACGTTGGCCCTTCACACTTCTCACATTCATCATTTCTTCACTATTTTTCTGGCGTCATTTCACATGCAGCACAAGAGGGGACCACGCACGTGGGGATTGTTTTTATTTATTTACATTTATTTTTCCGAAAAATCAATATTTTGAAAAAAAAAATAGATTTGATTTGTATTTATTTTTAAGAAAAAATTTTTAAAATCATTCATTTGATTTGCTTTTTACGTTTATTTTTCATAGAATCAATATTTTGAAAAAAATTTTGATCCATTATTTACATTTATTTTTCAGAAAATCAGTATTTTGAAAAAAAATTGATTTGATTAATTACATACATTTATTTATCTTAAAGTCACTGTTTATTTCATTGATTTTTTTTACATTTTTTTCATAAAATCAATATTTTGAAAAGCATTGATTTGATTAATTAAATTTATGTTTCATAAAATCAGTATTTATCAAAAATTATTTGATTAATTGATTTAATAAAATGAATAGTTTGAAAAAATTAATTGATTGATTATATTCATTTATTTTTTATAAAATCCATATTTTTTAAAATGTGATTAGATTGCTTATTTCTCATAATCTTGAATGTTTGCAATAAAAAAATTATTAGATTGAATATTTACATTTATTTTACTTTTAATCAATATTTTGAGAAAAAATTGATTTGATTATTTACATTTATTTTTAATGAAAATCAATATTTTTAGAAAAATTATTTGAGTGATTTTTCACATTTATTTTTAATGAAAATCAATATTTTTAGAAAAATTATTTGAGTGATTTTTCACATTTATTTTTAATGAAAATCGATATTTTTAGAAAAATTATTTGAGTGATTTTTTACATTTATTTTTAATGAAAATCAATATTTTTAGAAAAATTATTTGAGTGATTTTTTACATTTATTTTTAATGAAAATCGATATTTTTAGAAACATTATTTGAGTGATTTTTTACATTTATTTTTAATGAAAATCGATATTTTTAGAAAAATAATTGATTTGATTGATTATTTTTATTTTTTTAATAAAAATATTTTGAAAAAAGATTTATTAACATTTTTTATTTACATATTTTAAAAAAGTTAATATTTTGCAAAAAAATGTTATTAATTATTTACATTAATTTTTCATAAAATTAATATTAAAAAATGATTTGATTAATTATTTACATTTATTTTATTAAAATCATTTTTTTTTAAATTGATTATTTATATTTATTTAAAATATTTTGAAAAACAATTGATTTGATTATTTACATTTATTTCACAAAATCAATATTTTAAAAACAAATTTTGATTAATTATTTTCAGTTATTTTTATAAAATCAATATTTTGAAAAAATTTATTTGATTAATTTTTTAAATTTATTTTTCATAAAATAAATATTTTGATAAAAATTAATTTGATTGATTATTTACATTTATTTTTCATAAAATAAATATTTTGAAATAAGATTATTTGATGGATTATTTACATTTATTTTTCCTAAAATAAATATTTAAAACAAAAATGATTAGATTTCTAATTTACAATTAATTTTTCTGAAAATGAATATTTTGAAAAAAATTATTTGATTGATAATTTAAATTTCATATTTAATTAAATCGATATTTTGTAAAAATAATTGATTTTATTAATTACTGACATTTTTTATAAAACCGTGTTTGAAATGGTACAACTTGTTCGACGGCTGTCAAGAGAAAAGTGACATCACCAACTTGTTAAGGTTGCCACGTGAGAATATGGTGCAATATTGAAAGAAACAGCGTGTGTCGGAGTTGAGTTGAGCAAAGTCAGAATGTCATCGATAATAATTCCTCGTCATTCCTTGGTTTTGATGTGATCTGTTAGAGATCAGCGGTATCAGTGCCTTGAATAGCATTGTATTTGCCTTCGTATGGTTATTGTGGAAGAAATGCGATGTACTCGTGCTTATGCATGCGTAAAAAACGGGATTGTCTAAGAATCCGAGGTGCAAATGATGATGTGCTCATTCTGCAGTGTTGAGCTGGTTTCGCCCCGTTGGCACGATTGATTTCTGCATGAGGGAAAAATGGCGGTATCTCTGTAATTAGATGTCTCGAAGACACTGTGGGTAGGCACGATAGTAATTGTCCTCATGGTTGCGAACTCTATGATAAAATATTGCGTCAAATAGGCATTGGTAATGACTGCTGGCAATGTAGGTAGAATTCTGTTAGTTGGCGGTTTGTCCAAATGCACAAGGACTTCCTACGGATTAAATGTCATGTAGCTAACATGACTTTTAATTCGAAAATTGCGTCGGTGTATAAAGACATTATGTCTCTTGCATGTCGATACACCGCGCTATTTTCCAAGTTTTTTTTTCAGGTTAAATTCAAGTTCCACAATATATTTTTTATTATTAAATTGTTAGTCGGAAACATGGAATAGTTACAAAATACCTTCCCTATGTTAAGAATGGCTTTCGAAATAATAATGTTACTATTTCAGCATGGCACCTAAAATATATAAATGCCGAACTTTATATAATTTTCCATGGTAAATTTTTATTTGATTTCATCTTAGCATTTTCCTTTAAAATTACGACTTTTAAAGGTTTTTGGGTAAAGGTTTTCGGAAAACGAATATTGCATTTAAATTTTCTGCAAATAGGTAATTTTATGAATATAAATATAAATATATTATGTTGTAATTCTATGAATATAAATATAAATTTATTATGTTGTAATTTTAAACAATGTAAACTTTTTTCAATTTTAATTTCACACAGCAGAAATAATTTTTTTTTTATAATTTTGAAAGAAATATAAAAATTAAAAAAGGTTCTATTTAAATTGTTTAAACTTAAAGTTAAAAAAATGTTTTCATTGTTTTAAATTATAAAAAGTTCTATTCATATTTAAAACATTTTTTTAAATATTTTCTGATAATTTAATATTTCTATTTATTATTATTATTATTATTATTATTATTGCCATTATTATTATTGCTATTATTACAGTTATTATTATTATTATTATTATTATTGCCATTATTATTATTATTGCTATTATTACTGTTATTATTGCTGTTATTATTATTATTGTTGTTATTATTATCGTTATTATTATTAATATCGTTATTATTATTATTATTATTATTATTATTACTTAATCATTAAAAAAGGTATTCATTGCTTAAAATTATTTTTAAAAATGTTTACATTGTTTCCATGGTAACGTAACGGTGACTACAGAAATTTAGTTCCTTTTATGCGATAGAGGTTTCAAAATTATTTTCTCACCTAAACCTAGACGTACATTCCATGAATAAAGCGTCTTTCTTAGAAACTCTGTTCCATTTTCCTGCTTTCCAACTGACTACAATAAGGTTGTCTTCAAGTCCAATATGAACAAATTCTTGATGAGCCATTCCCTTAAGTAATCAAAATTTCCACTAATAATGATGACTACGACATGTTCTCCTTGATCACTGTGCGCTCATTAACCTTTATCCTCGCATGGCTTCCGGGTCTTGATACGTGGTGACTCCTTTGTAAAAAAAAAATCAAAATAACTAAAAAATAAAAATTCACCGTTTTGGAGAGTTCTGTTAAGGGAAGTCCCCCCCCAATAAGAATGACAAAGGAAGATAAGTTACTCTTCTACTTACCCTGAATTTTATCATATAGAAAACAGAATAATGTAAAACTTTTTCTACTATTTTTAATTAAATTTTAAATGTTAAAATTTCTCAAAAAGTTAACAATTGACATTTTTGTCTTGCACAAAAAACGTACATAAATATTTAAAAAAAAGGTTTTTGAAATAATTAATTAATTTATTTATTGTCTAACTAAGATTTAGGATGATTTTCTAAGAGAATATGCAAAAATATTATAATATAAGTACCTGAATTTCAAATAATTCCACTTATTCATATAGGTAACCAATTATTTTGCGTCGATCTAGAGTCTAGATCGACACTGTTTACGTTTGCGTTTAATAAGAAGAAAACTATGGAAGACAAAACAGGCCAAAAAAACTTATTTTTCAGTGACGAAAATTTTAATGTATTGTAAGAAATTCTCTTACTCGTTTTTGCCAATGGCAGAATGAAAGAGACACAGGAAAGCAACAAAGGCTCACCTTAAATCCAAGAATAATTTTATTTACAAAAGGGTAAAAAAGGAGTCCATATTGCAAAAGAGTGCCCTCTTTAGCTTCTGCCAAATGGCGGGTAGTTCTTGCCTTGAAAGGTGAAGGTAGTTTTCTTCTTGTTGAAGATGCTGGTAGAATCGGCCGCTCGTAGAATTGGTTGAGGGTTCTTGAAATCCTTCCAGTTGTCGAATACGAACAACGCATGTTCATAAAATAATATGCCCCTTCGCGGGCAATGATAATGAAGTAATTATTCCGTAGAACATTTTAGCCTCTGGCTAGTATCCGCATTTAAATGAGCGGAGAATAAATGGGGTAGAATCCTGCCTTAGTTCATTAGGCCTGGAGCGAGATTTTGTGTGTCGGCTTTGCTCGGCATCATATTGAAATCTGTTTTTTGAAACACAAAATTCCCGCCACTTCTGAATCCTCCGCAGCAACTGGACAATGCAATACCATTGGTCGAAATAATCGCGTGATTTACAATCACGCGGTTATCGCCCTTGCATTCTGAAATTTCTAACAGTATTATTAAGCTGAGGCTGGCCAGTACCAGATGGGTGACCATTTGTATGAGTTTGGTTTTTAATGTGTATGTGTGTGGGGGCCAGGCTCCCCAAAATGGGGGGGGGGGCAATTTAAAGCAGAATAAAAAAAAAATATTTCAGCGCGTTTGGTCCACCGTAGTCGAAAGGCGGCAAACGTTTTCAAACGGGATAAAAAAAAATGATGCTATTTTTAACACAAAGGGCACATTTATCGAATTTTTTTTGTATCGATTATTCAAAGCATGCCCTGTTTAATAATGGTCATGCATTATTCGGCTCGCTAAAAAAAATTGTTAATTCATTTATCAAAAATTTTAAAATGGCTTTTTTCGTATAAATATTTTTAAAAAAATTGTTTTTGTTTTGCTTAACTTAAATTAATCATTTTACTTAACATATTCACCGAATTTCACACTTCAAAAATCAAAAGCGGGATAATTAAACACAATCGAAGTTCTGATATTCAGACGTCAAAATAAGGTATGCAAACAAGTTTTTTTTTTTTTTTTAAATCTATAATTCTGTCCCTTACAACAACACAATATGTTTTGTTCAGTTTCAGATGATTATTTTAAGCATATTTGTTCCCACTTCAAAACAAGGGGGGGTTGCAAAAAAAAATATATATATATAAATATCGTTTATGAAAAATAAGTACACTGTTATAAAGTTCATTATTCTCCTAATAATCGCTGAAAATATCGTATTGATCGGATAATTACCTGATTTTTGGTAGATTTTTAAAAAGACGGTCCGTCAAAAAGTACTGACCTGCCCCACCCCCCAGTTTGGGCGGTGCCAACCTAAAACTAAGTATTGCAGTAATGAAAAAAAAAAAAAATACGGAAGAAGTTTCGTTTCGTTGTTTTCGTTCTTACATGAAGTTCCGTTTCTTGATACAACTTAAAGACGAGTTATTTTTCGTTGTGGATGCCGGTAAGAAACCTGTCAATATTACCCTTTATTTTACTAATTATCTTTTAAATAGTCCCAGAAAACTAGTATTTATTTTTCAAGGGTATTTTGTATCAGGTAATATTGACAAGTTTCTTCGTAAACGAAAAGAAACTTCTTGCTTTTTTTTCTTTAATTATTTTTTCTGTATCTTCATCTGGAGCGGAGCAAAGATAGCGCCATTTATTGGTTTTGGAGGTCCACCAAAATAAAAACAAATGAAACTGTTTGGTTTCATTTCAATAATAAGTCACTGAGAAAAAAATAAATGAAATGGGATAAAGGTGCAGTATCTTCCACCCTAAAAAAATAATTTAAAATTTTTATTTAAGGTTTTAGTTTGCACTGAAAACGAAATAACGTTTAAAATTCGAGGAAACAAATAGTTTCTAAGGTATAAAGAAATTATAGTTTCAAAAAGTCGCGGATCATTTTTCTATATTCATTTAAAATACAATGAGTACCCACTTTATGGCCACCTTTTTGGGGGAGAGGGGGTCTGGTAAGTTTTTTTTTTTTTAGGGAGGTATTTGGTAATTGTGACCTGATAGACCAACGCAAAACCTACTTTAAAAAACTTGTTTTCTATGGGGTTTCGAGTGTGCTGAAAACGAACATCGGTACTTGTACAGTTTATTCAAGACATTAAAAAATGAAAATATCGAAAAATGTTATATTGTACGTATCCGTTTTGGACTGGTGAAGATCTCAAAAAAAAAAAATTTCACTTAATTTGATCGAGTAGTTTTTTTTTTTTTTTTTTTTTTTTTACAGCGGAGAAACACGTTCTTATGACAGCACGTCGAAGATAGACATCTTTAAATTTAAAAAAAAAAATTGTTTGGATAACTCATAACGGGGAGATAACTCATTTCAAAGCGCCGACACCCCCTCCCCATTTTAACACTAGGTTTTCTTCCTAAAAATCAAACCGTTTGCTCGGTATCATAAAAAAATTTTTTTCGCTGTAAAAAAAAAAAAAAAAAAAAAAAAAAAAAAAAAAAAACCTACTTGATGAAATTAAGTGAATTATTATTATTTTTTTTTTTTGAGAACTTCATTCCATAACGGATACGTACAATTTAACTTTTTTCGATATTTTCATTTTTATAATGTCATTTTTAATCTGTACAAGTACCCGCGAACATCTATTATACATTTAATAAATGAGGAGACAACTCAGTTCGAACTATCGAGGCCTTATAATGGATAAAATCAAATTTTCACGCTACTGAAAAGATACTTTTCCGCATGTTTCATGTAATGTAACACGGCGGCCATAAGCGATTTTTGTACCGAATAAAAGTGTTAAAATGCATTAAAATACATAACTTATCCAGGTAGGTAGAAGAGTAACTCATCTTGCTATGTCACTTTTTTGGTTTGCAAAACAAACTCAAACCGTTGAATTATTTTTAATTATCTTGAATTCACCTAATATTTTTTTTTTATAACAAAATATTTTTCTACTTTAGTTTTTGTTGCGGTGAAAAGTGAAGATACAGAAGAAAATAATTAAAACTAATTATTGCAGTATTTTTTTCTTTTTAAATAAAGGTTGGGGGGGGGATAGTTTCGTTTCGTTTCCGTAGGATATGATTTCATGTTTTCGTTATTACTTCAAGTTCTACTTCTTGATAGAACTTTGAGACGAAAAATTGTTCGTCGCAGAGGCCGGTAAGAAACCTGTCAATATTACCTTTTATTTTACTAATTATCTTTGAAATAATCCCAGAAAACTAGTATTTATTTTTCAAGGGATTTTTGGATTTTACAAGGAATTTATTTAACTTCATAATTTAGATGAATTTGTCAGTTTCTTCCAACGTGATAACAGTTTTCATTATAATCTTTATTTTTCACGTGTAATTGTTTACATTTAATCTCTTTAATTAATTTTTTTCTCGTATAGATTAACTTTAGATTAATCTTTTAAACACAATCAAGAAATAATCGGAGATCTATATAAAAAATAAAAAAATAAAAATACGAAAAGGCGGCTTAAAAAACTATCAGTTTCCGCCATTAAATTGCCCATGCAACGAATTAGCGAATTAATAAAGATGAAACTTATAATCTGTTCTCTCTCATGTAAATATTAAAATGTTAAATAAAATAATACTAATTTTATCCGTGATATTCACGAAATAGATCGGCTTTATTTCGAAATAATTTATTTTTTTATTTTTCCTCTTGAATTTTGTTTTCTGCGAACTTGCTCTTCCGTTCGTCATCTTGAATGTTAAGTTGAGCTTGTAAAGTCAATCACATTTAAAAAATCGTTTCCTTTATAAAAGCAGATAAAGTTAATCGAAAGCAGATTATAAAAAAAACAAAACGTAAGTATTACTACATGGCGCACGTATGTGTATTTTTTTTTATTTTCATCTTTTTTTTTTCATCGGATTATTATCGAATGGTCACTAATCTATCAGATTTTGTTTTCAATACTGACTTAAATATTAAAAAAAATTGGGTTTGTATTACTGTACACATAGATTCTAAAAAGTTGTCAAAAAAAACAATATATAACAAATAAATATTATCAAAGGCAAGATAACTTACTTTTCTACCAAACTGGATACATTTTAAAAAAATTTTTTTATTCAATGTAACATGTTTATTCAGCTCGAAAAACATGCAGTGTTTACCGATGTATTGGAAAATTCAAAATGGCGCCGACACTCTCTTTAACATGGTACGTTTGGGAAAAGGTGTTATAAATAATAAACTAGACAAAATATTTAAAAAAACACCGAATATATGTAAACTTATGTCACGGTAATATATATTGAGCGAATTTCTAACAGTATTTTGTCTAGTTTATTATTTATAACATCTTTTCCTGAACTTACCGTGTTAAAGAGAGTGTCGGGCGCCATTTTGAAGTTTCCAATACATAGGTAAACACTGTATGCTTTTCGAGCTGAATAAACATGTTACATTGAATAAAAACACGAAAAATATATCCAGTTAGGTAGAAAAGTAACTTATCTTGCCTTTGATAACATTTATTTGTTATATATTTGTTTTTGTTTTTTTTAACAACTTTTTTCGAATCTATGCAATACAAACCCGAAAAAAAAACGGCCAATACGTAATTCTTTATGTTATCATTGGTGGCCAATTCTGTATGCGTTTTCACGTACAGAATTGATAACATTTTTATTGATTTTTGTATCTTTATTGAAACATGAAATCAGAAAAAAGCAAATAATCCAAATGAAAATTTTTCGCTGTCGATTGTTTTTATTTTAAACTGACTTAAACTTTATCGATTACCAAAAATAAATAAATAATTTTATAAATTTAATTTTATATGGTTTTAACTGTTTCACAAGTTTAAAAAAAATTAAATTTTGTTTTCACTAATGACTTAAATATAAAAAAGGTCAATTTCTAAAATCTTTCAAAATTACAAATATTCTTTAGAATGACGACTTTTATAGGTTTTCAAGGATGCTGAAAATGAAGACATACTTCAAAAGTGGTGCAGAGAATTAGTTTTCATGACATGAGGAAATTATTTTTTCAAAAAGTGACGATCACTTTTCTATATAAATTTAATGTAAAATGAGCACCCACTTTCTGGCCACATGATGATATTTGGGGAAGGGGCTGCCTTAAAGCCGTTTTGGTAAATTGTTACTTACTTTCAACATTAACAGTCATCTTTACCATGACGAATTCCATAGGTTTTCGGGGATGCTGTAAACGAATATCACATTTAAAATTGCCACAAACAAGTAGTTTTATGGATATTAAGCTAAATAATTCTTTATGTTATCAGTGGTAGCCACCATTCATAACATAAGGAATTACATTGCTTAATCGGAAAACTTATTATTGTCTTGTTAACTAAATATTTTCTTTCCAAGAATAAGTTTCTTTTTTTCTTTTATTAAATGCATCTGATAGTTTAAAATTAACATCGGTAGATGACACTTGATGACTTCGATGCTCGAGTTTATAAACAAGAAACAATTTCTTTTGACTTTCTTATAATCTTTTCTTTCATAACTTCTTCCGAACACTTCGCAGGCTCTGACAAAATGGTTAACCGAAATCATCTTCCAAAGTGTCACGTATAGAACAAACCCTGAGAAAAGAATATTTTTTAAAAATAGAATATAGATCTTACCCAACCTAAACAATTCCCTCTCACTGGTTCTTCTTCCCCACTTCCAAACTCTAAGCCAACTCTTGGCCTTTCCAAATGGATCCTATTATTGTGGTTGACAACACAATTGATGCAAATGGGAGATAATTTGTGTCCAAAATATTTGCAGTTTTTGATGTCATGCTATGTGTCCCATTGATGTTGACTTCTCCATATTGGGATATCAGCTTGTTCTGTGGCTCAATCACTATCCAACTCATTGGACTTTCCTCAATCAACGTTGCCCACACTTGGTCTTGTTCTCTATCAGTTTTTTCTAACTTCCTGAATGTTATCCCTTACTAAACCTTCCACTGTATAACTTTCAACCTGAGGTTGTGGTCATGTAAACTGGCTAGTAGTACTCTATCTAAGTGAGTTTCCATAGAATCTTAAAATATTAAAATATCATCCAAATACAGTAATGCATAATCTTTGTGTCTCTCTAGAACTAGGAACATTAATTCCTGGAAGACCACAGGATCATTTGCAAGTCCAAACCGCATCACATTAAAGTACCCAGACTTTAGATCTAATTTGCAAGGTATTTTGCTGATCCTAGCGATGCATATATTTCATCAATGACAGTTAACGCTCAGACATACTTCTTTGTAACTTTATTTAAAGTTGAAAAATCTATGAAAAATCTTTTATCACCATCCTTCCTTTCTAGCAACATTATCAGAAAACTCAATGGATTATTTGATCTTTCAATTACATCTGCTTACATCATTTCCTCGATTTCAGAATCTACCATTTTTTTAGCAGTGTTCAATACGGGCATCTCAGTATGGGTTCATGCATTCAAGTTTGTATACACATCTCCACCATATCGATTCTACCCAAGTCCTCATTCTCCATAACAAACCCTATTTTGCTTCAACAACGTATGAACTTCGGCATGGTAATCTTGGTAATGTTACCAGCCACACTAGACTCAGCAATTTGGCAGCCCTTCTCAATGTGACTTTTTGTTGGTGTTGTTCATTATGAGAAATGGAAACTTACGAGACCCTTCACTCTTTACCACTACATTAGTTACTGATACTCTGCTAAGATTGCTAATGAATCCACTATTTGTTCTATCTCATATTTTAATCCTTGACCATCTGTAAAACCAACACAAGCCATGCATGTATGCAGATGCTGTTGTTTTAACATAATTTCCTGTGCTAACTGAACTATTTATGAAATATGAGCATCATTTTCCAGAGCTATATACTCATCAAATATTCTTATCGCTCCTAAATCTAAATTCATCCTCACCGCTTTTTCTTGAGCCAGTAATGATATAGTATCACATTTATGTTGCAGCAGAGAAGTCTTGGTGGATAGACTGACCTGCTATCCCTATCTTACAATTAATAGGAACCCATTAGCTGTTCTTAAACTTTTTTCTCACATAGTTCAGGTCATTGTCTAAGTGCATTAAAAAACTGTTATTTATTACTGCCACCTCTGCTCTCCTATCCACCAGAATTCTTTAACTTTCTCTCAATTCTAATTGAAACAGAATTTTATGTGCCCATGTTACCGACTGTATGCATTAGTATGCCCTTGTTCCAGTCGTCGAGCATTGCATTAATGAAGTATCCCTGGTTTCCACCGATATGTTTCTTGCAGAATTTCTGTATGTTGCCCACCTCGGATAATTAGTAACAACTAATTATCTACCTGCTTCTTTCCTTCTCTAGTTTAAAATACTGGTCCTTAATTCTCTACTTGTTTTTGTTTACGTCTGTCTCCATGTCTTGGGAAACTGCCTGGACTCATAGCCTCAACTAGAATCCGCCATCATATGTGACAAAACTCCATGGCTTGTCTTCATACTTCTGGCTCGCGTTGAGTCAGATCTTCCATTTAACTTTTGCTAGGGCTTTCTGATCACAACCATCTTCACCTTCCTATACCCCTAACATATGTTGCACAGTTGATTTTTGTCACCTAGAAAAAATGTACATTTTGTTTTTGTATAAAAATATACAAACTTATATTTTCTGTTTCATTACTGCCTCATATGTGTGCACCTAGCTAGAGATGGAGAGTGTGGACTAGGAGGTTGGTAAATGGAACAACAATTGTGTGCTGTTGATTGCCGGCTGACTGTAGGTCTCTCGTCTTTTTTTCTGTGCTATATATGTGACCTGCTTTCTGCTCACATTTGACCATTGTATGTGTCATACAACACAGAGCAAAACAATATATACTAATAACAATATCAAATTAGGTGGAAAGTTTTAGAAAAACTTTCCACCAGAGAGCTAGACGCAAGATAAAATTCAAGAGTGATTCAACTTTACAGAAACATGTTGTGCATGTCAAGCTGCTTATTGAAAAATCATGACTAAGAGATTTCATGTAAATGTGGAAAATTATACAAATGTGAGTCATGTCAGAATATATATGGATGGAGAACGAAAACCTATCTTTATAAGAAAATGGGATAAAATATTTAACATATGGAAACTATTAATTTTTAATAATATATATATATATATATACATATAGTAAATATTAGTAAGATGTGTCTATACATATATATATATGTATAAAAATTTAATTTTAAAATTAATTTTGGTTTTAATATTAAAAGCACTTAACATAAGATTTTTAATTGAAATTAGATTTTAAATCTTATATAATTAAACTTTACAGTTAATAAAATCACCATCCAATAAATATAAAATATAAATATTTGCCATGATATGAAAACCATTGATTATAAATAATATATATATGTATATATATATATATATGTATATATCAAATATTAATCAGATGTGTCTATATATATATATATATTTATATATATATATATATATATAAAATATTAGTAAGATGTGTCTATGCATATATATATATGTATGTACAAAAATATAATTTTAAAATTAATTTTGGTTTTAATATTAAAAGTACTTAACATAAATTTTTTAATTGAAATTAGATTTTATAAATAATATATATATATATATCAAATATTAATCAGATGTGTCTATATATATATAAATATATATATATATATATAGTAAATATTAGTAAGATGTGTCTATACATATATATATGTACAAAAATTTAATTTTAAAATTAATTTTAGTTTTAATATTAAAAGCACCTAACATAAAATTTTTAATTGAAATTAGATTTTAAATCTAATATAATTTAATTTTAAAGTTAATAAAATCATCACCATCCAATAAATATAAAAAGGGGGGTTCTCAAAACGAGAGTAAAACATGAACTCGTGATGAATATATATTTCTATTTCTCGTTATAAAATAGATGAGTATTGGCTGAAGAGAGCTTGATATGAGTATCTAAAACGGTCCTAATTATCGGGTTTGAAACCGACGGTACCAATGACTTGTGTCATCTAATAATTTTCAGTAAATAAAAAATATATATCAATACACTCTTTTTTTCGGATTGAGCACTCTGCTGGATTTCTTTTTCCAAAAAACTAATTATAATATGTAGTAATAAATAGTGGTAACAAAATAGTTCCTAAAATTTATACAAGGATTGTCTGCTAGGACCCGTGGTGCTATGGTTAGAGTATGTGGTGAATTCAATCCTCAGTAAGATTTAGTATAGTTTTATTAAATTAGTTAGAAATTTTACCCAGTCATCGCTAACAATACAAGAGCATGCAAATCTCATTACTAAATAAAGTTGTCCATTCAGAATTATGTATACATTCCTTAGTGGAAGAGAAAACTTCCCAAGTTGGATAAAATACACCTGAATAAGATCGGAGGTAACATAGAAAAGTTGCTAAAATAACACCAAAGATGAGGACAGTATTCTGAAGAATACCAGTAATATTAATAATGAATCCGCATCTCTAAAATAAAGAAACATAAAAAAATAGTTTAATATTTGAAAATAGAAACAAATTTATTTTGTTATTAAAAAGTATTGAATATGCATTTTATTTTGAATATCATTAATAAATGTTTTGGATATTTTAAATAAAAATCAGCATACATTCAATTTTACAACATGAAATGTATTTTCCGAAATTTGTTTTATATTTCCAGAACAACAATTACAGAAATCGATTATTGGATAAGTTGGAGATTTCTTCTTTGGTGATTTAAAAACTGTTTAAACTAATTATAAATTTCTTCATATAAGTTTTCTAAAGTTGTCTATCATCGTACACTTCATTGCATTCACCTTTTCTGGATACATATGCAAGAAAACATGGGAACCAAACCACATTCTTGTGAAGTATGTGGTTCTTCTTTTGCAAGGAAGTGTAATTTGTTGAGCCATATGACAACACATACTGGAGACAAATTTCATTCTTGTGAAGTATGTGGTTCTTCTTTTGCACAGAAGTCACATTTGTTGAATCATATGCGGAGACATACGGGAGAGAAACCACATTCTTGTAAAGTATGTGGTTCTTCTTTTGCATGGAAGTCAAGTTTATTGTATCATATGAAAACACATACTGGAGAGAAACCACATTCTTGTGAAGTATGTGGTTCTTCTTTTGCACAGAAGTCACATTTGTTAACTCATATGAAGAGACATACGGGAGAGAAACCACATTCTTGTGAAGTATGTGGATCTTCTTTTGCACAGAAGTCAAATTTGCTGCGTCATATAAGAACACATACTGGAGAGAAACCACATTCTTGTGAAGTATGTGGTTCTTCTTTTGCAGAGAAGTCAAATTTGTTGAATCATATGAAGAGACATACAGGAGAGAAACCACATTCTTGTGAAGTATGTTGTTCTTCATTTGCACAGAAGTCAAATTTGTTTCGTCATATAAGAACACATACTGGAGAGAAACCACATTCTTGTGAAGTATGTGGTTCTTCTTTTGCAGAGAAGTCAAATTTGTTGAGTCATATGAAAACACATACGGGAGAGAAACCACATTCCTGTGAAGTATGTGGTCATTCTTTTGCATGGAAGGCAAATTTGTTGGATCATGTGAAAACACATACGGGAGAGAAACCACATTCTTGTGAAGTATGTGGTACTTCTTTTGTACAGAAATCAAATTTGTTGTGTCATATGAAAACACATATGGTAGAGAAACCATATTGTCTTTAAGTATGTGGATTTTCTTTCGCAAGGAAATCAAATTTGTTAAATCATATGAGAACATATCTGAAAGAAATACCACATTCTTTTGACGTATGTGGTTCTTCCTTTGCAAAAAAGTAAAATTTGTTACCTTATATGAAAACATGTACGGTAGTTATATGGAGCAAGAAGGACAATGTAACGACCCTAGTTGAAGTAAACGTCCCTAATGATGCTGGCTTTAACAGAGAAGTGAGGGAGAAAAAAACAAAATACCAAGGACTTATGTACTACATGAAAAGAAACTAAAATCTGAAGAAGGTATCAATCATACCTGTCATTATAGGAGCAACCGGGCTAATGAAAAAGAATTCTATCTGGTGAATATACCTGGTGAACAAAGTGCAAAAGAAATACAAACAATAGCAGTTTAACTGATGGTTAGAATCTTTAAAAGATTTCTCGGTTGGAGTAACTAAACTAATGGGAGAATGTTTGGCATCAGGTAGAAGCCCCATCTCCGGAAAACGTGATAAGAAAATCAAAACAAATTCCATACCTCCAAATTGTATACCAGCCTTATGAAGCAAGAGCCAGTAGGGCAACCTCTATCACATAGCAAACTATTTTGCACAAGACCGTCTTACAAATATGACAGAATCAGAAAACAAATCTGCTACAGAAATCACTAAAACGGGTCTTTAAAAGTACTACAGAACTTTTATTACAGAAAATTGGACAAATGAGCCAAACAATAGGATGACAAATATTTTCTGCATTCATTCACTCAGGACTTTTTAAATAAAGAAGGTTTTATAGACTGGCTTACAAGAGGATAGCGCAACTATTATCAGGACAAAATTATGATGACTGCTCACGATCAGTTTTATTCCCAATGCTTCTAATTAGATGAAGGATCTCAGCATGACAAGTATAGTTTGTGCAACAGAAAAGTTAGTTTGAGCCATTTGACATTTGCTAAAAATACAATGGATTGTGTAAATATATCCACATCATATGTAAAATGTTGAATATTGAATGCTGCAACAAGTCCTGAGAACAACAGTTGGACATATACACCATCGACTATGACTCTACGATTCATACAGCTACATGTTTAGAAAATAGAACGTTTTACATTTTGATATCATGTGTGACAATAGCTACAATTGCATTTAGCTATACAATATAACAGTGGGATACGGCATAAGAAATGAGTAACAAAATACAGTACAGTATAAATTTATATATATATGATATGCAAATTTTCAGCGTTGGTTCCTGCTTAACTGTGCATTGAAGTTGCCACCGACAATAATAATTTTATGTTTTGGAATAGATATGATGAGAAAATGGAGAAAACTATTTAAACAAAATACTAGGTTATTATATACATCATATACACCATTGACGATGACTGTACGATTCCTACAGCTATGTGCTTAGAAAATTAGGGTTTTATGTATGATATAGACAAGAAACTGTAATCTTTAGAAAATCTGTATCCCAGTAATTATGGGATGAACTTAAATTAGACAAAATAATTTTAAAAACTACCTGGCAAATATACCTGGTGAACCAAGTGCAAGAGAGATTTGCATAGAAAGAACATTTGTTGTGTCATGCAAAAATATACTGAATACAATAGAACATACAAATATTTTTGTATCTCTTAAAGAGTTCAAGTGTGAGCCCCAGATAAGGAGCCCATTGATTTCTGAGTACTTCGACTTATCAGGTTATTTCGACACTCCGTTTTTAAAAACTTCCAATTCAAAAATTCACCATTTTCTTATTAAA
Source organism: Euprymna scolopes (assembly GCF_053919585.1). NCBI lineage: Eukaryota > Metazoa > Mollusca > Cephalopoda > Sepiida > Sepiolidae > Euprymna > Euprymna scolopes. Next base: position 30,651,572 of record NC_136527.1, read on the forward strand.
ACTTGCAACTCCCAAAATTTCTACTTTGTTTTCAAAACATCCAAATCCACAAGACACCCTGTTTTCAAAACATCCAAATCCACAAGACACCCTATTTTCAAAACATCCAAATCCACAAGACACCCTGTTTTCAAAATATCCAAATTTACAAGACACCCTGTTTTCAAAACATCCAAATCCACAAGACACCCTGTTTTCAAAACATCCCAATCCACAAGAGACCCTGTTGTCAAAACTATTAACTCCACAACTCAACATTCTGTTGTCAAAACGTCCAACTCCAAAACTCAACACTTTTCAAGTTTACTTACACATACATACATACGTAGCACATTTTCTTTGAACTCGTCCTCTATTCTGTACACGTCTTTTTTAATTCATCTGTTTCTTTTGCATAGAAATGGCGACATTCTGCATTGCTGTCATGACCGGTACCCATAAAATCAATTGGATGTTACCGTTTTAAGCTTCTTTTTATATTCTTGTTACACAACCGACCCTTTGAAAATAATGTGATCCTTTGATTTAGTTAATAATATTCTTTAAAAAAGCAATTTTTTATTCTTATGTAAATCTTTAAAATGAAAGAACATACAACTTTTATGCCGAGATCACGTCTTAACAGTTTTTATAAAATCAGCTTTAGACAAACATGTGAACAACCATTATAGTCCTTCTTTCTATTTTTTGTTACACAACCGACCCTTTGAAGCACGCACACATGCTAGCCAAGTAAGTTTTGATTTTCCCTACAAAGTAAAATAAAACCTGAAAATATTTTTTTTGTAAAGTAGCTCTTCTGTTTAAATGAAATCAACTTTAGACCTACATGCAAACACACAATTGTACTGTTTTGAGATTTTGTGAATGTCTAGCATCTGGTATGTTCCATTTACAAGTAATAAAATTTTGAAAAAGTTAAAAACCATATTTAGGTATTCTTGTTATATGTGTGTGTGTATTATTTTGTTAAAATCAGTGTTAATTTCTCCTGCAAAACCGATAGAAAAGAATTTGATACTTTGATTATGTGAATAATTTACTTTTAAAACAAAGTTTTTATTCTCGTGTAAATCTTTAAAACCACCCAAATGAACATACATGCCGAGTTCATGTTTTAATAGTTTATTATTTTGTTTTTAATTTAATACATCTCAATAAAACGTCCAGAAGCGAAAATGCGTCAATATCCATATTTTACCAAAGTAGTATTCACTCTAGGTGTGTTAAACCGGTATTTACATTTACAGAAGTTTATTAGGCTTCAGTTTTCAGAAAATATATGTAAACTATAAAAATCAAGAGGTTGGGCCAGATCAGCAAATATCATACTGATGCCCAACACACATTGAATATTTATAAAAGGTACAAAATACAGATTCAAATCAAAACACAAGCGGCCAACTGTTAATTCATGAAAAAAGAGATAACAAAGGTGGAAAAGGAAAGGTTGAATTACAAAGCCGGAGACAGAAGAAGAGAAAGAGGGAGAGAGAGAAATATTATCGAAGGAGAAAGAAAAAGAAAGAAAGAGGCAAGCGGTTGAATAGATGGGCGGGGTTTGATGTGATTAGGCCGTTCATCAAGATGAGTATAAAATATAGAAACTAAATAATAAAATATATTCCCAGCCTCAAATATAAAGATAGAGAAAGAGAGAGGGTGAGAGGGACAGAAAGGAGGGAGTGTGATAATTTAATGCATGTCAGAGGGAAGGTATGTGGGGGTGGCAGCATTGAGATAAATTAAGAGTAGTTTTAAAGACAGAAGAAAAGAAAGAGAAAAATTATCAAAGGAGAAAGAAAAAGAAAGATGCAAGCGGTTGAATAGATGGGCGGGATTTGATGTGATTAGGCCGTTTATCAAGATATGAGTATAAACTATAGAAAGTAAAAAAAATAAAATATATTCCCAGCCTCAAAGACAGAGATAAAGATAGAGAAGGAGAGAGAGGGTGAGAGGGACAGAAAAGAGGGAATGTGTGATAATTTAATGCATGTCAGAGGGAAGGTGTGTGGGGGTAGCAGCATTATGATAAAATTAAGAGCAGTTTTTAAGATACGGCTTATCAAGGGAGATTAAGATACGTCCTATTCTAATTAAAGACAGGTGTGCAAAAATTAATTTAAGACTAAAATAATAGAATTATAATGAGATATAAATGAAAACATGTATAAAAATATATGAATATTAAGTAAATGCTTAAAATAATCAAATAAATCAATCAACAATAAATAAATAAAAATCGATAGATGAATAAGTAAATAAATAAAGCAGTAAATAATGAAATAAATAAATCAATAAAAACGTGAAATATGAATAAAATAATTTATATGAATATAAAATATAAAGTATGAAAAGAAAGTATAAAATAAGAAAAATAAAAATGATTAATTAAAAATTTAGTAAAATGATTAATTTAAAATTAAGTAAAACTATTCCAAATAAAATGGTTAATTGAATATTTGGGGAGTTTATATGGGATTGAAAAGATGTGACAGGAATATATAAGTGTGAGGACTACATGGGTAAGAGTTAAAAGTCATAATAATCCAGGTAAATTTTATTGTAAAAAATAAATTGAGGGTCAAGGTCAGTGCATTGAGAGGTAAATACTTAAATGACTACTTTAGATTAAGGTATTCAATTGTAGGGTTAAATATACTAGATTAACTTACACATACATATGAAAAAATATAAGCACATATATACATGTACATAGATACATATATGTACAAACATATACAGCCACAAACATAAAAATATACTAACAAATATATATGTATATATATGTATATATATGTATATATATGTATATATATATACACGTACATATATACATAACAGATATATTCAAATGTATATACGCACATGTATAACAGCGCCCATATATACACATATAAGAAGATTATGAGAAAAATTGCTAAAAAGGTGCAAAGTGGTACAAAAAAACAACGTGTTTAAAAAAAAAGATTTTAAACTTCAGACTTTACAGGTAAATTTCTAAAAAAAACTTTTTTGTTTTAAATTTGAATATATAATTTATTGATATTTACTCTTCAATTTGTGAAGTAAATTAATTATTTACTTTTTAATAGTCATTTCAAAATGGGGGGCGTGAATTAAAAAACTCGTTTGTCTTTAATATTATATTCAGTTTATGTGAAAGAGCATAAAATTTCACATTGACCCTGAAAATATCGTAAAAATTACAATGAATAGAAAATTTCGATAGATTTTTAAAGTTTAAAAATTGGAAAATACTGAACTCATAAAATTCAATTAATATCATTACTGTTTTATAAAAAAAATAATATTTCTATTACTTTTTATACAACGTTAATAGTTTATTTTGGAAGTATTATCCATAAAGAAAATAAACAACCCACTTTTAAAGATGAAATTACGAGTTTTTTTATATTTTATTCGCAGTTTCGTGTTAGGGGTGTCAAAAGTTCCTACCAAAATTCTGATGCAGCTACCGCTCCCCATGTGGGGGTACCAAGTTGGTTAAAAGGAAAATTATTCCCAACTCGCATTTCGATAAAAATGTACTTTTGTAAATAATTGAATTAATTCAAAACGTATCGCAAAAACAAATAACACCTCTCTCTCTCTCTCTCTCTCTCTCTCTATATATATATATATATATATATATATATATATATATTGTTGGAAAAAAAAGTCATATAACTAAGAGTAGCTAACCTGAAGTGAGGTTGCGAAAAAAATACAATCTTCTTCGCGACCTTCTTCTCAGGTCTTGTAACCACAGTAACATAAAAAGAATAATGAAGACTCTTCACAAAGGAGGAAGGTTTTTATAACAATTTACCTTACTCTATTAGCATAAATAACCACAATGCTATTGTTCTTCTTGATTGTTGGAAGACCATCCTCACCTCCGGCAGCTACACTCAGGTAAGCTATGTATTATTTACCACAATATATATATATATATATATATATATATATATATATATATATATATACAATATATGTTATGAATGTTATTAGTGAAAGCTGAGGAGGTGGACGATTGAATTGTATTCAGTTTAGAAATTAATTAATTGGTAAAAACTTTAACTAAAAAATGTAAAAGATAAAAAGTAAGTTTGGTAAAAATTATTAGAAAAGTGAAAAAAAAGTGGCAAAACTTTGTTAAATTGAGAATTGGAGGCCAAACATCAGAAATGTGAAATAAAAACTTTGCAGATAATTCACAAATGCTTCCAATCTTTACAATCATTTTATGCGTGTCGGTCAGGGCATATTTCTTATAATCTTTACTTTTTCATGATCATGACATAAACCCTCATTTGCATATGATGTAGTAATGATGGAGATGTTAGTCGAACATTAGTTTTTGTTTTGCATTCACTTGCATTCCATATTCGCGACATCTTTACAACAGCTGAGCTTTACGTCATTATCTATCAGTGTTTTTTGTTCATGGTTTTTACCCTTTCGCATTATCAGAGGATCATCTGCTTTATTGACAACCCATTCCAAGTCAGACACATTGTTATATAGCACCGAAATACCTCCGGAGCCAGATTAATGCCTAATGCTAATATGGAACCAAGCATATAAAGTAGCAAATGTTGTCAAGCATTCGTGAAGAAAATAATGGTCTTAATTGTCGATACAGAACTTTTGCTAGTATGCGCTAGTGCATTGCTTAAAAGCCATACACTGATTGAGAAGTCTCTGTTACCAACTTGACTCTTCATTCCACATCTTGAGAATGTAAAGAAAGATTCCAAGGTATCCAGGAAGAAAATGGTCTTAATTGTCGGCACAGAACTTCTGCTTAGGCACCGCCAAAAATGGCCGAAAAATCAAGTTGTTGTTGTTTTTTAAAACGAAATTACATTTATTAAAATCCATTATTTCTGAGTAACTTTTTTTCCAGAAAGATAACACCCTGAATTTCATCATATAGAAAACAGAATAATGTAAAACTTTTTCTACTATTTTTAATTAAATTTTAAATGTTTAATTTTCCCAAAAAGTTAACAATTGACATTTTTTGTCTTTCACAAAAAACGTACATAAATATATATAAAAAAGGTTTTTGAAATAATTAATTTATTTATTTGTTGTTTAACTAAGATTTAGGATGATTTTCTATGAGAAAAAATGGTCTTAATTGTCGGCAGAGAACTTCTGCTAGTATGCGTTAGTGCATTGCTTAAAAGTCATACACTGATTGAGAAGTCTCTGTTACCAACTCGACTGTTCATTCCACACCTTGAGAATGTAAAGAAAGATTCCAAGCTATTCAGGAGGAAAATGGTCTTAATTGTCGGCAGAGAATTTCTGCTAGTATCTGCCGATGCCTTATTGAATAATGAATTTTGTAATTATTTGTCAGAAATGTCTATTGTTATTGGCGGCCCACAAACTACATTTACTGACAAAGCAATTAAATTTGTCCACTGTAAAGTTTTAAAGTTGATCACTAATTTTTTCAGTCTTTTTTGTTGGTTTTTCTCTTCTGAAAAAAATTAAACAATGATTTGAGTTTAAGTTTTAAATATAATATGTATTGCCTTAATATATTTTAAATAAGATAGAATCTTTAAAATGTTTCAATAAATTGGCACAATTAATTCAACAAGTTTTTATGAACAAATATTAACTTACCTAATGATCCAAATTATTTTTAACTTTCTTCTCTCAATTCAGGATCATTGCATTTCACCATCGAAAATAAAACATTTGCACGAAACATTATATTGGATATTTTTTAATGTAATACTCTGAATCTCAATAGACTGCTTTCTAATTCTGTCAATAATTTCATAAACATAAGTTCGTAGATATTGGAATTTATGTCAAACCAGCAAATAGCATAAACATTAACACTAAAATTTATCAAACTTTTTAGTTTGGTTGAAAGATTGTGTGGGAATGCCGTACGAGTCCAAAGACACATGAACCTGATGGCCAATGTTAACCAATTTGCCTGTTTTAACGGCCCAATTTTCCACGTTACAAATCAAGGGTTCACCTTACTTCTACAAATACCAACTTTATATCCATAGAGAAGTCTTTGCTCACAACTGAGGCTATCCATATCTTTCATTCTAAAGAGGATCCCGAACAGTTGAAAAAAATATTTGTAGTAAATTATGTTTAAATAGAGTTTTGAATGGAAGTTCATTTTGTTGTAAGGAGCAAACAATAGTCTGAAGATTTTTTTTTTTAAGTTAAACAAGTCCACCTTCACAGCCAGTATTCGCATTTCTATTGTCAACAAGGACATCCTTAATTGTGCTCACACTTTTAAATTTGTGTAAAACATCGGTCACTTGCTCCACAAGAATATCATTTGCAACAATATCAGAAAGGCCTCTGTGTGTAAAATATTTAGTCTCCTTTTTGATTGTCAAGTGGTGTTCAGGTCCCTTAGTTTTTTTTCAGAGTATTACTTCCATTTTCCTCCAATGATTCCTTGTAGAGTACTGTGGCTTTGTCTGTCCTCCTATCTACTCCAATACAAAGATTCTCCACATTTTCATTTTGTTTTTCATTGAATTTCTTTTGATTTTAGCTTTTGCTCTATAAATTTTTCATTTATCCAAATAGATATTTTTAGATTTATATTAGGTATAAGAAACCTTAAATCCAAAAGCAAAGCATTGGCGAGGCTGGATCCAAGATTAGACGATATACAAGCCTAAATAACTCAAGAGAATACCTTGGAATTTCTGTTAAGTTATAAGGTCATTTGGGAAGACTATCTGTTTATAATCCTCTTCATCAGTTGAAATAGAAGAGTAGGAATGGAAAAAAACATCATCCTGAACATATGATGTTGAAGTTATTGGTGATGATATCTTCATATTCTTTTGTTGGTTTAATCTTTCTCCTTCGTTTCTACATTTTTTATGGCAGTTCTATCTTAATATTGAAAATACAGTTTAACAGATTCAATTAAAAATTATTTTACATGTCAAATAAAATAGAAATATGGCTTTCAATATTTATTTTAACTGTAGAAATTCATTTATTTCAACATTTGTACAATTTAGATATTATGTTTGTCCCCTTCACAATAAATTAAAAACGAAAATAACTTACTTTCTGCTTCAGAGGGCAAGTGTAGATGATGTGCTTAGTCTGGCAATTTTCTTTGTTGCATTTTACATTAATATTGTCACAGCTAAAAATGGACAGCTTGCATGAATATGATGAGATATCAAATAATGTATTCAAATTTTCCTTCCAGAATTTTTTTTTTTACATCAGGGAGAGATTTGATATTTATTTGTCTTCTGAAAGTATAAAATTTTCACCTCGTTAACAATACTAATTTGATTTATCAAAGGCAAACGAGGATTGACAGCCTTCCAAATATCTATTAAATCATTTGCTATTCATTTCAAAATATCATAACAAGAAAGGTGGGGATAAGTGTTCCTCAAAATATAACTGCATTGGATTATTCATGCTCTTGCAGAATTTGATCTGGGTCCTCAGGATTTTCCGTCAATTATTGTTCAAGCTCAACCGGCAATTACCGGATTTCGCCGAGCAAAGTAACAGATACAGACAAATTAAAAAATAAATAAATAAAAAATAACAAAATTTACTGAATATTTTTTATTTTTCAATTTACTTTTATTATTTTTTTCCAATGTTTTTTATCAACAAAAGTTGTTTTTATTTTCAAGGAAAGATTAAGTTGTTTTACCGTAGATTGTTAGATGAACGTACAATTTTTTTAAAGAAAACATATAGATTTGTTATTTAAAAAAATTGCCAGTAAACTTTTTTTTTATTTTGTAAATAGAATTTGTTGTTTCTTTATATAAGAAAAGATGAATGATTTCTTTGAAAACCGTAAATTGTTAGGTGAAAGTACAGAAATATTTCTCCAAGGAAATTTACATGTTATTTTTGTTAACAAATGTAAACAAATTTAAAAAAAAAAAAAACAGGCAAAGTACCTCCCTCCCAAATGATTAAAAACTTACATGTTTTCTACAAATAACAACAACAACAACAACAACAAGGTTTCTTAATCCGAGGATCCGGAATTATTTGTTGATAAGTTTGTATTTTTTTAAGAAAATTCAAAATAAAGTTGTAAATTCATGAAATCAAATTTACTTAACACACAGTAGGGTTAAGTTCCAAGATTAACTCCTAAATCGTCTTTTCACTTTTTAAAATATAAACAAATTACAATAATTATAAAAGTTTTTTTTTAGATAGTTGTCTATTTTACTATAATATGCGTGTGTAAATTAAAAGGGTTAAAAATAGAAACAAATCGCACTTACTAAGGGAGATAATAACTAATATTTTTATTGTTACTTTTGTCATACGAAATCTGAACAAATTAAAATATTATATTGAAGCGTATTTTACGAACGGGCAAATCCTGGCACCCCCTTCCCGCTAGTTATAAAATAAAATGAACTTTCTGACCCCCGCTTCCTACCCAATTTAAACAGAATTTGTGTGAAATTGTTTTACGGAAAAACGATTACTTAAACTGCAGATGCACCTGCACCTCTAGGTGTATCAGAATTTTGGGTGAATTTTTGACACGAAACTGAAAAAAATATTTAAAAAAAAAACGTAATTCTGTTTAAAGTTGTTTTTTTATTTTCTTTATGGAATATACATCCAAAATAAACTATTAAAGTTGTTTAAAAAATAATAGAAATATTATTTTTTATTTTTTAAAAAACAGTGTTTACAAAATGTTCACAAAATGCCGGCGCGCCTTCATACACCCATTTTGTTACGTAATGAGATCAATTGAATTTTACGAGTTAAATATTTTTCAATTTTTTAACTTTAAAAATCTATGCAAATTTTTCTATCGGTTAAATTTTTACGATATTTTCAGGGTCAATGTAAAATTTTATGCTCTTTCCAATAAACCAAATTTAATATTTTAGAAAAATGTTTTTTTTTGGTTAAATTCAACCCTCCATTTTGAAATGTTTATTTAAATTTATATAATTAATTTATTCACCAAAGTTTTATATATCACAAATTGAAGATAAAAGAGCAATAAATAAAATATTCAAATTTAAAACAAAAAAATACATTTTGTTGTTTTAAATTTACCTGTAAAGTCCAAAGTTGAAAACTTTTTTTTTCTAAAACCACGTTGTTGTTGTTTTTTTTAGTGGAAGCTTATTTTATATTTACATAGTCCAGTGAATATTGGCCGACATTTTTTTATTTCATTCAATGTTTTCTTTTTTTCGATATTTAAAAAAATCACTCGATAAAGAAGATTTAAAATATATTAAATCAAAAATGCACGTATTTCTTTAAGAGATTTTAAAAAATGGAAATTTGGTCGAGTGATTTAGTTGTAATTGGTAAAAATCTATGAAGTAAATGTTAGTATTTTGCATATACGGTAGCACATATAGATCACTTTGTAGTTGAATGAAATACGTCAAAAATACAAAAGGGAGATAAGGCTGGATGGCATAAATACAAAGGGAGACAATTATTTTTGTCACTTCATGCTTCCGTAGATGACACACTGACAAATCGAAGAACATCCGGGTTTTTTTAATGGCGGATAAACTATTGTCAAACAGACGGTTTACTGTGACTCTTGCCTAAAAATCCTTTCATTTAAAAATACATGGAATAAAATATATAAATATGGATAAATTCTTATACAGGAAGAATAGAAGCACCCATAGCTTAGTTATTTGGAACAGGTAAGTGAATTTTTGGCAGTTATATATACATATTAGAATTCGATTCAAGTTAATTGTGTTGCTTTTCATGAAATCTTTTTTAAAGAAAACCGATGAAAAAAAATTATACATTTTTCGATTAAACCTTTTATGATTTTAAAATTTGGTCTTTGCTCATTTTATTGAAATAAAAATTAGGGTTTGAAATTACCTTTTCATATTGTTATAAGCTTGTAGAGTTCATTTAAACAGATGTTTGCTATGGCGACTTTCCATAAATTTCTTATACTCCTTAAGCACCTCTTAATGGAATACCCCCCCCCCAAAAAAAAAAGAACGAAAAACATAAAAATGACTTTGGTGCTTATATTTTTGCTCGTGAAAACTTAATTTTTTTTATTTAAAAAAAGCACTAAGACAAAAAAATAAAATGTGGTTCATTTTTTTTTTTTTACTTTCTTATTTGAAAGATTCTTACATGATGTGATAAGACACTTACTTCACTACGCCCGTTCGTACGCGAACGTATCATATAAAAAAAAACATTACCGAAGGCGGTGATTTGGCACAAAATAGTCCCAAGGTCTTGGGGTTCATACCATGACAACGGTAAATTTGCGGCAGGTTTGATTATCAGATTCGTTGTCAGTGATCTCGAATACCACTAAAATTCAAATTAGAGTGGTTGGTGTTCTGTTGTAGCATATCTTAACACTTTATTTTACTTTGAAATTTGCGTCCCAGAAGTTAACTTCTAAATTAAGCTGAATTTTTCAATTTCTAATGGCGGCGTAAAAAATGTTTCATTATAAAAATTTTTACACGTGTAATTTTTTTAAATTAAACAATTTTTTAAATTTCAAACACGATAAAAAAATAATCGGAAATTTATAAAACGAAAAAATACGATAAGGCGGCTTTCCAAACTATGTTAGCCTATCAGTTTTCGCCATCAAAATTGCACGTGCAACAAATTAGAAAATTAATAAAGAGGAAACTTGTAATCTGTTCTCTCTCATATAAATATTAAACTGTTAAAAAAAATAATATTAATTTTATCCGTGATATTCACCAAATAGATCGGCTCTATTTCGAAATGATTTATTTTTTATTTTTCCTCTTCAATTTTGTTTTCTGCGAACTTGCTCTTCCGTTCGCAATCTTGAATGTTAAGTTGAGCTTGTAAAGTCAATCACATTTGAAAAATCTTTTCCTTTATAAAAGCAGATAAAGTTAATCGAAAGCAAATTATAAAACAAAAACGTAAGTATTACTACATGAATTTAGTATCGAGTTTTGCGCATTTGCAGAATACGTTAAAAATGTAAGGGAGATAACTACATTTACTAAACGAATAATCCTAATGAAAATGTTGATTTTTTGTTGAAAATATTTCGCTGTCGATTGTTTTTTTTCTGCTTTCAATACTGATTTAAACATAAAAAAAAACAACTTCTTTATCGTTTACCAAAGAAAAAAGGGTTATTTATTTTTTTACGTTAGGTCCACTTCAGCACAAATTACTTTCAATATATAATTCTTTATATTATCAGTGGTGACCAATTCTGTATGCGCGTTTACGTACAGAATTGATAACATTTTCCTTGATTTTTGTTCTTTAATGTCCCTGTGTCTTTATTGGAACATGAAATCAGAAAAAACACAATTTTTTAGCTAAAATGTAAGGGAGATAACTGCAAAAACAAAAATAAAAACAAAACCAAAATACGCCCGCCTGAATAAGTGGCCTTAAAGTGGGTGCTCATTTTACATTAAATTTATAATAAAAAGTGATCCCCCACTTTTTAAAAAAGTAAATTTTTCATATCATGGAAAGTATCTCTCTGTGCCACTTTAAAAATATATATTCGTTTTCAACACCCTTGGAAACTTTAAAAATATATATTCGTTTTCAACTTGAAAACTTTAAAAATATATATTCGTTTTCAACTTGAAAACTTTAAAAATATATATTCGTTTTCAACTTGAAAACTTTAAATATATATATTCGTTTTCAACTTGAAAACTTTAAAAAGTCGTCATTGTAAAGATTTTTGAGGGGTTGGAAATATTCTTGACGTGGACCAAAACAATTTATTTATCGTTTACTAAAAAAAATTGATAAATTTTTCACTGATTCATATGTTTCAAGTAAAAAAAGAATGCTCGATGTAAGTATTGAAGTGGTACCCCTCCCCCTGTGCATTTTTTTATATTGTCATCTTATTTTTTTTAATAAACGGATTATTATCTAATGGTCACCTCCACTAGGTGTATCAGAATTTTTGTAGGTATTTTTGACACCCCTAACACGAAACTGCGAATAAAATATAAAAAAAAACTTGTAATTTCTCTTTTAAAAGTGGGTTGTTTATTTTCTTTATGGATTATACTTCCAAAATAAACTATTAAAGTTGTTTTAAAAGTAACAGAAATATTTTTTTAAAATTAAACAGTAATGAAATGAATTGGATTTTACGAGCTCAGTATTTTTTCAATTATAAGGTTTACAAATCTATCAAAATTTTTCTATTGATTCTATTTTTACGATATTTTCAGGGTCAATGTGAAATTTTATGCTCTTTCCAATGAACCGAACATAACATTTTAGACAAACGCAAACGTTTTTTTTTCATTCACGCCCCCCCGATTTTCAAGTGTCTATTAAAAAATAAATAATTAATTTACTCACCAAAGTTTTATATATCACAAATTGAAGGTAAAAGATCAATAAATAATATATTCAAATTTAAATAAAAAAATTAGTATTTTTTAGAAATTTACCTGTAATGTCCGAAGTTTAAAACCTTTTTTTAAACCACGTTGTTTGTTTTTTCTTTTGTTTCTTTTTTAGATGAAACCTTGGTCATTGCTCCTTTAATTGAAAAAAAAATTAGGGCTTGAATTACATTTTTCGAGTAGTTATAAGCTTGGAAAGAAAAGGTGTCGAATTAATTCACGCCTCCCCTTTTGAAATGTCTATTAAAAAATAAATAATTAATTTACTCACCAAAGTGTTATATATCACAAATTGAAGATAAACGATCAATAAATAATATATTCAAATTTAAAACAAAAAAGTAGTGTTTTTTAGAAATTTACCTGTAAAGTCGGAAGTTTAAAACCTTTTAAAAAAACACGTTGGTCCTTGCTCCTTTAATTGAAAAAGAATTAGGGCTTGACTTACATTTTTCGAGGAGTTATAAACTTGGAAAAACGGGGTGGAATTATTAAATATTTTTTCACGAAATTTATGACATACCTACTGCTCCACCAGAATATAAAAAAAAGAAATCAATATTTACAACTTTTTGTTTTAAAGTTGTGCTGTGTATAACGTTCGAGTAAATCGATCTCCCATTTTGGAAACATCGACTTTTTCAGCCAAATTTCACGAATTAAGCCTTTTTCCTTTTAGCTTTTTAGTTATGTTTTCTCATTTAATATAAGGTATTAGAAACTGTTTACACACATAAGTATACCAAAGAGTTTTCCTGTTAATTCATTTGGAAGTGCAGTTATCAAATTTTCTGGGTTTTTTTGTTTAAAGAATTAAAGAAACTTATGTTGTAATTTTTAAGTTTTCTTAAAAATACATTCAACAAAACTTTTTATTACAAATACCTTTGATTAAATTTTTAAAAAAATCATGATTTTTAAACAAATTACAATATTATGGTTCTGAATTTCTTTCGATGAGGAATGATTCTTTGTATTTTTTAAGATTATTAAGACTACTGTTCTCATCTTGAGTGTTATTTATTGTGCAAACATTGTAAAAATAACACTTGTTGAAAACATTTTTATGTTGCTTTTCCTCGCAATAATGGAAATTCCATATTTACTTACCGGATTGTGATAGTACACTTTAACTTTTATTCTGTTTGGAAAAGTGATGACGACATAAAATTATACTATTTTGTATTTTATTGAACATTAACTGTGATAATGGGGTTTTCATAATTAAATGATCTGAATTTGTGTAGGGAAAATCATAACTTACTTGGCTAGTATGTGTCTGTGCTTCAAAAGGTTTGTCGTGTAAAAAAAGGAAAGAAAAGCTTAAATGGCAAAACCCAGTTAGTTTTATGGTTGGTATCCTACTGATTGTTTTATGTGTGTACAATGCAAGAACATATGTTTGTTGAATTATATATGCCGTATTATATCTCTTGTTTCTTTCATAATTTACTTCAGCTAGTATTTTGGTATTTTGAAAGTTGTTTATAAAAAACTGGGAGTATTTTAGTTTTTCAATAAGTGTGATTCATTATTAATTTTGCTTGGTGTTGGATTGTATGTTTCATTGTTAATTCTTCTTGATATTTATTACTATTGCTGTTACTCCCTGTTTGCTATTGTTATGAACTTTTATTTTTCTTCCGATTATGCCTGAAGACTTGTGTCTATGGAAATTATGTAAGGAGCTGTTATCTCCATCTTGTTATTAGTATGAACTTTTATTTTTCTTCCGATTATGCCTGAAGGTAGACTTGTGTCTATGGAAATTATGTAAGGAGCTGTTATCTCCATCTTGTTATTAGTATGAACTTTTATTTTTCTTCCGGTTATGACTGAAGGTAGACTTGTGTCTATGGAAATTATGTAAGGAGCTGTTATCTCCATCTTGTTATTAGTATGAACTTTTATTTTTCTTCCGGTTATGACTGAAGGTAGACTTGTGTCTATGGAAATTATGTAAGGAGCTGTTATCTCCATCTTGTTATTGTTATGAACTTTTATTTTTCTTCCGATTATGCCTGAAGGTAGACTTGTGTCTATGGAAATTATGTAAGGAGCTGTTATCTCCCTCTTGTTATTAGTATGAACTTTTATTTTTCTTCCGGTTATGCCTGAAGGTAGACTTGTGTCTATGGAAATTATGTAAGGAGCTGTTATCTCCATCTTGTTATTAGTATGAACTTTTATTTTTCTTCCGATTATGCCTGAAGGTAGACTTGTGTCTATGGAAATTATGTAAGGAGCTGTTATCTCCCTCTTGTTATTAGTATGAACTTTTATTTTTCTTCCGATTATGCCTGAAGGTAGACTTGTGTCTATGGAAATTATGTAAGGAGCTGTTATCTCCCTCTTGTTATTAGTATGAACTTTTATTTTTCTTCCGATTATGCCTGAAGGTAGACTTGTGTCTATGGAAATTATGTAAGGAGCTGTTATCTCCATCTTGTTATTAGTATGAACTTTTATTTTTCTTTCAACTATGAGTAAAAAACCTGTGTATCTTTTAGATCATAGCCATGTGTTTATGAAATTTGATACGTTTCAAATGTTACCTATGATAACTATCTGGGAGGATGAAAGCAAGTAAACTTTTCATGCCCTTCCTCATCCTGAGGTCAAAGAGGATAAACTAGTGATTGTCACAAGGAATAGAGCTGCTAGTCAGTTTCTTTAGATATATGGCATCTTACCTTAATTGGTTGCCAAAAGGACATCAGTATTAGATTAGAATGATAAAAAAGCTGATCATTTCCTGACATATGTGAAAGATTTCAACTGCAAAGTCATCAAAATATTTCTGGTTTATTCCTCAAAATGTTTCATCTCATATCACATGAGAAACTAAAAAAAAAATTCCATCCAAACTAACAGCTTGGCGATCTCTGAATTTTTTTATATGACACAATACTCATGAAGTCCAAATCAATTATCTCGATTTTACTTTGTCCAGGTCAAGTATTATAACCTGTACAATTACTTTGACCCCCAGAGACTGTGTGCATCAGCACTAACCCAATTCGCATTTAACTGGCTTCCTGGAAGTTCCATGGGAGTATGAAATTCACAAGCAAGAGGTGTCAATGTCCTTCTATATACAGCACCTGGAATTGCCAAATTCTTCACCCATTTTAGTAATGACCAGGCTCAACATTGCTTGACTTTGATGATCTGATATGTAGTGATGCATTAACATGATTATGCCGTATGAACCCCAGATACTGTACTTCATTCATAAAAAACTCACACTTCATGGTTTTCAACTGGCTTGTGCCCTATCTATGTGATCTAAGTGACTTTACATTGTATCTAAGAATATTAAAATATCATCCAAATACGGTAATGCATAAGTGATGACGACATAAAATTATACTATTTTGTATTTTATTGAACATTAACTGTGATAATGGGGTTTTCATAATTAAATGATCTGAATTTGTGTAGGGAAAATCATAACTTACTTGGCTAGTATGTGTCTGTGCCTCAAAAGGTTGGTCGTGTAAAAAAAGGAAAGAAAAGCTTAAATGGCAAAACCCAGTTAGTTTTATGGTTGGTATCCTACTGATTGTTTTATGTGTGTACAATGCAAGAACATATGTTTGTTGAATTATATATGCCGTATTATATCTCTTGTTTCTTTCATAATTTACTTCAGCTAGTATTTTGGTATTTTGAAAGTTGTTTATAAAAAACTGGGAGTATTTTAGTTTTTCAATAAGTGTGATTCATTATTAATTTTGCTTGGTGTTGGATTGTATGTTTTATAGTTAATTCTTCTTCTTATTTATTACTATTGCTGTTACTCCCCCTTTGCTATTGTTATGGACTTTTATTTTTATTCCGGTTATGACTGAAGGTAGCCTTGTGTCCGTGGAAATTAAGTAAGGAAGCGTTATCGCCCTCTTTTTATTTGTATGAACTTTTATTTTTTCTTTTGGCTATGAGTAAAAGAACGTGTGTATCTATCTTTTAGATCCCAAGCTATGTGTTTGTTATGAAATTTAGATACATTTCAAATGTTACCTATGATAATCATCTGGGAGGATGTAAGCAAGTAAACTTTTCATCGCCTTCCTCATCTTGAGTTCAGAGAAGATAAACTCCTAGTGATTGTTACAAGGAGTAGAGGTGCTTGTTCATTGGTCGCCAAAAAACATCATTTGTCAGATTGAAAGAATGAGAAAAAGTTGATTATTTCCTGACATGTGTGAAAGATTTCAACTGCAAAATCATCAAATTGGTTTATAGTTTACCCCCCCCCCCCATAAACTTCACTTATTAAGCTAACAACAAAAAAACGGTAAAAAGTCTCTGTCTATAAAGGAAGAACAAGAGAAAGAACAGAAAATTAAGGATATGCAATAATAAAAATGTAAATTGAACAATTCACCTGACGAGGAGGAAACAACAAATTCTTATCATTTTCATACATTGCTACTAAATTAAAGATATATTACAGTCAATTTTTCGTCAGCCAAAAAAACTTGTACACTTCGTTTTTTTTTATAAAAATATAAAAACTGCTGCTTCTTTACTGCCTCATGCGTACATTCAGCTAGAGATGAAGAGCCAAGAGGTGAATTGAGCAACGCATGTGCGATGTTGATTTCTGACTGACTGTAGGCTTCTCTATTCTTTTGCATTTTTCTCTAAGCTATATATGCGACCTACTTTTTTTGCAGGGGTGGTCACCTTCGAAAGTTGCTTGTGTAAAATAGTTGACCTTTCACCATTGATGATATCAATTTTGACAACTTGTTCAGTGCATTTGCTACTGTCATGCGTGCTTCATGTTTGTGAACCTTCAACACCCTTCTCTATTAAAAAAACATTCACATTTTTTCTGCTCTCCTTCTGTTTTTCTACTTTCTTATTTGTGTGTCTCTTCTTAATTGTGATTATTATTTACAGTTCGATTAGGTTCCTTCATTTTTGTATAAAAATATAAAAACATTTTCTGTTTCTCAACATTCTCATATGTGTGAGCCCAGTAAGAGATAGAGAGTGTAGACCAGAAGGGGAGTAGATGGAGTCACGCTTGTGTGATGTTGATTGCCAGGTTAGTGTACGCCTGTCTCATCTTTTTCTTTTTTCTCTGAGCCATATATGTTACTTGCTTTTTACTGATGCGCTCACCTTCGACAGCTGCATGCATCAAATAGTTTACCTTTCACTATTGACGATATACATTTTGACAACCTTATCCCAACATTCAGTGCATTTGCATGTGTGCACCTTCAATATGCAACAGCAAGTAATTAAACTCTTGTCTCTTACTTTCCAAGTCATATGATTCCACGTAGGATTAACATCATTAAAAGACTCTCATAACATCCTTAATATTTATAGTATCCTAAATATTTCTTAAAATCTTTAATGAAATAATGAAAGTAAAAATGGCTTAAAGGAACAGCGTATAATCTGAATGATGATCAACTATTTCGCATTCATAGTAAAGTGTTTAACATGATATAGGAATTGTAAAAAATAGATTATATGTATATACATATAGTAATAAGTAGTAAAATGTGTTTGCAAATCCATATATATATATTGTCATCCACATACAGTACTATTTCCTTGTATCACAATTCATCAGTGCGGCTAGACAAACACCTTTCCCCAGCCGTGGATTGAACCTAAAACCGTCGCATTGACAGTCGGCAGCTCTCACAATTCGGCTACGAATCAGTGCCGTAAATATTTCTCCTAGAGTGTGTATTAAGCCCACACCCTCCCGTTGCACAGTGCTCAAACAATCAGCTTGTTTACAAACAAATTAATAGTGGGCTTTGCTTAATCGCTTTTAAATATGCGTCGGGTGTAAATATATTTACAAAGTGCTTAACCCAAAGGGGGGGGGGGCTTTAATTGTCATCCACAATCACACACACACACACACACACACACACACACATATATATATATATATATATATATATATATATATATATATATATATATATATACACGATTGTATATTTACAAGTGCTAAATCTGCAGTAGGTTAAATTCAGGAATACAAGCTTCATTCTTTTTTTACATTTTTTTAATCAAAACTTGTTTAGACTTTATATATGCATACATATATATATGATATGTAGTGATAAATAGTGATAACATCGAGTACCGAAATTTTAGAACCAAAATATTTACTAAAATTCATACTAGGATTGTCAGCTACGATCCATGGCCTATTGTTAGAGTACTTAGTACAATAATATTGTAAAGTAACATACTCCTGAACTTTGCAGTTTCAATCCTCAGTTATATTGAAAATAGAACTTAAAAGTATGTAGAAATTTTACCCAGCCATCGCTAATAACACGAGAGCATGCTACAGCAGGTAATAAGTAAAGGACTCCATTCAGACTTATGTTATGAGTTCAGGGGAAAGTTTTCAAACTTGGAGAAAAGACACCTGAATGATCGGAGGTAACATAGATACGTTGTGAAAATAAAACCCAAGATGAGAACAGTATCAAAAGTATATGAATAATTCATCCTCATTTAAAAAATGTCACCTAAACATTATTCTAAAAATTATCGTAATTTTATTTTGAATTTCATTAAAGAGCAATGGTTTTGATATTTTTAATAAAATCAACATAATTTAATTTAACAACATGTAATATATATTTTTCAAATTTATTTTCTTTCCAGAATTTGCAACAATTAAAGGAATTTGCAACAATATTGAAACTTATTACTGTGCTCATCATCATTGCTTATTTAAAAAAGTTTGAAAAATTATCGCTTTCTTCATATAAACTTTCTCAGATTGAAACCTATTACTGTGCTCATCAGCATTGCTTATTTAAAAAGGTTTGAAAAATTATCGCTTTCTTCATATAAACTTTCCCAGATTGAAACTTATTACTGTGCTCATTAGCATTGCTTATTTAAAAAGGTTTGAAAAATTATCGCTTTCTTTATATAAACTTTCTCAGATTAAAACTTATTACTGTGCTCATCAGCATTGCTTATTTAAAAAGGTTTGAAAAATTATCGCTTTCTTCATATAAACTTTCTCAGATTGAAACTTATTACTGTGCTCATCAGCATTGCTTATTTAAAAAGGTTTGAAAAATTATCGCTTTCTTCATATAAACTTTCCCAGATTGAAACTTATTACTGTGCTCATCAGCATTGCTTATTTAAAAAGGTTTGAAAAATTATCGCTTTCTTCATATAAACTTTCCCAGATTGAAACTTATTACTGTGCTCATCATCATTGCTTATTTAAAAAGGTTTGAAAAATTATCGCTTTCTTCATATAAACTTTCCCAGATTGAAACTTATTACTGTGCTCATCAGCATTGCTTATTTAAAAAGGTTTGAAAAATTATCGCTTTCTTCATATAAACTTTCCCAGATTGAAACTTATTACTGTGCTCATCAGCATTGCTTATTTAAAAAGGTTTGAAAAATTATCGCTGTCTTCATATAAGCTTTCCCGGATTGAAACTTATTACTGTGCTCATCAGCATTGCTTATTTAAAAAGGTTTGAAAAATTATCGCTTTCTTCATATAAACTTTCCCAGATTGAAACTTATTACTGTACTCATCATCATTGCTTATTTAAAAAGGTTTGAAAAATTATCGCTTTCTTCATATAAACTTTCTCAGATTGAAACTTATTACTGTGCTCATCATCATATACTGTGAAATCAGATGCAAGCAGACATGGGAGACAAATCACATTCGTGTGGAGTATGTGGCTCTTTTTTTGCACGGAAGTCAAATTTATTGAATCATATGAAAACACATACAGGAGAAAAACCACATTCTTGTGAAGTATGTGGTTCTTCATTTGCACAGAGGCCAAATTTGTTGCGTCATATTAAAAAACATACAGGCGAGAAACCACATTCTTGTAGAGTATGTGGTTCTTCATTTGCACTGAAGTCAACTTTATTGAATCATACAAAAATACATACGGGAGAGAAACCACATTCTTGTGAAGAATGTGGTTCTTCTTTTGCAAGGAAGTCAACTTTGTTGAGTCATATGCTAGCACATATGGGAGACAAACCACATTCTTGTGAAATATGTGGTTCTTCTTTTGCATGGAAGTCAAACTTGTTGAGTCATATGAAAATACATAAGGGAGAAAAGCCACATTCTTGTGAAGTATGTGGTTTTTCTTTTACAAGGAAGTCACATTTGTTGAGTCATATAAAAACACATACGGGAGACAAACCACATTCTTGTAAAGTATGTGGTTCATCTTTTGCGCGAAAATCAAATTTGTTGAGTCATTTTAAAACACATACGGGAGAGAAATCACATTCTTGTGAAGTATGTGCTTCTGCTTTTGCACTGAAATCAAATTTGTTGCATCATATGAAAACACATACGGGAGAGAAACCATATTCTTGTGGAGTATGTGGTTCTTCTTTTGCATGGAAGTCAAATTTGTTAAGTCATATGACAAGACATACGAAATCCACCAACTTCATGTGAAGTGTGTAATTCTTTTGTACGGAAATCATGTTGCTTAGTCATCTGTTATCAGATATATCTGATTCTCTTCCAAAAAGCATACCACAAAGAACTATATAAGCATCAAGAAACAACAAGCTCAAAAATTGACACTCTTGTCAAAGCGTCCAAATCCACGACCAGCCACTTAGTTGTCAAAACTATTAACTCCATAATTCTACATTCTGTTGTCAAATTTTCCAATTCTAGAACTCAACAATCTTTTAATTTGATTGCACATGGTTATGTACGTAACACACCTTATTCTAACACATACTCTATTTGATTCAGGTCTTTTTTTCATTCCACGTCACTCTCATGACCGTCAACCATAAAACTGCATGCAACCATTTTAGTCTTTCGTTCTTTTTTTGTTAAATGACAAACCTTAGAAGCATGCACACATGCGAGGCAAGTAAGTTTAATTATCCACATACACACATCTCAATAAAGTTTTAGTCTTTTCATTGTCGTTTTCATAGAAATGTTTATTGTGCAAAATATTTTAAATATGAGGGACATTCAATAAGTAATGACCTTGACACATTTCCGTTTGTCTGATCAAATGTAGAAACCTTTTATTAAAGTAAGTTTTATTATCCACACATACACAAACTTAAATCATTGCTGTTTCATAAAATATCTGATTTTTTAAATACGAGAAACGTTCAATAAGTAATGACCCTGATCCACTTTCGTTTGTCTGATTTAGTAGAAAGTTGCATATGCAATGATTTATATCTCTAGGAGTCATGTGGCAAATTACAACTCTGACCCATTTGTTAATTTAAATATTTCATGAAATCTGTAGTAGCAGTACCTAGATCTTGTTGCCCTCCATCTGTCATTGATGAGGCAACTGTCAGCCATTATGAGGTTACCTTTTTAGAACATCCATGCTTGACTATTCGTCAATCGCCTAAAAGATCATGATTAGTATAGGGTCTGTGCAAATTATTTGATAAATTCTTAGATTGCTGACAACTTTCCAGAAGTAAAATCGCATCAAGTTTCATACTATCCTGAAGAAGTATTCACACTAGGTGTGATAAATTCACTTCCTCTTAAAAAAGAAGTTTTATGGTAATATTGAATTCGCAAACGTTCTCCAGTTGCATGTATATCACCGTCAGAGAAAATGGCGACATTAGGTGTTTGCAAGTCTTGCAGGGAGGTGTCGACATTCTACAGATAATGCCGGCTATTTCCAAATAGTCACTTATCTGATACTACCAAGCTTATCGTTGCTTAACTTGAGTGATATAAAGAGAACTGATATACAACATGATTATGACGTATGTGTCGAAGGTTCTTTCATAAATTTGGAGATTTGTTAAGAATATGAGAAACGATGTTACATCTTCTTATTGTAAAACGTTGGCATTGTTGGCAATTTCAATATGTCAGAAACTTTGTAACAGAAGCACCTAGATTCCGACATTGCTGACAATTTTTCAGAAGCAAAAATGCATCGAGTTCCATACTGTACCGAAGCGATATTCACTCTGTGTTGAATTGAGTTCAACTGAAAAAGGAAGTTCTATGGTAATATCAAATTCACGAGCAAACACCAGTTACATGTATATCCTTGTCAGAGAAAATGGTGACATTGGGTCTTTGCAACACTTGCAGGGAGGTGTCGACGTCATTCTACATATAGTTACATCTTATAGTTCTTGTAAAACGTTGACATTGTGAATTTCAGTATGCAATGAAATCTGTAACTAGTAATATTTTTAATAAAATTTTTAATGTGTACGAAAATAATGAAAATGAGAGACCAAACACGTGTTTAAATTATCGACGCCTTTGAACAACGTTCTTATGTAGTTAGATACGGGCAACAATGGTGAAATAAAGATGGGAGACATAGTTTTGAAAGCTATTTTGTCATCATTTTTTATGGAGTTTAACAGATTAAAGACTAAAGTTAATTTCCAAAATGGAAATAATATTTGTACACCTGAAAAAAACTTTATGAGAAATGTGTGTATTGCACGCCAGCCAATTCAGCTAAATTTTGAATTAAATAAATTCATTGTAAAAATCCTTTTGAAAGATAAATATTATTTTACTGGATCTATTTTAATTATGATTAGAAAAGTAAAGTCCTAAGATATTGAATAAAAAACCCACATTGTTTGTACAAAAACTAGCTTAATTAGCTCCCAAAACTGCGAGATTCTCGCTTTGCAGAATGTCAACAAAACTGAAGTTTCTTAAGATGGATGATACAAAAGGTAAAATCTAAGACAGTCGAAAAGTTGTTTTAAAATGATGCCAGACAGTTAAAGGGAGGGAGGGAGGGGTTTTGGGTTTTGTACCTCAGCTGTGAATCCGTACATTTATATCGTGAACGTTTGTATAGTTTTTCCTATTTTTAAGTTTAATTATTTTTCTATGTTCCTGCTTTTAAATTTTTTTATTTTATTTTTCAAGATTATATAAAAATTATGTCATGGCAAAATGTTCACATTCATGCAAAGAACATATTAGTATCGTACATATAAATATTATACAAACACTGTAATTTAAAAAAAGAGTAGAAATATGTTTAGCAATTATAATTCTTTGTGTGAAAATATTAAATAAACAATTCTAAATTCAATGATAATATTCGAGAAATAAATTTTTCTTTGAGTTATATCGAATTAATTAATACGGATTGTAGGAGTTTTTCGTACAGATCCTTTAAAAATTAAATATTTTTAATAGTTATAATTTATATCGAATTAATTAATACGGATTGTAGGAGTTTTTCGTACAGATCCTTTAAAAATTAAATATTTTTAATAGTTATAATTTATATCGAATTAATTAATACGGATTGTAGGAGTTTTTCATACAGATCCTTTAAAAATTAAATATGTTTTAATAGTTATAATTTACGATGCTTTATTTTCATAAAAAAATGTGACGGCGAAAGTTTCACATTCATTCAACAAAAATATAAGAATCTTGCATATAAATATGCGAAAACTGTAAGTTAAAAAAGAAGTAGAAATATTTGTTTCAATTTGTACATATAAATATTATACAAACACTGTAATTTAAAAAAAGAGTAGAAATATGTTTAGCAATTATAATTCTTTGTGTGAAAATATTAAATAAACAATTCTAAATTCAATGATAATATTCGAGAAATAAATTTTTCTTTGAGTTATATCGAATTAATTTATACGGATTTTAGTTTTTCGTACAGATTCTTTAAAAATTAAATATTTTTAATAGTTATAATTTACGATGCTTTATTTTCATAAAAAAAGCAAAAATAATTTTTTTTAACTGTGACGGCGAAAGTTTCACATTCATTCAAGAAAAATATAAGAATCTTACATATAAATATTATGCGAAAGCTGTAATTTAAAAAAAGAAGTAGAAATATTGGTTTCAATTATAATTTTTTGCATGGAAATATTAAATAAACAATATTTAATTCAATGATAATATCGGTAGTTTGAGAAATTAATTTTTCTTTGAGTTATATCGAATTCATTACTACGGTTTTAAGGATTTTTTTCGAAACGTTCCTGTAAGAAGGAAATATGTTTTACTAATTATGATTTAGTAGTACAAGTGGAAATATTTTTCAATTATAATTTTTCGTGTGAAAATATTAATTAAATTAACACAGGAATAATATATATTGTAATTAGTTAAATAAATACAAAAAATATCTATTATAATTAATTAATTTTACACAAAATATAACATATATTATAATTAGTTAAATTAATACTTATGTATTATATATAGTAAGCTGTATTAACACAAAAATTAATATATATTATAATTAATTTAATTAAAGCAAAAAATAAAATACAATTAATTAAATGCAAAATTGATAAAATTAACACAAAACATAATATATATTATAATTAATTATATTAACAATATATATTATAATTAAAGTAACAAAAAATAATATATATTATAATTAATTAAATTGCCACAAAATAATATATACTATAACTAATTAAATTAACACAAAAATAATGCATATTATAATTAATGAAATTAACACAAAAATAATAAATATTATAATTAATTAAATTAAGACAAAATAATATATACTATAATTAAATTGACACAAAAATAATATATATTATAATTAATTAAATTAACACATTAAATATATTATGATTATGAAATTATATATTATAATTAATTAAATTAACACAGAAATAACATATATTATTATTAATTAAATTAATACAAAATAATATATATTATATTTAATAAAATTAACACAAAAATAGTATATTTTTTAATCAATTAAATTAACACAATAATAATATATATTATAATTAATTAAATTAACACAAAAATAATATATGTTATAATTAATTGAATTAACACAAAATAATATATATTATAATTACTTAAATTAACACAAAATAATATAGATTATATTTAATTAAATTAACACAAAAATAATACATATAATTAATTAAATTAACACAAAAATAATATATTAATATAAATAATTAATTTTACACAAAAATGATATATATTATTATTAATAAGGTTTACAGAAAAATAATATATAATGTGGTTAATTAAATTTACACAATGATAATTTAATTAGTTTTACACAAAAATAATATATATTCAAATTAAATTAAGACAAAAATAATATATATTATAATTAATTAAATTAAGACAAAAATAATTTATATGATGATTAATTAAATTAACGCAAAAATAATATATATTATATTTAATTAAATTAACACAAAAACAATATCTTGTATTATTAATTAATTTTACACAATAATAATATATATTATAATTGATTAAATTAACACACTAATATTATATTTTCTAATTAATTAAATTAACAAAAAATTATATATATTATAATTAATTAAATCAACACACAAATAATATATATTATAATTAATTACAATAGTGCAAATATAATATATATTATAATTAATTAAAATAATACTAATATAATATATATTATAATTAATCAAATTAACACAAAAATAATATATATTATGAGTATAAGGTCTTCACATTGTAATAAAATAGTCTCATATATAATACTAAATATAGGCTTCTGTACACACTCTGCACATTTCTGCGGTAGACATAAAATGATGAAGTGGTTGTCAGTGCGTAAGATGTAGGTGATTTTACACAGAAATTTAAACATCCTTTAAATTATCGCCTTAGAAAAGACAACATGATTCCATTTCCCTTTGCTGGAAATAGGTTTTCTTTATGTGTTGCAGACCATCTACTAGTTAGCCAGTTGTGTACAAATCCTAAGAGCGATAGAGCCCTTCTATTATGTCTGAACATGACACAATTTTCAACAAGTGAGATCGTGCTCTCTACCAATCCCAGTTATGACAACGAGCCAATGCCAGCATCCTCAAGATGCAAATCCAGAGGGTTCATTGCTTGAGGAGACAGCTTAATACATCGGACAACCCACAATTATGGTCTTTGGTTTCAAGTGAGGGCCACATCATGCCATCTTCAAAGTTATGGAAGCACAAAATGTATATAATGGCACCCTTGAAATAAAAAATGTTTTTGTTATATTTTAATTTTAAACATCGGACAACCCACAATTATGGTCTTTGGTTTCAAGTGAGAGCCACATCATCTTCAAAAGTCATCTTGAAAGTCAACAGCTGAAAAGTGTACCTGGATGTGCTGAAGAGCGTGGAGATTTCCTGGTGTTGATGAAGGTGATAATGCTGGCAGACCCTGAGTGTGATGATGGCGGCCCACAAGTCCAAAGAGACCACTAGGGACTCTCTTCAAAAAGTGTGCTACGACTTTGTACCCTTCTCTCACTGGATCCCTCCTCCCCCAACCTCAACCCTCAGACAACTTTGTTTAGTCTTATGTCCAGAACATATGCAACATAACCTCTCATAAAACCAAAGACTGATCGCAGCCATCCACTGGGTATTCGCTAAGTTCCTACCGGCGCTTGTACAAAAGGCAATCTCCCAGTTGCAGACCTGCATCAAGGCGATGATTGAGGATGAAGGCGGTCACATTGAATAGTCAGCTCTACTACATAATTAAGTTACCAGAATTGAATTCTTCAATAAAAGTTTTCAAATGAAGCTGTAGTGATGAGTTTCTTTTCTTCTGATGAGTTAAGTGCGGAATAAATTAAAAAAATTGACATAATAATTACATGAATTATTCTGCGCTACGAAACAGATGCTGTCAAGAATTGGATATTTCAAGGCACTTAAAGAAATAAGGGTTAGTTGAGAAATACCTTTAAATTGGAAAATAGATTTGGTCATTTATTTGTATTTTGAAGTTAGATCGAGCTTCATAAATTAAAGAATTGCTATTAATAAAAGGTGAAATATTATTAAATAAGATTATTTCTCATAAATTTGTATCTCTCTCTCTCTCTCTCTCTCTCTCTCTATATATATATATATATATATATATATATATATATATATATATATATAACGAGTTTTACTGTTAGTGAAACAAAAAAGAATAATATTCCCAATTTATTCGCTAAGAAATATACTGCGATGCTGTATTCATCTTAAGTAAAATTCAATTCAAATTGAAAAATTATAAAATTCCACATTAATATTCTCCAGGGATATTTTTCAACGAATGAAGTTTTAATGAGCTTAATACAAGAGTGAGCAATACTAAAATAGAACAAGATATATTTTTTATTTATAAGCATTAATATGTCAATACACATTGTTTTGCTCAGCCAGTTACAAATGACTGGAGACCTCTTCTGACGGTATTGCTTATGCAAAAGTTTAGTCCGTAATAAAACTTACTGATGTAATCAACTTGGAAAAGATAGTCCTTACCTGCAAACTTGAAAATATCTAATCCTAATTTTGGCCTCTCAGAAATCTCGAGGTTTCTGGTGGATTGGCTATCTTATATTTTCTACATGTTATGTTAAAAGATATATCACTGTCCATATTTCATTCAATATTTTCACAAAAAATAATGTAATTAAAAATATTTAATGTGGTTTTAATGATAAGAATTATCACAAAACTTCAAACGTAATATTATAATATTTTTCTTGTATTAATGATGGTGTAAACATCAGCATAATACTGTTTTTATAATGTTTTTGATATTTTTCATAATTCAATAAAATATAAAAATTCAAATCCAGAGTAACTAAGTGAAATTAATGTAAAAATTGTATAATTGTTAAAAAAACAAATTATGTAAAAAAAAATAGTCTGTTATATCACTGTCCATATTTGGAGCAGTATTCATTCAATATTTTCACAAAAAATAATATAATTTCAAAAATATTGAATGTGATTTTAATGATAACGATTCTCACAAAATTTTAAAGTGTCATTTTAATAGGTACCTTGAGAGGTTTCATACCGGCTTCTGTGAAGAAAAATAGTTCGCCTCAAAGTTGTGTCAAGAAGCGGAACGATATAAAACGAAAACATGAAATCATATACTACGGAAACGAAACAAAACTTCTTCCGTTTTTTTTTAATTACTGCAATAATTAGTTTTTTTATTTTTTTTCTTCGTGTCTTCATTTTCGGGGAAGGAGGCAAAGATAGCGCCATTTATTGGTGTCGAAATTCCCCCAAAATAAAAACTAATGAAGCTGTTTCATTCAATAATAATTTACTCAGAAAAAATCAAATAATAAACTTACTTTCAAAAACTTGTTTGCTAGGAGTTTTCGGGACCATTTTTCTATATTAATTTAACGTAAACTGAGCACCCGCTTTATGGCTACTTTTTGGAGATGGGGGTAATTATTTTAGGAGGGGTATTTGGTAATTTTTACCCGGTACATCAACACAAAACCTACATTCAAAACTTCCTTTCTATGGGTTTCCAGGTGTGGAACATCTTTATAAATGAGGAGATATGTAATGCAATGCTGCAGCCATAGACAATTTTTGTACCAAATAAAATCATTAAAAAACATTAAAACATAAAACTTATACCGGAATGTAAAATAGTAACTTATCGAACTGACAAAAACCGAACAAAAGCATTAAAATACATAAGTTATCCAGGTATGTAGAAGAGTAACTTATAAAACCAACTAAAAACATTAAAATGCATAACTTATCCAGGTAGGTAGAAGAGTAACACATCAAACCAAATAAAAGCATTAAAATACATAACTTATCCAGGTAGGTAGAAGAGTAACTTATTGAACTGAATAAAAGCATTAAAATGCATAAGTTATCCAGGTAGATAGAAGAGTAACTTATTGAACTCAATAAAAGCATTAAAATACATAACTTATCCAGGCAGGTAGAAGAGTAACTTATAAACCGAATAAAAATATAAAAATACATTTTAATGTTTTTATTCGGTTCGATAAGTTACTCTTCTACCTACCTGGATCAGTTATGTATTTAATGTTTTTATTCGGTTCGATAAGTTACTCTTCTACCTACCTGAAAATAACTATTGCAGCAATTAAAAAAGAAAAAAAGAAAAAGAAAAATACGGAAGAAGTTTCGTTTCGTTTCCGTAGGATAGGAGTTCATGTTTTCGTGGTTACATCAAGTACAGCTTCTTGATACAACTTTGAGACGAACTATTTTTAGTCACTGAGGCCGGTAAGAAACCTGTCAATATTACCCTTTTATTTTACTAATTATCTTTGAAATAGTCCCAGAAAACTAGTATTTATTTTTCAGCGGATTTTCGGGTTTTACAAGGAATTTATTTAACTTTTAAATTTAGCTGAATTTGTCAGTTTCTGACGCCATATAAAATTTTCACGTGTAATTTTTTTAAATTTAATCTTTCAAATGCGATAAAAAAGAATCGAAAAATCTATATATAAAAAAAGACTATCAGTTTCAGCCAACGAAATAGAGAATTAATAAAGATAAATAGATAAATAAATAAAAATACGAAAAAGCGGCTTTATAATTTTATTTTTTAATTATTTCCGCCATTAAATGGCACGCACCAGAGAATTAATAAAGATGAAACTTGTAATATTTTCTCTCTCACATAAATATTAAAATGTGAAATAAAATAATATTAATTTTATCCGTGATATTCACCAAATAGATCGGCTCTATTTCGAAATGATTTCTTTTTTTATTTTTCCTCTTCAATTTTGTTTTCTGCGAACTTGCTCTTCCGTTCGTCATCTTGAATGTTAACTTGAGCTTTTAAAGTCAATCACATTTGAAAAATCGTTTCCTTTATAAAAGCAGATAAAGTTAATCGAAAGCAGATTATAAAACAAAAACGTAAGTATTACTACATGAATTTAGTATCGATTTTTGTGCATTTGCAGAATACGTTAAAATGTAAGGGAGATAACTACATTTACTAAGCGAATAATCCTAATGAAAATGTTGATTTATCGTTAACTACTATTTTACTATTTGCATTAGAACAGATTACAGACTTCATCTTTATTAATTCTCTAATTTTTAGGTGAACAATAGGAACTATCTTTTTATGTGAATCTTTTCCAAAAATGTACACAGGATCTTGTGACGTCATAATTGATGCCATCAACGGCGAACAGTTTTTTTTTCTTTTTAACTATTATCTACTGTAATTAAAGTTAATAGGAATTTATTTTACTTAAAAATCAAATTATCGAAATTTAGAAAAATATTCATCATTATCATTAGAAATAATTAAATAAAAGCTGTTTTTTTTTCAAGTTTTTCTCCGTTAAAATATGTCATAATATTTGATTTTCTTACATAAAATTACTTGATTGATTTACGTGATTTTTTGGAATATGACATCTTCGTGCGGTGAAAGGTGCATACATCAGAAAGATTTTTAAAGATTTTTTTTTGAAAATAATTTTTTTTATCGGCATAATTAAATTATTAATTATTAAAAAAAAACAATATATTAAATTTATATCAATTTTTTAATGACAACTTCTAGATATGTTTTTGTTTACTACGTGTATTTAAATTTTAAAAAATAAATATTTTTTAATTATTTGAATTCTTATGTTTCATAATAAATATAAAATTTCGATAGATTTAAATATATTTTTTTCAAATTTCGAAAAAAATATATAGGGGGGCACACACTAGAAAAATATTTCCCCCATATATTTTATGGAAACTGCATTTTATATGTAATTTCATTCTAAAATGGATAAATATAAAAAAATTCACGAAAATCTGACCATTAGTTGATTTTTGCTATATTTATTAAACACGGGTATGTTTTCACGTTCGGAATGCTTATTACATGGGAACATTATTTTAAAGGATCAATTATGTAAACATGATTTTCGTCTCGCAATTTCATTATTTTTGTATGATGAAAATTTTTTAGATTTATTCCTATCTTATTTTGCCCTTCTTCTTTTAAATGGTACAAAAGTTATATTGATAATATTAACGTATAATAAAGTTACATCGTTTTACATATAGAGGGGTAGTTCTGTGGTGAATATTAGTGGTGCCTACTAAAAAACTATAAAACAACTGTCAATATCTAGAATCTTTCCAACTCCAAAAATTCATGACGACTTTTATAGGTTTTCGAGGGTACTG
This sequence comes from Euprymna scolopes, assembly GCF_053919585.1. Lineage (NCBI taxonomy): Eukaryota > Metazoa > Mollusca > Cephalopoda > Sepiida > Sepiolidae > Euprymna > Euprymna scolopes. The sequence continues at coordinate 30,682,999 of NC_136527.1, forward strand.
AAGTAGTTTAAAAAATTCATTTCTTTTGTCTTTCTCATAATCTTTTTTTTCATTCGTAACGCTTCATATACTCTGTAAAAATTGTTAGCTGAAATCATCTTCCAAAGTGTCACGTATGGAATGAACCCTGAGAAAGGAATATTTTTTTTAAAACAGAATATAGATTTTACTCAACCTAAACAATTTCCTCTCACTGGTTCATCTTCCCCACTTCCAAACTCCAAACTAATCCTAAGCCTTTCAGAATATATCCTATTATTGTCTTTGACATCCGCAATAGATGCAAATAGGAGATAACTTGTGTCCAAATTATTGTCAATTTTCAATGCCATGCTATATGTCATGACTCTGGTCCATCAACGACCTTTCCCGTTGATGTAGGAGTTTGTGTCCAAATTATTGGCAATTTTCACTCTCATGTTGTGCCATGACTCTCCGGTCCATCAATGGTCTTTCTTGTTGATGTTGACTTCTCAATATTGGGGTATCGGTTTGTTCTGTGGGTCAATCACTATCCAACTCATTGGACTTTCCTCAACTGACGATGGTCGTTTCGCTCACATGGAATCTAACAGCTGCCAACATTTGGTTTATATATAAATCCCATGACAACTCATTGTTTCTGATCTTTTTTGCTTAACTGTCATGCATCATCCTATGACATCTTTCTATTTCTTTCTTTGTATGGTGATAAAATGGTCACATGATGTATGTTGATGTCCTTCAATGCCTTCTTCATGACTTTGTTAATATTTTCCGGTCCATTGTCTTTTAACAGCTGGGCTGGTGTCCGAATTTGAGAGAATTTCATCCAACAACAGATGCACCAGCATTTCTGTATTCTTATTAGGAACCACAAAAGACTGCAGCCAACCACTATACATATCGATGAAAGTCCCTATGTACTGATTAAAGTGTCTTTGGGCCTGAAAATATCCAATGCCAGTTTTATGAAAGGAAAAGGAAGCAGATTGCACTTCTGCATTCAAGGTTGGTGCATCCTCAGATCTCTGGTTTGGCAGAGAATACATTTCCTATGTATTCATTCACATCTTTAAATAAACAAGACCAGAAATATTCTTGCTTAATGACGTGAAATGTCATTTCCACGACCATTGTTGACATGGTAATATACTACCACTCTATTTTTAAGATGCAATGGTATATATAACCTTATCAATAGTAGGACAGTCAGGCGATGCCGATAAGCCTCATTGTTTATTGGATAAAAAGTAAATTTGTTTTTTAACATCTTTACCCTCACATAGATCATTTGTGGCAGACATTCCCTATCGCATGATTGGGGCATCTGTGTACATTCTGTAATCCTTTTCTAGATCGGGATATTTGGAGAGGATTTCCGAATTAAATCAACTCTAGGGTATCTTTTCTCCTCTTCCATCAAACTGGTAGGTGAAAGTACGCAAGAGTTACAAAGTGTCTTTTTGTCTTTCATTAAATTGTTAGGTGAAAGGACGGAACAGTTATGTCTCTTTTCTTGTTAGAAAAAGTTCTCCAAAAGTTGTTATTTTAGCATGGCGCATAAACTACACAAGCGCCTACTAAACAAAAAATAGAAATAAAATAAAATCTGAGAAAAACATAAGTTCTGTGCGAGTGAAGAAAGAGAATAAGTTAAAATTTCTCAACTTGTAGAAATTAAACATGAATTAAATTAAACATGCATTAAATTAAACATGAATTAAATTAAACATGACTTAAATTAACATGAATTAAATTAAACATGAATTAAATTAAACATGAATTAAATAATACATGAATTAAATAATACATGAATTAAATTAAACATGAATTAAATTAACATGAATTAAATTAAACATGAATTAAATTAAACATGCATTAAATTAAACATGAATTAAATTAAGCAAGAATTAAATTAACATGACTTTAATTAAACATGAATTAAATTAAGCATGCATTAAATTAAACATGCATTAAATTAAACATGAATTAAATTAAACATGAATTGAATTAAACATGCATTACATTAAACATTAATGAATTAAACAAGAATTAAATTAACATGACTTAAATTAAACATGCATTACATTAAACATTAATTGAATTAAATATGAATTAAATTAACATGACTTAAATTAAACATGCATTAAATTAAACATGCATTAAATTAAACATGAATTAAATTAAACATGAATTAAATTAAACATGAATTAAATTAAACATGAATTAAATTAAACATGCATTACATTAAACATTAATTAAATTAAACAAGAATTAAATTAAACATGTATTAAACATGAATTAAATTAAACATACATTAAATTAAACATACATTAAATTAAACATTAATTAAATTAAACATGTATTAAATTAAACATGACTTAAATTAAACATAGATTAAATTAACCATGAATTAAATTAAACATGCATTAAATTAAACATGAATTAAATTAAACATTAATTAAATTAAACATGCATTACATTAAACATTAATTAAATTAAACAAGAATTAAATTAAACATGTATTAAACATGAATTAAATTAAACATGAATTAAATTAAACATGCATTACATTAAACATTAATTAAATTAAACAAGAATTAAATTAAACATTAATTTAATTAAACATTAATTAAATTAACATGAATTAAATTAAACATGAATTAAATTAAACATGAATAAAATTAACATGAATTAAATTAAACATGAATTAAATTAAACATGCATTAAATTAAACATGCATTAAATTAAACATCAATTAAATTAAACATTAATTAAATTAAACATTAATTTAATTAAACATTAATTAAATTAAACATTAATTAAATTAAACATGCATTAAATTAAACATTGAATAAAATTAAACATGAATATGATTTCATGTTTTTCACTGAAGTGATAGGAAAACAAAGTCGATACAGATAAGGAATAATGGGATATTCTTAACGTACCTCACAGCGGTGAGTGGGGCCAACCCCATTCGATTCAAATTCAATGGTAGAAATAAAGAAAGGACAGAATCGAAAATGAGACTATACCGACATCGCATGTGTTATTGAAAAGTGGCATGTGGTACGAGGGCAATAAGGACATTTTTTTTGAATGCCTAAACGGCAATGTTCTTAAGGAAAGGGCAGGAAGGAAAGAGAGTAAAAAAAGAAAACTTATAAGAAACTCGCACAGAGAGGTGAGGAGAATAAGAAAGAGGATTGGGGAACCGGTGCATGTTAAATATGTGTCCTTTCGTTAATAAAAGCCCGGTCTGAAGACACAACAACCACAACCGATACTCTGCTAAGATTTCTTATAGATCCACTACTTATTTGCTCTATCTCATATTTTAATCCTTGAGCATTTCTAAAACCCACACGAGCCATGTATGTATGCAGATGCTGGTGTTTTAACCTAATTTTCTGTGTTAACTGAACTATTGATGAAATACATCCTCAACCCTTTTTCTTATGCCAGTAACAGCATAGTATCACATTTGCGTTTTAGCAGTGTTCAATATGGGTATCTCACTGACTTGCTATCCCTACTCTTAAAATTTATGGGGACCCATTAGTTGTTCTTAAACCTTTTTTTACGGAGTTCAGGTCGTTGTCTAAGTGCTTTAAAAACTTGATATTTATTACTGACACCTCTGCTCCCCTATCCACCAGAATTCTATAAGTCTTTCTTTCATTCTAATCGGAGCAGAATTTGATATGCCCATGTTACCAACTATGTGCATTGGTATGCTCTTGTTCCGGTCGTCGGGCATTGCATGAATGGAGCACTCCTGGTTTCCTTGGATATGCTTCTTGCAGAATTTCTGTATGTTGCCCACCTCGACAAAATAGTAACACCTAATTATCTGCCCGCTTCTTTCTTTCTCTATAGTTTAAAATACCAGTCCCCTATTATCTACTTAGTTTCCTCTTTTACGTCTACCTCCATGTCTTGGGGCCTGCCTGGACTCATAGCCTCAACTAGAATCTCATGTTTCGTGTGACAAAACTCCATGCCTCGTCTTCATACTTCTGGCTTGTGTTGAGTCAGATCTTTCCTTTAACTTCTGCGAGGGAGAGTATGGACTGGGAAGTTGGTAAAATAAACAACGATTGTGTGCTGTTGATTGAAGGTCTCTCATCTGTTTTTTTTTCTCTGCTTTTTGCCCTGCCTTTTTTTTTGTGACCTGCTTTTTGCATGTGCGCTCACGTTTGACCATCATGATGCATCAAATAGTAGTCCTTTCACCACTAACGATATAAATTCTGACAACCTAACCCCATTGTTTAGTGCGTTTGCTACCAGCTGCCATTTCTTAATATGTAAACGGTATGTAAACTTCAATTGTTACAATCTATATTATGTAAACAAATAGTCTGTGTCATACAACACAGAGCAAAACTACATGTACTAATAACAATATCAAATTAGGTGGAATGTTTTAGAAAACAATCCACCAGAGAGCTAGACACAAGATATTATTCAAGAGTGATTCAACTTTACAGAAACATGTTGTGCATGTCAAGCTGCTTATTGAAAAATCATGACTTAGAGATTTCATGTAAATGTGGAAAATTATACAAATGTGAGCCATGTCAGAATATAAATAGATGGAGAACGGAAACCTATCTTTATCGGAACAATGGGATAAAGTATTTAACATGATATGGAAACCATTAATTATAAAAAATAGATAATACAGACACACACACACACATATATATATATGTATATATAATTCTTCAGAATAATGTTTTACTTAAGAATCAGTTGGTATGGGAACCTTTTATTATAAGATTTACAAAATATTACTTGCAGTAATATTCTATAAGTTATCCCATCTAAATAAGAATTGCTCAATATGCAAGATAGAGCAACAAAATTAAATTGGTATTCAATGAATTTCAAAAACCCTTATTGAAATGAATTGGCCGAGTTTCACATCAACGATTTTTATTATTCTAAGCAAGACAAAAAATACTTCACTAAGTTTATCTCCTTATCCTATAGGGTGTCTACCATCTCATCAGAGGAGATAAATTATTAGCATCTATTTATAAAGGTATGTACCCTATTTGCTAAAGTCAGTGAGACATGGAAAGTCAAAGTCAAAATAATTAAGTCCTCTAGCGAGAGGATTTGTAGAAAGAAAAGGATATGAAAATTGTAGATCCATGGATTTTACCACTCAATATTCATATCCTTTTCTTTCTGCAAATCCTCTCACTAGAGTACTTAATTATTTTGACTTTGACTTTCCATGTCTCACTGACTTTAGCAAATAGGATACATACCTTTATAAATTTTTGCTAATATTCCCTCTCCTCTGATGAGATGGTAGATATCGAAACCCTATAGGATAAGGAGATAAAATTACTGAAGTATTCTTTGTCTTGCTTAGAATAATAAAAATCGTTGATATGAAACTCAACCAATTCATTTTAATAAGGGTTTTTTGAAATTCATTGAATAACAATTTAATATATATATATATATAGTAAATATTAGTAAGATGTGTCTATATATATACATTTTTTAATTTTTAAATTAATTTTGGTTTTAATATTAAAGGCATTGAAATTAGATTCTAAATTTCATATAATTTAATTTTAAAGTTAATAAAATAATCACCATTCGATAAATATAAAAGGGAGGTTCGCAAAACGACAGTTAAATGTGAACTCGTGATGTATATATATTTCCACTTCTGGTTATAAAATAGAGGAGTATTGGCTGAAGAGAGCTTGATATCGGTGTCTAAAATGATCCTAATTATCGGGTTTGAAACCGACGGTACCAATGATTTTTCTCATCTAAAACCTTTCAGTAAACAAATATATATATATATATATAAGCTCTTATTTTCGGATTTTCCTTTTAATTGAGCACTCTGCTGGATTTCTTTTTCCAAAAAAAAACTAATTACACACACACACACACATATATATATATATATATATGTATATATATATATATATACAATATGTAGTAATAAATGGTGATAAAATATTTCCTAAAAATCATACTAGGATTGTCTGGTAGGACCCATGGTGCTATGGTTAGAGTACTTGGTAAATTCAGTTGTAAGTTACATACTATTGAACGTTGACGTATCAATCCTTAGTAAGATTTAGTTTAGTTTTTAAAATTAGTTAAATATTTTACCCCCCAAAGAAAAAAAATACTTAGAAATTTTACTCCCCCTCCCAAAATTACTTAGAAATGTTACGCTAACAATACAAGAGCATGCAAATCTCATTTACTTGTAAGTTAAATACCACTGAACATTGATTACTTGAAATTACTTAAAAAATTTACCCAGTCATCGCTAACAATACAAGAGCATGCAAATCTCATTTACTTGTAAGTTAAATACCACTGAACATTGATTACTTGAAATTACTTAAAAAATTTACCCAGTCATCGCTAACAATACAAGAGCATGCAAATCTCATTTACTTGTAAGTTAAATACCACTGAACATTGATTACTTGAAATTACTTAAAAACTTAACCCATTCTACGTTAACAATACAAGAGCATGCCAATCTCATGTATTAAATAAAATTTTCCATTCAGAATTATGTACAGATTCCTTAGTGGAAGAGAAAACTTCCCAAGTTGGACAAAATACACCTGAAAAAGATCGTTGCTAAATTAACACTCAAGATGAGAACAGTATTCTGAAGAATAAATGCCATTAATAAATGTTTTGGATATTTTTAATAAAAATGATCATAATAAATTTAATTTTAACACATGTAATGTATTTTTACAAATTTGTTTTATATTTCCAGGATTTGCAATAATGAAAAGAAATCGATTATTGAATAAGTGGGAGCTTTCTTCATTGGTGATTTAAAAACTGTTTAAATTATAAATTTCTTCATTGGTGATTTAAAAATTGTTTAAATTATAAATGTCTTCATTGGTGATTTAAAAATTGTTTTAATTATAAATTTCTTCATTGGTGATTTAAAAACTGTTTAAATTAATTATAAATTTCTTCATATAAATTTTCTAAAGTTGAAATTAATGAGCTTGTTTATCATCATATACTTCATTGCATTTACTTTTTCTGGATACATATGCAAGCAAACATGGGAGACAAACCGCATTCTTGTGAAGTATGTGGTTATTCTTTTGCAAGGAAGTCAAATTTATTGAGTCATATGAAAACACATACCGGAGACAAACCACATTTTTGTGAAGTATGTGGTTCTTCTTTTGCACAGAAGTCAAGTTTGTTTAAACATATGAAAACACATACGGGGGAGAAACCACATTCTTGTGAGGTATGTGGTTCAGCTTTTGCAAGGAAATCAACTTTGTTGAATCATATGAACACACATACAGGCGAGAAACCACATTCTTGTGAAGTATGTGGTTCTTCTTTTGCACAGAAGTCACATTTGTGGAGTCATATGAAAACACATACAGGAAAAAAATCACATTCTTGTGAGGTATGTGGTTCAGATTTTGCAGAGAAATCAACTTTGTTGAATCATATGAAAACACATACAGGCGAGAAACCACATTCTTGTGAAGTATGTGGTTCTTCTTTTGCACAGAAGTCAAATTTGTGGAGTCATATGAAAACACATACAGGAGAGAAACCACATTTTTGTGTAATATGTGGTTTTTCTTTTGTATGGAAGTCAAATTTGTTGAAACACATAAAAACACATACGGGAGATAAACCACATTCTTGTGAAGTATGTGGTTCTTCTTTTGCACAGAAGTCATCTTTGTTGAGTCATATGAAAACACATACGGGAGAGAAACCATATTCTTGTGAAGTATGTGGTTCTTCTTTTGCAATAAATTCACATTTGTTGAGTCATATGAACACACATATGGGAGAGAAACCACATTCTTGTAAAGTATGCGGTTCTTCTTTTGCATGGAAGTCAAGTTTGTTGCGTCATTTGAAAACACATATGGGAGAGAAACCACATTCATGTGAAGTATGAGGTTCTTCTTTTGCACGCAAGTCACCTTTTTTTAGGCATCTGACCACACATGGGAGACAAACTACATTCTTGTGAAATATATGCTTTTTCTTTTGCACAGAAGTCAAATTTGTTGAGTCATATGATGAAACATACGAGAGAGAAACCACATTCTTGCAAGAAGGAAAATGTGGAAACCCTAGCTGAAGTAAGCGTCCCTATGGATGCTGGCCTTAACAGAGAAGTGAGGGAGAAAATAACAAAATACCAAGGAGTTATGTACGACATGAAAAGAAACTGAAATCCTTATAAGGTATCAATTATACCGGTCATTACAGAAGCAAGCCGGCTAATGAAAAAGAATTTCAAAATCTATGTGGCAAGTATAACCGGTGAACGAAGTGCAAAAGAAATACAAACAATAGCACTTAATGTGACGGTTAGAATCTTTAAAAGTATCTCTCGGTTTGAGTAACTAAACTAATTGGAGGATGTTTGGAATCCGGTAGAGTGCCCCATCTCAAGGAAAAACAAAGTTATGAAAAATTAAAACAAAAGAGACAAACCACATTTTTATGAAGTATGCGGTTCCTTTAGACAGAAGTCACATTTATTCTGTCATATGGTAACACATATGCGAAACAATATTTGATGATCTTTCAAAACCCATACCTCAAAATTGTATGCCAGCATCACAAAGCAAGAGCCAATAAGACAACCTCTATCACATGGCCGACTATTTTGCATAAGACCGTCTTACAAATATGACAGAATCAGAAAACAATTCTGCTGCAGAAATCACTAAAACGAGTCTTTAAAAATAATCCAGAAAATTGGACAAATGAGCCCAGCAATAGCATGACAAATATTGTTTGGATTTATTCACCCAGGACTTTATAAATAAGGAAGGTTTTATAGACTGGCTTAAAAAAGGGTAGCACCACTATTATTATGAGGACTGCTCACGATCAAAGTTTTATGCCCAATGCTTCTAATAAGATGAAAGATCTTAGCATGACAAGTGTAATTTGTGCAACAGAGAAATTAGGTTTCAATGGATTGTGTAAATATATCCACATCATCTGTAAAATGTTGATCATTGAATGCTGCAGCAAGTCCTGGGAACAGCAGTTGGACATATCATACACCATCGACTATGACTCTACAATTCATACATCTACATACTTTGAAAATGGAGTGTTTTAATCTAATAACATCATAAATACCGCTGGAAAAACATTGTGGTCAATCTTAAAAATCACTATCTCCCAGGTTTCTACTGCAGCTTTATAAAATCCAGTATCTGAAACCGAAATGACGACAATTTCTTAAAGCTATTACGGCATCTTATGAAATATTTAAATGTTTGCGAATATGACGTAATACCATTTAGCAATGTGACGTGATTTTTGTTACAGACATCACATTATTTGATCCCGTTGTAATTAATTAGAAAATGCCTCCGTTTGAGTGATATGCTTCACAAATTTGGAACTATTGATTCATTTCCTCTAATATGTAACCGGTTGAGCATTGCATCTATCTCAATATGTGAACGTCCATTGTTTTCCTTCTTTCTAATTTCGAAATTGACTGTTGACACAGATCAGATAATTTTCTATTATAAAGTGTCCCATGTGTCCCTTGTTTTTATTTGACGTTTTATGATATGCACATTTTCGGCGTTGGTTCCTGCCTAACTGTGCATTGTTATTGTTTTGGAGAAAACGTTTAAACAAAATACCAGGGTTTTATACACAACATATACACCATTGATGATGAGTCTACAGCTACATGCTTAGAAAAGGGAACTATTAAAGCTGACATAATAAAATGAGACAAGAAGGAGAAAGAATTAGAAGTTAATGTCCCCAATATCATTTGCCGCATATATCATTTGGTTTAACAGAGTGAGAAACAAATATAATAAAATACCAGGGTTTTATGTACGACATAGAAAAGAAACTAATCTTTAGAAAATCTGTATTCCAGTAATTATAGGAGGAACTTAAATCAGATAAAATAATTTTAACAACTACCAGTGCATAGGAGGAACATTAGTTGTGGCATATGCAAAAATATACTGAATACAAAAGAACTGGAAGAGAACATACAAATATTTATGTATCTCAAATTAGATTTCAAGTGTGACCCCCAGGTAAGACGCCTTTTGATTTCGGAGTACTTCGATTTATCAGGTTAATTTGACACTCGGTTTTTAAAAACTTCCAATTAAAAAATTCAATATTCTGTTATCAAAACTTGCAGCTCCAAAAGTTTACACTTTGTTTTCAAAACGTCCAAATCCACAAGACACCCTATTAACTCCAAAACTTGACATTCTGTTGTCAAAACTATTAACTCCACAAGTTGACATTTTGTATTCAAAACTATTAACTCAAAAAGTCGATATTCTGTTGTCAAAACTATTACATCCACAAGCTGACATTCTGTTGTAAAAAATATTAACAACAAAACTCGACATTCTGTTGTGAAAACGTCCAACTCAACACTTTTCAAGTTTACTTGCACATGCCTACATACGTAGCACATTTTCTTTTAACTCGTCCTCTATTCTGTACAAGTCTTTACTTGTTACGCATGAAACCAATTGGGTGTAAAAGATTTTAGGCTTTCTTCCTATTTTTTTGTTACACAACCGACCCTTTAAAGCACGTACACATGCTAGCTAAGTAAGTTTCGATTTTAAAATAAGAAAAACTAAAAAGCCATATTTTTGTAATGTTTGTGGCTCTTCTCTGGCGAGAGAACATAATATGATCCTTTGATTTAGTTAATAATTTTCTTTAAATAAACAATTTTTTTCATGTAAATCTTTAAAATGAAAGAACATACAACTTTTATGTCGAGGTCACGTCTTAATGAAATCAGCTTTAGACAACCATTTTAGCTCTTTTTTATCTATATTTTCTGATACAACCGACCCTTTGAAGCACACATGCAAGCCAAGTAAGTTTTGATTTTCCATACAAAGTAAAATAAAAAAACCTGAAAATATCTTTGCAATGTAGGTCTTCTGTTTATATGAAATCACTTTAGACAAACATGCAAACAAACAATTGTACTGTTTTGAGATTTTGTGAATGTCTGGCATCTGGTAGTATACTCCATTCACAAATGATAAAATTTTGAAAAAGTTGAAACCATATTTTGGTATTCTTGTTATATGTGTGTGTGTTATTGTGTGTTGGTATTATTGTTTAAAATTTTTTACTTTCCCATGCAAAAACGAATTTTGGCATTCTTGTTATATGTGTGTGTTGGTATTCATGTTATGTGTGTGTTGGTATTATTGTTATATGTGTGTGTTGGCATTATTGTTATATATATGTGTGTGTTGGTATTCATGTTATGTGTGTGTTGGTATTCTTATATGTTTGTGTTGGTATTATTGTGTTGAAAAATTGTTACTTTCTCATGCAAAAGCGATAGAAAAGAATATGATACTTGATTATCTTATTATTTGCCCATTTTTAATTAAAAAAAACTTTTTGAAAATAAAAATACAATAACTAACGATATTGATTATGTTAATAATTTTATTTTAAAAACAAAGTTTTTATTCTCGTGTAGATCTTTAAAACAACCCAGAAATACATACAGCCTTTATGCAAAGTTGACGTTTTAAAGGGTTTTTTTTTATTAAATACATCTCAATAAAAGTTTTTACAGTTTTTTTTAATTTAATACATATCGATAAAACGTTTTAAATTTTTTACTTTTTTAAAATTGTATACATGTCAATAAAAGTTTTACAGTTTTTTTTTAATTTTATACATATCAATAAAACGTTTAAAATTTTTTACGTTTTTAAAATTGTATACATATCAATAAAACGTTTTACAGTTTTTTTTTATTTTATACATATCAATAAAACGTTTTAAATTTTTTACTTTTTTAAAATTGTATACATGTCAATAAAAGTTTTACAGTTTTTTTTAAATTTTATACATATCAATAAACGTTTTAAATTTTTTACTTTTTTAAAATTGTATACATATCAATAAAACGTTTTACAGTTTTTTTACTTTTATACATATCAATAAAACGTTTTAAATTTTTTACTTTTTTAAAATTTTATACATATCAATAAAACGTTTTAACAGTTTTTTTTTAGTTTTTTAAAATTTAACACATCTCAATAAAACGTTTCACAGACTTTTTTGGATTTTTTAAGAAATTTCATACACCTTAATAAAACGTCTATTTTATATAACGTTTTTATGTCTAAATATCTTCTTAAGATTTTAGACTTTCATCATGCTTGTTTTCATATATATGTTTTGTATGCAAGATTTTTTTAAATACAAGGAACGTTCAATAAGTAATGACCTTGACCCACTTTCGGTTGTCTGATCTAGTAGAAATGTTGCATATGCAATGATTTATATCTCTGAGTCATGTGGCAAATTAAAAATCTGAACTAGTTATTGTTCCTGATTTAAAAGTGTTTGAAATTAGTTAAGTGTGAAATGGAGCCTGTCAAGTGTGATGTAGTGATCAGTTTTCTTATTTGAAATCACGCGCACCATGAGAAACTTTTGATGAAATTAAAAGAAACGATATGGCATCATATACACAATACACATTGTTCTAGATCAGAAGTGCAGACGTCTATGAAATCCTCTGCCATGCACTTACTCTACATAACCTTGCACCATCCGATTTTCACATTTGTAGCCAGAAAATTGTTTTTTAAAGGAAAGCGTTTTCCACATAATATCCCTTGATTTCTAAATTTTTGCATCTTCTACAAAAATTAGCTCCAGGCATGCATTAAACGATGCAAGAAATGTGTTACTCCGTGATGTTCTTATCGAGAAAAACAAACTAATAATTGTGGCAATTTTTGTTCTATTTATATTAGAAATTAGACTGTGGCATTATCATTTACTGTTGCAACATCAGAATATCGAGAAAAATTCAACAATTATAAACTGCTTAGCCATATACAGCCTCGACCTAGATAATAAGTTGTGTAGAAGTTGTAGTTTGTGGGGTTGCTTTATATTTATGTAAACGAATTTTTCGACTTGGAATTATTGATCGATTATTATTGGATTAAAATACTTTGTATGAGGTGTGTTTCTACTTATTTACAACTTCTCGCATGTTTAAATCATTTAAACGTGCCCGCCCAAGTTACCAGCGATATAACATTTGGTGTTAAATCATTTTAAGCTCTTTCTTGTGTTAAACTCTCTTGTTAAAGGAGCGAAAACATGAAATAAAATTAACAAAACGTTAGAATAGTTAGTTGAGGAAGAATACATTGTGACGTACATAGTTATTATAGAGGAAATATATTAAACGTTAATGAATATAACGATGAATGTTAGCAAGTGCTAATTAATACATAAACAGAATTTTTTTAATGAAAATTTACAGAAAGCAAACTAAGTAATCACAAAGCTTAGCTATGTATAAGTCAATACGTTCATAGTGTGAATAATATGCAAATGTACGTAATATATGACACTGTGCATGTGTGTTGATTTACCTTGTTCTTTTTAATTCGTGTATAGCTATGTGTTGCATTTATTTCTGTTCCCCAGACTCTAGCTAATGTGTAAGACTATGTACGTGAGATAAAGGCATCCATGTGAGTTAATGAAGATTCCTTTTCGCCTCTTTGCCTCCTCCAGCAATGTGCCGAGAGAGATTTGTTGTTTGGCAAAAATTTTGGGTATTTCGGCTCAACAAGCTTGAGAAATTTGCATAAATCTGATTGTCTTACCCAAGGTACTAGTTATATAGGATTGGTTAATTTTACTTGACGTACAAACAACATTTTGTAAAAGGTCTTTTTATAAACGGATGCATTTTTTCTCACTGTCATGTTCGCCTTCAATCGATCTAGAATGTTTTTAGAGTCGATTTGCCTCAAAATTCATCATATTCTCGTTATTGTTGACCCATGACCCTCATGTAATCTAATTAAAATCTCTTCTATACTCAAACACTTCTTTGTAAATGGTCTTTACACAAATAGATGTTTTTCTCACTTGTTTTTTCGCCTTCAAGCGATCAAGATTTTTGTTTTATAGTCGATTTCATTATTTGGCCTTACTTGCTGTGATAATCCCATGATTTTTTTTACTCCTGACCCTCATGTAACTAACAAACAAAAATAACACGGGTAGCAAAATGTTCATGGGAGGAAAGACCAATATCTAATTAGATAATTACTTCTTGATCAGTTTTTCTAAGTTATTCTTAAGAAGGGAAATTGAAAGATGCAGACGATTAGACATCTTGCCTGTCTCACTTCTAATTATATTAATTAAACTATCTTCTATCCTCGAACATGTAAGATATTTCTTTGTCATATCATGTGACAATTGCATTTATCAAGGGAACAAAACTTAAAATCCCACCACCTGCAGCACGGAATATTTCCTTTGTCAACAGGTTTTCCTGACATGTACGACTCTAATCCTTGCTAAAATGTATACGAATTAAAAAAATGGTTATGGAGGTACGGTTCCAAACTATCTCAATTAAAGTGTAATTTTTATAGTTTAAAACAATTGTTGAAGGTTATGAATATTTTGAGTTAACACATTCTTGCGAGAACTAACTTGTTTTTGAAATGACGATATGAATTTATCACCACCAAAAAGTATACGTAGGTAGTATGCTAAGTTTCTTCTTCAATCCTCAAATATAGAACGTCCATCCATCCACCAAATAAACTTTAATCACCCTAAGAAACACATTGATAATAATTTTGTGGTGGAATCTGATTCATCGTTTATAACTAATATATAGTTAAAACATTCTAGCTTGTCGACATTTTCGGGGTCATCACCAAAATTCGAAAAAAAAAAGACGAAAGAGAAAATAGTTATGCAACAACAAGAAAAAAAAATGAAAGGAAGACCTTGAATTACAGTTTAAAAAGTCCGAAGTTTATTTGGAAAAGGGGAGTGGCGAATTGCTTTTTGCTTCCCAAAAGCACTGGTAACATTTACCAAATTAATAAATCTAGTAAAAGAGAATTTGAACCATAAACATTCATATATTCAAAGAAAAAAATACTGAGAAAAAAAGGTTTACAATGAAGTCATGAAATTAGACAAATTCTCAAAAAAAGTAAGAGGCTTATTTGAAAAAAAGGTCTGGAGGCGAACAAAAAACATGAGAGAAAAAAAAGTTCTTGAAATTCTTTTAAAGTTTTTGTTTTTTATGTTTTTCGTCCCTTTCTTCAGAACAATGAAACTTTTAAAGGGTCTGAAGGTTGGACTCTCTCGCCCAAGAGCAGAGTCCGAATGTAGATCCTTTCCTCTGGAAAGAGTTGTCTTTTTGTCTTCTTCTCTAGCAATAAAAGCCTCTTTTGCTGAAAGGTGTTGCTTTCTTCAAAAAATGGTGTTTTGTAAACCTCCAATATCAACCATTCAATAAAGGTTTTTCTTCATGTGGTTTAATGTACTCGTTTACGTCGGTCTGTACGACGGAGCCCAAAAGGAGTTTTTCTCTCAATACATTTTTTCTGGAACTGACTCGAAAAAAAAAGGGCTAGGAAAAAAGGAGTTCCAGGGATTGATTTCAGAATTAGGCAAACATCCGCGGGAGAAAGGGATAGATATATAGATAGAGAGAGAAAAGAGAGAGATGTATGCACATTTCGTCAGCTCAAAGGTCCTTCAGTTCAACAACTGCTAGACAACGGGCCAGTATGGGAAGTGGATGGGGATGCTACGGACTGAACAAAATACTGACCTCCCATTTCCCCTGCACCACCTTCTGCAACTAAATAACAAAAATTTTAAAAATAAATTTCCGACAGTACCGCCAAGCCGCGTTGTTTTCCATCGATTTATATGTTTGTGTAAATGTGCAGTGCTTTCGGCATCTCACTTCTTTTTATTGCTAACGCTGATGATAATAGCATAATTGCATATCATCGCTGTTGTCTCGACGAGAGTACCTGTTGTTGATATATTACGAGATTTATGTGCCCTTGATAGGAACTCAGCTACCTTGGTATTTGGGGCAACTCCAAAAGACAGTACCGTATATTAGTCGATGACAATAGAAGAACCACACTCCAAAACGGCCTTCACCTTTGCAGGATAAACACAGACACCCGCAACCCAGACCAATTAGTGAAAGATTAAAATGGCAGTTCTCACATGGGAATAAAAAAAGACGTGAAACTACAAATTGTAAATTGCCGACAAGGTTAAATTATAGTCGTCGAGAGAAAAAAGGAAGAATTTGGGGACCCAAATCACCGGCCAAATAAAATATCTGATTTTTACAGTCTATAGATATATGTTGACAAAAAACAAATTCAGTTTTCGTTCAGTAAAACAAAAGTTACTAAAAATAAGATTACTGTTCCAAAATTCTCAGAATTAGTAAGGAATGAGGAAACAGTCTTTCTTTTCTGGTTGGCTGTTGGTTGCCATAGCAATCAAATCTGTTTTGCTACATCAAATCGGCTTAAAATCGCGGAGATAATGACATAACAAGATATTAAAAAATGATGACGTAACACGATATTAAAAAAACCATGACATAACAAGATATTGTGAAAAAACTGTTGCTAATAATTCATCGCTGTCCGATTTATAGCTCAGCTGTGCTCAAATGCTAACTGACCTTTTGCCTTTGCAAAAACTAACTGCTAAATGAACGACACAATCCAGAGAGAGAGAGAGAGAGAGAGAGAGAGAGAGAGAGAGAGCAATGGAGGGAGAAAGACGGCGGAAGAAAGAAGGGGTAATAAGTGAAACGGGAAGAAAATATTCCAAAGCAAATCCTGGAAAAATCACAGATTACATAGAAAATGCGAGCATGAAGAGAGAGAGAGAGAGAGAGAGAGAAAGAAAGAAAGAGGGGGAGGGGGTAATAAGTGAAACAGAAAGAAAATATTATTTCAAAGCAAAGCATGGAAAAATCACAGATTACATAGAAAATGCGAGCATGAAGAGAGAGAGATAGAGAGAGAGAGAGAAAGAAAGAGGGGGAGGGGGTAATAAGTGAAACAGAAAGAAAATATTATTTCAAAGCAAAGCATGGAAAAATCACAGATTACATAGAAAATGCGAGAATGAAAAGAGAGAGAGAGAGAGAGAAAGAGAGAGAGATAAAGGGGGTAATAAGTGAAACAGAAAGAAAATATTATTTCAAAGCAAAGCATGGAAAAATCACAGATTACATAGAAAATGCGAGAATGAAAAGAGAGAGAGAGAAAGAGAGAGAGAGATAAAGGGGGTAATAAGTGAAACAGAAAGAAAATATTATTTCAAAGCAAAGCATGGAAAAATCACAGATTACATAGAAAATGCGAGAATGAAGAGAGAGAGAGAGAGAGAGAGAGAGAGAGAGAGAGATAAAGGGGGTAATAAGTGAAACAGAAAGAAAATATTATTTCAAAGCAAAGCATGGAAAAATCACAGATTACATAGAAAATGCGAGAATGAAAAGAGAGAGAGAGAGAAAGAGAGAGAGAGATAAAGGGGGTAATAAGTGAAACAGAAAGAAAATATTATTTCAAAGCAAAGCATGGAAAAATCACAGATTACATAGAAAATGCGAGAATGAAAAGAGAGAGAGAGAGAGAAAGAGAGAGAGATAAAGGGGGTAATAAGTGAAACAGAAAGAAAATATTATTTCAAAGCAAAGCATGGAAAAATCACAGATTACATAGAAAATGCGAGAATGAAGAGAGAGAGAGAGAGAGAGAGAGAGAGATAAAGGGGGTAATAAGTGAAACAGAAAGAAAATATTATTTCAAAGCAAAGCATGGAAAAATCACAGATTACATAGAAAATGCGAGAATGAAAAGAGAGAGAGAGAGAGAGATAAAGGGGGTAATAAGTGAAACAGAAAGAAAATATTATTTCAAAGCAAAGCATGGAAAAATCACAGATTACATAGAAAATGCGAGAATGAAAAGAGAGAGAGAGAGAGAGAGAAAGAGAGAGAGATAAAGGGGGTAATAAGTGAAACAGAAAGAAAATATTATTTCAAAGCAAAGCATGGAAAAATCACAGATTACATAGAAAATGCGAGAATGAAAAGAGAGAGAGAGAGAAAGAGAGAGAGATAAAGGGGGTAATAAGTGAAACAGAAAAAAAATATTATTTCAAAGCAAAGCATGGAAAAATCACAGATTACATAGAAAATGCGAGAATGAAGAGAGAGAGAGAGAGAGAGAGAGAGAGAGATAAAGGGGGTAATAAGTGAAACAGAAAGAAAATATTATTTCAAAGCAAAGCATGGAAAAATCACAGATTACATAGAAAATGCGAGAATGAAAAGAGAGAGAGAGAGAGAGAGAGAGAGAGAGAGAGAGAGAGAGAGAGAGATAAAGGGGGTAATAAGTGAAACAGAAAGAAAATATTGTTTCAAAGTAAAGCATGGAAAAATCACAGATTACATAGAAAATGCGAGAATGAAAAGAGAGAGAGAGAGAGAGAGAGAGAGAGAGAGAGATAAAGGGGGTAATAAGTGAAACAGAAAGAAAATATTGTTTCAAAGTAAAGCATGGAAAAATCACAGATTACATAGAAAATGCGAGAATGAAAAGAGAGAGAGAGAAAAAGAGAGAGAGATAAAGGGGGTAATAAGTGAAACAGAAAAAAAATACTATTTCAAAGCAAAGCATGGAAAAATCACAGATTACATAGAAAATGCGAGAATGAAAAGAGAGAGAGAGAGAGAGATAAAGGGGGTAATAAGTGAAACAGAAAGAAAATATTATTTCAAAGCAAAGCATGGAAAAATCACAGATTACATAGAAAATGCGAGCATGAAAAGTAATATGGTTAAGATTAAAATTGGAAAAGTAAAAAGACTAGTTGTTAAAACTTAAAAATATAATCTAGTAAAAATCTAATAAATCTATAACTTAAAATATTTCAGCATTAGGAACTGATTATATAATTTGAAATTGAATTTTTAAAAAAATCCTTAACGCTGCATAAGTTATAAATTTATTATATTTTTTACTAGAAGATCGTATGTCTCTTAATGCTATGTAATATATATATATATATATATATATATATATATATATATATATATATATAAAGCTGTATGTCTGTGTGTGTATGTGTGTGTATGTCTGGTCACGAACAGGCTCCTATATGGTTGACTATTAAAAAAAACTGATTACATATAATGATAGAAGATGTATCGAGACACAGGAATGGGGATGTTTGATCTGGCAGAACGGTGGTTCATTAAAATTGTGGGGTCTGCATTCGCGCCTGGTCCACAAAGAATGGAAATAAAAAATTAAGAATAAAAAAAACGTTTACAAGTGTTTTTGATATAGATGTACATAAGAATACTTTGATAAGTATGTTTTACATTAAATAGGGATGGTATAATAAAATTGTGGGGTCTGATCCACAGAATAATGTGATAAGTGTTTCAGTGTGAACAGGTATGGTATAATAAATTATGGGGTTGATCTATTTTATTTTTACTTTCATCATATTTTGCTTTGGTTTTGATACCCCAAAATTCAAAGCTATCTCTTTACAACCCTTCCTTTTCATATCCTATCATACTTTCATAAATCAGAGTCCATTTTCTGTAGGCTGTTTTTGAACCCAGTCAACGACGGGTACTTTTGCGAGTATATATATATATATATATATATCTTATATCTATAAAAACAGAGATGTGTGTGCCACAGACGATTTCTGATTGGTTAATCCAATAATCACATCTCCTAAAAAACAATCGTGTCTACGCTCTTACCTTTACCATAAAATATTATGGCTTTATTTATTGTCCATCTTGGAAGGGTTTAATTTTTTAATAACTTGTTATTTACAAATTAAAAAAATACGAAACTATTATACGAAACTAAACTACACGAAACGCGCGCACACACGCACACACACACGTTCACTACCGTCACGTTGTTATGGCAACCAAACCCGCTGACTACATAAACAGTAAACACACACAGTAAATGTGATTTTCTTCTTTTTCTCATTTCACTCGTGGTCTTAAATTCATTTTGGGTTTGTATTACTGTACACATAGATTCGAATAAGTTGCCAAAAAACAAATATATAACAAATAAATGTTATCAAAGGCAAGATAAATTACTTTTCTACCAAACTGGATATATTTTTCGTGTTTTTATTCAATTTAACATGTTTATTCAGCTCGAAAAGCATACAGTCTTTACCGATGTATTGAAAAATTCAAGATGGCGGCCGATTCTCTCTTTAACACGGTAAGTTTGGAAAAAGGTGTAATAAATAAAAAACCGGTTAAAATACTGTTAAAAACTCGCTCAATATATGTTACCGTGACATAGGTTGACATATATTCGGCGGGTTTTTAATAGTATTTTGTATAGTTTTTTATTTATAACACCTTTTCCCAAACTTACGGTGTTAAAGAATGTGTGAGACGCCATCTTGAATTTTCCAACACATCGGTAAACACTATATTCTTTTCAAGCTGAATAAACATGTTAAATTGAATAAAAACACGAAAAATATATCCAGTTTTTATCGGTTTTTTACCTTCTCTGCAGAAGTACAAAAAAAAAACAAAAAAACGGAAGGTACTTTTACAGAATGTTAAACTATTCTTTCGAAGAAATTTAGCAAGAATACCTGTAAACCAGGAAATCGGTAAAATGTCATCATGGATGAATACTTGTCTATTATAATTTCTACCCTTGACAAAAACTTAGCCATAACAAAAGAGATTTATTGTTCAGATTGTTTTTGAGATTGATTTCTAAAAAGATATTTTATAAATAAAATCGACTTTAAAATTAAAGACTTAAATTACAATAATTGAATTTAAACATTCTTATTTCAATATTTGGCACATAACACCTGCAAAAATGATCACAATGTCAGGATTTCATTTTATTTCAGAATCGATGGCAAATTGTGTAGATTGATATCTCATTATATTAAATACTAATATTTAACATTAGTTTATCATTTAAGCCGATAAAAAGCCCTTTTTTTTTTCGAGTCATAAAAGGATTTGGAGTTTCCTAATCAACCTTTCGGGTGCAGTTGCACGCTCTCAAAATAACTAAAGTGTTGGATTTAAAAAAATTGGTTCATTAAAACTAAACAGGTTTAGTTTTAATAAAAAAAAATTTTTAAAAAAATCGCTTTGGTAATTAGATATGTCGTATGGTTATCCCTAATCGCTGAATAAAACCGCTAACGAGTTGAATGATTACGACATAAAATTAAACTCGGGTTCCTGAAACGGAAACTTCGTTTGTTTTTGTTTTTTTCTTATCAATATATTTACATTGTTATTTTGTTTTCATTTTCAATCATTCGAACAGTTTTCTTTTTCAAGTAATCCAAGTTACAAAATTCCCACTGTTTACTATGCTAAAATCACAATGACTAATGTATACCTATTAACCCTTATCCTTGAGTGGCCTCTGGGCCTTGATAAGTGATGACACCCATGTAAAAAAAAATCACTCGAACAGTTTTCTTTTTATAATGTACAGTTTTAAAAGTTTAAAAACTATATAGTTTTTACTTCAGGAAAATTAATGGGTCAGTTTTTACGATGTGCCCTGTTAAAATACTGTTAAAAACTCGCTCAATATATGTTACCGTGACATAGGTTGACATATATTCGGCGGGTTTTTAATAGTATTTTGTATAGTTTTTTATTTATAACACCTTTTCCCAAACTTACGGTGTTAAAGAGGGTGTGAGACGCCATCTTGAATTTTCCAACACATCGGTAAACACTGTATGTTTTTCGAGCTGAATAAATATATTACATTGAATAAAAACACAAAAAATATATCCAGTTAGGTAGAAAAGTAACTTATCTTGCCTTTGATAACATTTATTTATATATTTGTTTTTGACTATTTTTTCGAATCTATGTGTACAGTAATACAAACCCACGATATGAATACTCACGTTGTTATATATATATATATATATATATATATATATATATATATATATATATATATATATATATATATAAATGAGATTATAGCAGTTAAAAAACATTTTTAAAACACACACACACCTTTTTCAAAGTGATCAGAAATCGTATAAAAGTAAAAAGGGTAAATTTTTACTTACTTTCCAACTTAATCACCTTTAACGTGACTTTTACAGTTTTTTTTAAATGGAATTCATTTACCGATACAAAAGAAATGATAAGTAAATAAATCCATAAATAAATATTATAAATGGTTTATTTTAATACTTGCCAGGATGCGGAGGAAAATGAATGAAGGGGGAGGGGAATAAAATAAAAACATTTTGGAAACAGAGTAAGTTTGAAAGAATTGCTTTGCACAGAAAGAAATTAATGAAAAAATAAAATTAAATTTCTTTTTTTTCTTGATTTTTTTTTTTAGTTTTTTATGAAAAAGGAAGTCAAAATTAAGACTATAAAAAACAATTTTTATTAAGAGCGAACCTCAGTCGTCAGGTCTGTAAAAAAAGACGTGGAATAAAAAATGTTTTCTAATACAAATTGTTTTTACTTATGTGTTCATTTGTCTCTTTGAAGTTCGTTTGTTTAATATATCGGTTTGCAATATAATTTTGTCATTCTGTCAGACTCAAATTTTAAATCTATATATCTATAAAAGTGAAAGTGTGTGTGTGTGTGTGTGTGTCTGTGTACATTTCCCTACGAAATAACTCTGTCAATTTTTAGTCTACAGACTTGAAATTTGATATACAGGGTACTGAGATTTGGAAAAATCTATGTGATCGGTTTTTAGCCAGAAATTTGGCGATTAAGGGGTCAAAGTTCAACGATTTGAGCTTTGAGAACTCTACCAAACTTCTCCGACAATTTTGGGTCTACACACTTGAAATTTTAGATATAGCTTCCGTGGACATGGATCTAACTTTATAACTTGATTTGAGCCCAAAACAATAAATTTTCAGGGGTCAAAGTTTAAAAAATTACCCCCTTTTTTTTTCTCAGCATACACCTCCAAACACCCGGGCAACGCCGGGCACCCATGCTAGTATATATATATATATATATATATATATATATATATATATATATATATATATATATATATATATATATATATGTGTGTGTGTGTGTGTGTGTGTGTGTGTGTGTATTTCTTTCATACTCGCATTTTTCTATGTAATTTATATATGGGCATAAAAACACGAATATTTTTTAAGTGAAATTAAAGTTCAAAATCAATTCAATTAAAAGTAGTTTACTTAACAAAACAGTATAGTTAAGTTCCAAGATTTTAATTAATTTTTAATTTCAGTTAAAAAACATATCTTTTTAAATATAAATAAATGACAATAATTATAAAAGTTATTTTCTTTTTTTTAATAGTTGTCTATTTTACAAGAATTATGTCCCTTTAGTCCCATGTATTATGTCCCTTAAACAGTTATCTCCCTTGGTCGGAGATTTTTCTTATAGAGTTTCCTCTGACTCGACACCGGCAGGTTAACTTTCTCTCGCCTCACATATTTCTGTCTTTTATCTTCTGTTATCCTTCGCCGTTTTAAGCCATTTCCGGTAAGAAACATTTATATCTCCTTCTTAAATACACTTTTTAATAATTCAACGGTTTTTTTAATTATTTCATCTTAACTGCGAACTTTGTTTATTTTCTTTACCCACATGTCCGCCCCCCCCCTTACTTCTAGCTGTGTTGTTCATTTCCTTACGGATACGACTCCCCATTCAGCCCTTTATAATTTATCGATTCTTATCTTTTCTTTTTGTGTTCTTAACATTTTTGTTTCTTTGTTTTGTTTCTTTCAGTTTTTTGCCGTATCTACTCTCAATTTTATTAATTAAAAGGATTTACCATATAAACAAATCGAACTTTCTAAGGGAGATAATAGCTTCCGGTGAATGCCGTAAAAGTATCCAATAAATAAAAATAAAAATATCCAGTAAATAAAATGGCGTTTGGTAAATCGTTATTTTTTTTTAAAACTAAATATTTTATCGTGCTTTATTTATTTGTTTGTTGTTTTCTGCGAACTTTCTTTTCCGTTAATGTTAACTTGAGCTTGTAAAGTCAATCACATTTGAAAAATCGTTTCTTTATAAAAGCAGATAAAGTTAATCGAAAGCAGATTATAAAACAAAAACGTAAGTATTACTACATGAATTTAGTATCGATTTTTGCGTGTTTGCAGAATACGTTAAAAATGTAAGGGAGATAACCACATTTGCTAAGCGAATAATCCAAATGAAAATGTTGATTTATTGTTGAAAGTTTTTCGCCGTCGATTGTTTTTGTTTTTTTTGTATTTAATACGATGGACTTAAACATAAAAAACAATTTCCTTATTATATACCAAAGAAAAAATAATTTTATGAATTTTAAATGTTTTTTTACTGTTTTAAATGTTTAAAATTAAAAAAAATGTCTTTTGTTTTTTCATTTTTTTTCCAGCGGATTATTTTATAGTTTTTCGGGTGTGCTAAAAACGAATATATGCTTCAAAAGTGACACAGAGAATTATTTTTCATGATATGAGGAAATTACTTTTTCAAAGAGTGGGGATCAGTTTTCTATATAAATTTAATGTAAGATAAACACCCGCTTTCTGGCCACATGGTGATAATTTTTTTATTTGTTTTGTTGGCCTGCCTGAAAGCCGTTTTGGTAAATTGTTATTTACTTTCCACCTTAACAATCTTCTTTAACATGACAACTTCGATAGGTTTTCGAGTATGCTGAAAACGAATATCACATTTAAATTTTCTGCAAACAAGTATATATCTGGATATAAAACATTGTAATTGTCATCAGTGGTGGCCAATTCAGTATGCACTTGCACATACAGAAGAGGCCACCATGATAACATAAGGAATTACATTGCTTAATATTTGAAAAACATGTGTGTACACTTGACCAAAAATAAACCTTACAAACAACTTTGACTAAATCTGTATATCTATAAAAGTGAAAGTGTGTGTCTGTCTGTTGTCAAACAAATAATTAGAAACCGAAAAGGATTAAATGACTGTTCTAGCCAAGGAAGGAACAAGTACACATACCTTAGTTTGTGAAATAATTTCCCCTTCTGCGACATCAGTCAGTTACTAAATTATATCAGTCGTCAACTAGATAGTCCAATTAACACAATCCTTGAAGAGTTAATAACAACCCCTTAATAGAACATGGAAGAAGAAGTCAAAAAAGGATGGTCAAACAACTTTGGATCCAAAGGAAAACAGGAGAGTGCACAGGTGAGTATCCTCCCTGTAATATGCAGGAGTATCATGTGATAAAAGATCACATGATCCAAGCCTTTAAAAATAGTCAAAAAACAACAACAAGGTCTTTAGTAATAAGACAAGTACACAAATTCCTTTCCTCCAACAATCGATAACTCTTTCAATTTTTTTCAGTGTTGCCTGACAGCCATTTTGCTAAATTGTTACTTTTAACTTAAACAATCATCTGTAAGATGATGACCATTTCTATAGGTTTTCGGGTATGCTGAAAAGAATTATCACATTTAAATTTGCCGCAAACAATTTTTTTCTGGATATAAAGCAATGTACAGAATTGGCTACCACTGATAACATAAGGAATTACATTGCTTATTATTCAGAAAAGTAATTGTTTGCCACAAAAATATGCATGCACTTGCAGATACAGAATGATGTTCACAATTGATAACATAAGGAATGACACGTATCAGTATACAGAATTTTCTTTATTTTTGCACTTTAATCTCCTCATGTCTTTATTGAAAGATGAAATCAGAAAAAACTTTCAGAACAAAAGACAAAAACAAAAAATGCCACACTAAACATGTGGCCAGAAAGTGAGTGCTGAGTTTACGTTAAATTTATAATGAAAAGTGATCCCCAACTTATTAAAAAGTAAATTTTTCATATCATAAAAACTATGTTTCTGCAGCACTTTTAAAGTATATATGTTTTCAGCAAAAGTTTTAGAAAGTCATTATTGTAAAGTTTTTTTTGAAGTTGCAAAGATTCTACACATTGAACAAAGCAACTTTATCTTCTAAAGAAAAAATATTTTTATGAATTAAAAAAAAATTCTCTAGTTCATAACTTCTTTATCGTTTACCAAAGAAAAAATATTTTTAACAATATAACATTTTCTCTAGTTCACAGCATTAAAGTAAAAAAAGAAGGTTGGTGCATGTATTCCAGCGTTACTGTGTATTTTTTATTTTCATTTTTTTCATAGTTCACAGCATTAAAGTAAAAAAAGAATCATACACATTGACTAAAACAACTTCTTTATCGTTTACCAAAGAAAAATATTTTTACGAATAACTTTTTTTTTCTAATTCACAAATTTAAAGTTTAAAAAAATCTTGGTGAACATATGCAAGCGGTACTGTGTATTTTTTATTTTCATTTTTTAAAAAAGATTTTCAGTGGATTATTATTGAATGGTCACAAATTTAACATATTCTAAAACAATCAATATTTTTAATGTGTGTGCTATTTCTAATACTACTTCTAGTAAATCGATCCCCCGTTTTGGAAGTATCGTTTTTTTCAGCTAAATTTTGAAAATTTAGACTGTTTTAGCCTTTTTGACATTCAGTTGTGGTTTTCTCATTTCTTTAATTAAATGTTTGTATTCTCGGCGCATGGTGTCAATATGAGGGATCGATGTATTAGAAACTGTGTACACACATTAGTATACCAAAGAGTTTTCCTGTTAATTTATTTGGAAATGAAGTTACCAAATTTTCTTTTCGTTTGTTTAAAGAATGCTGATAATTAATGTTGTATTTTTAAGTTCTCTCAAAAATACATTCAACAACTCTTACAAATAACTTTGACTAAACTAAAAAATAATCATCGTTCTTAAATAAATTACAATAATATGGCTCTGAATTTTTTAGATGAGGAATGATACTTTGTATTATTTAGATTATTAAGACTACTGTTCTCATCTTGCGTGTTATTTATGCAAGAATTGTAAAACAAACAGTTGTTGAAAACTTGTTTTTGTTTTTCCTCGCAATAAATTATAAATAAATAAATAAAATTCCATATTTACTTACCGGATTGTGATAGTACACTTTAACTTTAATTCTGTTTTGAAAAGTAATGACAACATAAGATTTAACTATTTTGTATTTTGTTGAGCATTTTTGAAGATAGTTGAAAAGATTGGAGTTATTATTGATAGGGCTTTCATTAGTTGATGTTCTGATACTGTACTTCTTTCATAAAAAAACTCACACTTCATGGCTTTCAGCCTGAGGTTGTGCTTATGTAAACTGGTTTGTACCCTATCTATGTGATCTATGTGACTTTCACTCGTATCTGAGAATATTGAAATATCATCCAAATATGATAATGCATAATCTTCCTGTAGAACTATGGACATTAATTCCTAGAGGATTCGAGGGGGTTCATGAGTCTGAATTGTGTTACTGAAAACATTAATTTTATTAACAAACAAGTATTGCATAAAACTCTACTCATTTAATTTTTTGGAATTCGTTAATAATAGATGTTTTTGATATTTTTAATAAAAATCAACATAGAAATTCAATTTTACTACATCAAATATATTTTCTCAAATTTATTTTGTATTTCCAGGATTTGAAGCAATGAAGAGAAATTCATTAATGCATAAGAAGGAACTGTCTTCATTGGTGATTTTAAAAAGTTTAAAATAATGAATATCTGCATATAAAGTTTCTAAAATTAAAATTTATTAGCGTGATTATCATCATTCACTGCATTACATATACATTTTGTGGAAGCAGATGCATAAAACATGGCTGACAAACCATATTCTTGTGAAGTATGTGGTTCCTCTTTTGCATAGAAGTCAACGTTGTTGAGTCTTATGGCAACACATCAGGGAGACAAACAACATTCTTGTGAAGTATGTGGTTCCTCTTTTACGCACAAGTCAAATTTGTTGAGACATATAAAAACACATACAGGAGACAAACCACATTCTTGTACAGTATGTGATTCTTTTTTTGCACAGAAGTCACATTTGTTGGGTCATATGAAAACACATACAGGAGACAAACCACATTCTTGTGAAGTATGTGGTTCCTCTTTTGCACGGAAGTCACATTTGTTGAGTCATATGAAAACACATACGGGAGAGAAACCACATTCATGTCAAGTATGTGGTTCTTCTTTTGCATGTAAGCAAACTTTGTTGAATCATATGGCAACACATACGGGAGACAAACCGCATTCATGTGAAGTATGTGGTTCTTCTTTTGTATGTAAGCGAACTTTGTTGAATCATATGGCAACACATACGGGAGACAAACCACATTCTTGTGAAGTATGTGGTTCTTCTTTTGCATGTAAGCCAACTTTGTTGAGGCACATGAAAACACATACGGGAGATAAACAACATTCTTGTGAAGTATGTGGTTCTTCTTTTGCACAGAGGTCAAATTTGTTGAGTCATATGCTAACACATACGGGAGATAAACCACATTCTTGTGAAGTATGTGGTTCCTCTTTTGCACAGAAGTCAAATTTGTTGAGTCATATTAAAACACATACAGGAGAGAAACCCCATTCTTGTGAACTATGTGGTTCTTCTTTCCTATGTAAGTCACATTTGTTTAGTCATATGAAAACACATACAGGAGAGAAACCACATTCTTGTGACAGATGTGGTCTTTCTTTTGCATGGAAGTCAAATTTGTCGCGTCATATTAAAACGCATTTGGGAGAAGCAAATTACTAAGTAAAAGTTAGAGTGCCTACAACCTGAGCCAGGGCCGCTAACAAGAACAAAATAAAAAAATTAACCACCTGCTCTTCATGGATGACCTCAAGCTATATCCCAGTTAAGATGCCGAATTAAGTGAGCTATTTGAAATTGTACATATCTTCTCTAAAGATATCGGTATAAATTTTTGTTTGGATAAATGTGGCAATAACTGGGAAGAAGATCCGCATAGAAAATATACAGATCAGAGACCTAGAAAGCAGGAAAAATACAAATATTTTGGCATAGAAGAAAATGATGCAATTCGGCATGGCAGAATGAGAATGAGAGAAAAAATAAGCAAAGATAAATTTGAAAGATTCGCTTTGGATAAATGTGCAAAACAGAACTGACAAACAAAAACAAAGTGACTGCCATCATCCAATTAGCGATGCCAGTGGTGACGTATAGCTTTGGTATTGTTGACTGGTCAGAGAAAGAAATCAACAAGCTAGACACTAAAACAGGAAAAACGTTAACATTATAGAACTACTTCCATCACAAAACTGGCGAAACATTTTGCACAAGACTGTATAACAAATGAGACAGAAGCAGAAAGCAAACCCGCCATGGAAATAGCTTAAAAGCGTTGGCAAAAAAGACCTTCCATTGTAAGAAACTAATTACTAAGTAAAAGTTAGAGTGCCTACAACCTGAGCCAGGGCCGCTTACAAGAACAAAATACAAAAATTAACCACCTGCTTTTCATGGATGACCTCAAGCTATATCCCAGTTAAGATGCCGAATTAAGTGAGCTATTTGAAATTGTACGTGTCTTCTCTAAAGATATCGGTATAAATTTTTGTTTGGATAAATGTGGCATAGAGGAAAACGATGAGCACTGGGTAATATCTGATTAGCTCGCAGAATGTAAACCTTAAAATGGTGTATGAACACAAGAAAAGAGAGCCAGTAGAACTACTTCCATCACAAAACTGGCGAAACATTTTGCACAAGACTGTATAACAAATGAGACAGAAGCAGAAAGCAAACCCGCCATGGAAATAGCCCAAAAGAGTTGGCAAAAAAGACCTTCCATTGCAGAAAACTGGAGGGATGGACTAACCAACAGCATGGAAAGTATTTCCTAGATAAACTATCACAGGAATATAAATCGATAAAGAAGCCTCTGTAGATTGGCTTAAAAAAGGATCTTCTGCTTAATTTGGTTCTGAGATAAATCATTTAATTGTGATGTTGCAACACACATGGAACTATCACAGGAATATAAATGTGTCGATAAAGGAGAGAATGATAATGGCCGCTCAAGATCAATGCTTTTAAAAAGATGAGTGGTCTCAGCAATAACAACAAGTGCAGGTTCTGCCACACAGAAGTAGAGAGTGTTAGCCAACTGACATACAGTTGTAAAGTTCTTTTGGGGGACGGCTATTATACAATGCAACACAATGGAGTGTGTAAATATCTCGACCGGAAAATCTGTAAAAACCTGAATATCCAATGTTGGGAACATGTTTACTAGAAAGAACAGTTGGAAATAAGTCATATACCATCGACTACGAAATTCCTACAACTACATACCTAGAAAATGAGGCTATTAAGCCTGACATGGTGATATGGGACAAGAAGGTGAAAGTGGCAAGCCTAGTTGAAATAAGTGTCCCTAATGATGCTGGCCTTTATAGAGCAGAGAGGGAGAAAATAACAAAATACCAAGGACTTATGTACGACATAAAAAACGGGAATCTTAATAAGGTATCAATCATACCAGTCATTATAAGAGAAATCGGGCTAATGAAAAAAAATTCGAAAACTATCTGGAAATATACCCGGTGAACTAAGTGCAAAAGAAATACAAACAATATCACTTAAAGGGATGGTAAGAATCTTAAAAAGATCTTTCAGTTGGAGGAATTATAAACTAATGGGAGAATGTTTGGCATCCGGTAGAATGCCCCATCCCAGGAAAAACAAAGTGATAAGAAAATTAAAACAAAAAAAAAACACATTCTTGTGAAATATGTGGTTTTTCTTTTGTGTGGAAGTCAACTTTGTTGGATCATGTTAAACAATTCTCCTGATCATGCAGAAAGTCAATCATGCATCATGGATCAAGCAAACATGGAAGACAAATCACATTATTGTGAAGTATGTTGGCCTTCTTTTGTGGGAGACAAAGGAGAGAACGTGAATGCCTACTACTAACTCAGTGTTTGAGAAATAAAGAACTTAAATGGAACATTCGAATATCTATGTATCTCATATAGACTTCAGGTGTTAGCCCCAGGCTGTGGGCCCCTTGATTTCTGAAAACTTCGACTGCAGTAAAATAAACCAAAAGAGACAAACAACATTCTTGTGAAATATGTGATCCTTCTTTTGCAGTGGAGTCATAAACTAGCCCATAGCTGATGACTCCACTGCATACTTCTAAGTAGCCGAGTGATCTCAGCAATGATAAGTGCACTTTTTACAAACGTAGTTCGTTTAAAGCATTTGACATATAGCTACCAAGTACTAGGGACGGCTACTATACAATGGAATGTTTAAATATATCTACATGACGACCTATAACATGTTGAATATTAGATTGCAGCTGTAAGTCTAGGGAACAGCAGTTGGACATGTTATACACCATTCACTATGACTCTACGATTTCTACAACTCTTTGCCTGGAAATGGAGCTGTTAAACCTAACAGAATTATGAGACAAAAAGGAGAAATCAACAACCTCAGAAGTAAATGTCTTCAATAATAAAGTGAGAGAAAAAATAACAAAATATCAGGGTTTTATGTTTGACATAGATAAAAAGGTGGAAACTTTAGTAAATCTCTATTCCAGTAACTATAGGAGCAACTGAAATTTGAAGACAGAATTTAAAAAAACTACCTGGCACATATATCTGGTGAAT
Organism: Euprymna scolopes; assembly: GCF_053919585.1. Classification (NCBI taxonomy): domain Eukaryota; kingdom Metazoa; phylum Mollusca; class Cephalopoda; order Sepiida; family Sepiolidae; genus Euprymna; species Euprymna scolopes. Next base: position 30,714,512 of record NC_136527.1, read on the forward strand.
CAAGTGCAAGAAAGATACATCAATTGTTCAAAAACAGACGTTAGAATCTTTATATGATTGTTTGATGGAAATGTATGATATAAAGGGCGAATGTCTGGCATCCGGCAGGATGCGCCATCACCAGCTTAAACAAAATAGAAGACACATTTGTTGTGACATATGCAAAAGCATACAAAAGAACTTTAATCAAACATTCAAATTTGTATTTCATACAGAGTTTAAGTGTGATTTATGAGAACTTTGACTGAAGAAAATGAAACAAAAAGACAAAAAGCATATGAAATATACTAACTGGCTTAATGAAAAAATCCTAAGAAATATTTAGACATGAATTCATATAATAATAGATTAATTGTAAGTTTATGAGGAATTTCTCCAAACTTAAATGTAAACTAACAATTTATACAGTAATTCTTTTGTCAAAACTTCTAACTTCAAAACTTAACTTTCAAATTTAGTTGCACACAACTACATATGTAGCTTGCCTTCTTCTTACTCGTCCATCCATAACAAGAACTAAAATCATAAAAATTTTAAACAACTAAAAACCATATTTTTGTTATGTGCGTGAGTATTCTTGTATGAAAAATCTGTGATTTTCTCATGCAAAAAACTTGCGAAAAGCATATGACACTTTGATTATGTATATATTCTCGTGTAAATTTTTAAAACCACCTGAAAGAACATTTTTTATGCTGAGATCACATCTTAAGATTTTTTTATTTTTTGTAAAAGTTAATTCATCTGAATAATGGACAACAATTTTAGTCTTTCTATTGTTGTTACCCGACCAACCCTTTGAAGCATGCACACATACTAGACATGTAAGTTTCAATTTTCCTTACAAAGTAAAATAAGAAAAAGTGATTTTATGAATTTTAGATAAACATGCAAACACAAAATTGTACTGTTTGAGATTTCGTAAATGTCTGGCATCCGGTAGGATGCTCCACCCACAGCGATATCTAAAATGATAACATTTTGAAAAGTTAAAAACCATATAAGTGTGTGTTGGCATCATTGTGTTAAAAATGTATATTACTTGCTTATGCAAAATCCTACAGAAGAAAAGAATATGATCCTCTTTAAAACAAAGTTGTTTATTCTGATGTAAATCTTTAAAACCACCCAAAAGAACATAAAACCTTTACACAGAGGTCAAGTTTTAATAGTTTTTTGCTTTTTTTAATTTAATACATTCCAATAAAACTTCTGTCTTATTTGTTCTTTCTGATTTACAAGTGTTCTAAATTAGTTAAGTGTGAAATGGAGCCTGTCAAGTGTCATGCAGTGATCAGTTGCTTAACTTGAAATTACAAACACCACAGGAAACTCTTGATGAAATTAAAAGAAACGATGTGACATCATATCATTCCTGTAAAATTTTGTCATTGTGAATTCCAATATGTAATGAAATCTGTAGCAGCAGCTAGACATGATTGCCCTCCATCTGTCATTGATGAGAAAACCATGGTGATGCTATCGTTTTTAAGCCCCATGCTTGACTATTCGCCAAATCACCTAAAAGGTCATGATTAGTGCAAGGTCTGTGGAAATTATCTGATAGATTTCTACGTTGCTCACAACTTTCCAGAAGCAAAACGCGTTGATTACCATACTGTACTGAAGCAATATTCACTCTAGGTGTGTTAAATATTTCCAGGAGCTTATTATACTTCAGAACTCAGGAATTATATGTAAACTATAAAATCAAGAGCAGCAAATATTCCCCTGCAAAATATCACGCTGATACACAACGGATATTGTTTGAGATCAGAAGCACAGACGTCTATGAAATCATCTACAAAGCAGTTACTCTGCATTACCTTGCACCATCCGATTTTCACATCTTGAAGCCAGAAAATTGTTTTTGAAAGGAAAGTGTTTTCCAGATTATGCAGCTGGATTTCTACATTTTTGCATCTTCAACAAAAACTATCTCCAGAGATGTATTAAACGATGCAAGAAATGTGTAACTCTGTGATGTTGTTCTACTTATATTAGAAATTAGATTGTGACATTATCATTTACTGTTGCAGTATCAGGATGTCGAGAAACATTCAACAATTATAAACTTATTAGCCATATGCAGCCTTGACATAGATTGTTTTATATTTATGTGAACGAACCTTTCTACTTAGAATTATTGATCGATTGTTATTGGATTAAAATACTTTGTATGGGATGTACTTTTACTTAGTCACAACTTCTCTCATGTCTAAATCAGTTAATTGTGCCCATCCAAGTCACTAGCGATATAACATTTGGTGTTAAATCATTTCTTAAACTCTTTTGTTAAATGAGACAAAACCTGAAATAAAATTAAGTGCTAATTAAAACATAAACAGAATTTTTTAATGAAAATTTGAGGAAAACATGTTTATGTCTAGTATGTTCAAACAGTGAACGTTCTTTATAAAAAGTCGTGTTTGGCGCAGACATCAAAGTAATCACAAAGTTTAGATATGTATAAGTCAATATGTTCATAGTGTGAATAAAATGCACATGTAAGTAATATATGTATCTGAGTGTATGGCTCTGTGTATGTGTGTTGATTTACCTTGTTCTTTTTAGTTCGTGTATAGCTGTGTGTTGCAATTTTTTTGTCCCTAGACTCTCGCTAATGTGTAAGAATATGTGCATGAGATGAAGGCATGTATGTGAGTTAGTGAAGATTCAAGTGCCGAGAGAAGGTTGTTTGGCATAAATTTTAGTTATTTCGGCCCAACCAGCCTGAGAAATTAACAGAAATCTTATTGTCTTACCCAACGTACTAGTAATATAGACTTAGTTAATTTAATTTAATGTAACATTATAATGTTAAAAAAAAGTTTGTTTTTTCTCACTTGCGTTTTCGCTTTCAAGCGATCGAGATTTTTGTTTTATAGATGGGGGAGAGTAGGATGGTCTGCTTGTGTGTTGGACGATCCCGTCCCCATGGTGTGTGGTTGATGGATTGAAAAGCATAAGGTAACATAATGATGAAACACGTACCGGTATATATCAGCGAAAGAATGCAATTTATTTACATGAGAAATATTAAGAATATATATAGAAGGAATAAGAGTTTGTTAAAAATAATAGTTCGTTACGTGCGATTGGTATTAGGCTGACGAGTTAGTCAGATAAGCTGGCTGGTGGTCGATGCCCCCATCAGGAGTTACTCTTGATTACATGTTGACTGTTTGAGGGCCCAGCACGAAAGAGAGAAAAATATGAGAGACAGGAAGTCAAGTGGCTGTGTCAATCTTTAGTTAAATGGCGACAATCGAGTTATCCTGGGAGTTTCAACTCCCACAATAGTCAATTTGATTATTGTGCCTCACTTGCCGTCAGATTCTCGTGATTGTTGACCCCTGACCCTCACTCTAACTAATTAAACCCTCGTCTATCATCAAACGCGTAAGATGCTTCTTTGCCATAACATATGACAATTGCATTTCTTGGGCGTTTATCTAGGGAATAAAAACTTTAAATCCCATCACCTGCAGCGGGGCATATTTCGTTTGTTGACAGGTTATCCTGACTTGTACGACTAACCCTTGCTAAAATGTATACGAATTAACAAAATTGTTATGAAGGTACGGTTCCAATATATAACAATTAGAGTGCAATTTTTCTAGTTTAAAACAATTGTCAAAGGTTATGAATATTTTGAGTTAACACGTTCTTGCGAGAACTAACCTGTTTTTGGAAATGACGATAAGACTTTATCAGCACCACAAAGTATACGTAGGTAGTATGATAAGTTTCTTCTTCAATCCTCAAATATAGCACGTCCATCCATACGCCAAATAAAATTTAATCACCCTGACTAACATATTGGTAATAATTTTATGGTGGAATGTGATTTATCGTTTATAACTAATATACAGTATAAACCTTCTGTCAAAAAGTTCACAGCACACACTACACTGAAACACTACTACAAAAGTAGGATCTGTTTATATGCATTCTACGGCACAAGTTAAACACAAGGTCAATTCATATTCAGAATTAAGATTTCAAAAGTTAAGCTCTTAAAAAGGTCAAATTAATCCAGCTGCAAACAGCTTTCTTAGCTCTATCAAAAGACTTCATGCAATAATTAATATAAAATGTATGATCCGAAATAAGTAGATAATGCCTGGGATAATGGCTTAATGAAACGAAACATAATTGACTTTGACCTTTATTAATCGCTTATTATAATTATTGCTAATACCCTGAGAAACTTCTAGCAGAGAATGTCGACGGGGCTTCCCAGGAATGTTTTGCAGCCTAACATGCTTTTCCACTTTCAATCTTTAAATCCCTCTCCATGTCACGTGTCTCATTGACCCGTCGTGTGAAAGAGGATAAGATATAAAAATAAATACATTTAATTGGAATAAAAAGACAAACAATTGAAGCCCAGTCTTTAATCTATGTACGCTTAGTAAACATGTGTCCGTAGAGATCTAACAGAATAAAGACATTTAATTGAAACGAAAAGACAAATTCCATTAAAATATAACTATTAAAGATGAATTCCTATCTTTAATCCTAGTTAATTTTTATAGTTAGAAGTGTTTCTTCTCTTAATACAATTACTTGTTTCGATTTTCTAATTATTATTTTCATAATCATATTGAATCTATATTTCGATCTACGCATATGAGAATTACCAATTTCACACAATTGTGTTGTGTACTCTAGGCACCCCCTTCAATCTGACAGCAACTAAAATGGTAACATGCAAAGACATCCACTCTTCCAAAAAAAATGATAATGCAACATCCAACCAAAATCTTTAATCCTAGTTGATTTTTAATTAGACATGTTTCTGGTTTCTCTTAATACAATTAAGATTTGTCGATTTTAGGGTCAAATGTACTAGATTTATCTGAGTTACAAGTTAACATATTATAATATAGGCACACAATCACTAGGGAACATATACATATATACACACATACATATGTAATAATATATACCCATATATGCATATACATACAAATTCAAACATATATAATCATAAAAATAAAAATATACGAACAAATATGTATACACGTACTATATACATAACAGATATACGCATATGTATATGCGCACAGATATAACGTCAGCAATATATATATATATATATATATATATATATATATATATATATATATATATATATATATATAAGGGGGTGGAGTTATATGGGGTGTAGATCACTTAATAGTATTATTGAAGGAGGAGGTGGAGAATTGAATTTTATTCAAGGTAGAAATTAATATTATAATTGTTGAGTTAACTTTAACTAAATGGAACAACAAACATATGGCACCGGATAAATGTATGGTGGAAAAATTGAGTTAAATAGGATTTATGAGGTGGAGAGAGAGGATAAAGCAGTAACAGATAGGATGGGATATGATAGAGAAGATTGAGGTGGTGGGGGCGGTGTAGATGTTACAGTAATTAATTATATGGGGAAAATGGTTGTACTTAGTGTAGAATTTAGCAAATGTATCAGAATAGTATCAGAAGTTTTAGAAAGGTGGAAATTATTAAATTGCGAATTGGAGGCAAAATATCGGAAATATGAAAGAAAAACTATGCCAGATAATTCACAATTCTTCGCAGTTTGTCAATCTCTTTAGTTCTCGAAAGGTGAAAAGTGGCACAGCTGTCTTTATTAAATTTCGAATTGGAATAAAAATAAAAATATTGCGCTCTTTCTATGTCTTATAGCTTTTACTTTTTAAGGATCAGCATGTAAACCTCATTTGCTGTCATGTGTTCCAGCAATGATGTAGAAAATGATGGTCTTAATTTTCGGCATTAATTTTTTGCTGGTATTTGCTAGTACCTTGCATAAAAGCCATACACTGATTGAGTTACCTTTGTAACCAACGACTGCTTGTTCCACACCTTGAGAAAGTGAAAGAAAATTCGGCAAGTCAAACTTTTCATTAGTTAATAATGATTTTTTTTATTGTTTGTCAGAATTTCTACTGTTAGTGGCAGTTCACAAACTCAACTTACTGAGAAATAATTTCAATTTATCCAGCTTTAAATCACTGTAATTTTGTCCAGTCTTGGTTGGCTTTCCTCTTCTGAAAAAATAATTGGACTTTAAATTTTAAATACAATTCGCACTACCTTAATGTATTTGAAATTAGAATCTTTAAAATGTTTCAATAAATTGGCACAAGTAATTCTATCAATTTTTTATGAATGAATATTAACTTATCTAATGATCGAAATTATTTTTATCTTCTCTCACTTCAGGTTCATCACATTTCACCATTGAAAATAAAATATTCACACGGTGCAAAATCATTATATTGGCACAAGTAATTCAACAAGTTTTTTTATGAATAAATATTAACTTACCTACTGATTAAAATTATTTTTATACTTTCTTCTCTCAATTCAGGATCATCACATTTCACCATTGAAAATAAAACATTTTAACAAAGTAATGCAAAGACATTATATTGGATATTTTTTTAATGTAATTTAATCCGAATCTCAATAGGTTGTTTTCTAATTCTGTCAATCATTTCATAAATATAAAATTCGTTAATAGTGGAACTTGTTACTTTTTAATGTCAAACTAGCAAATAGCATAAATATTAACAATACAATTTATCAAATTATATAGTTTGTTGTAAGATTCTGTGGGTATGTACCAGGAGTACATAGATACATGAGCATTTGAATTTAAGTTTTAAATATAATCTGTACTGCTTTAATATATTTTAAATTAGATAGAATCATTAAAATGTTTCGGTAAATTGGCACAAGTAATTCAACAAGTTTTTTATGAATAAATATTAACTTACCTACTGATTAAAATTATTTTTATACTTTTTTCTCTCAATTCAGGATCATCACATTTCACCATTAAAAATAAAACATTTTAACAAAGTAATGCAAAGACATTATATTGGATATTTTTTTAATGTAATTTAATCCGAATCTCAATAGGTTGTTTTCTAATTCTGTCAATCATTTCATAAATATAAATTTGTTGATATTGGAACTTGTTACGTTTTAATGTCAAACCAGCAAATGGCATAAACTTTAACAATAAAATTTATCAAACTATATAGTTTGGTTGAAAGATTCTGTGGGTTCACCTTATCTATAGAAATACCAACTTTATATTCATAGAGAAGTATTTGGTAAAAACTAAGGCTATCCATATCTTCCATTCAAAAATAAAACTCCGGGTGATTCCCAACAGCTGAAAAAGATATTTGTAGTAAATTATGGCAATCATTTGCACATTATTTACCCAGTGGACCACTGAATCTAGTAGGGATTTTTGTGATGCCATCTACATGTTTAAATAGAGTTTTGAATGGAAATTCATTTTAATGTAAGTAGCAACCAATAGTGTGAAGATTTCTTTCTTTTTTTTTTCTAAAAGTTAAACAAGTCCACCTTAACAGCCAGTATTCGCATTTCTATTGTCAACAAGGACAGTCTTAATAGTGCTCACACTTTTTAATTTGTGTAAAACATCAGCCATTTGCTCTGCAAGAACAGTACTGTTTGCATCAATATCAGGAAGAACCCTATGTGTCAAATATTCACTCTCCTTTGATGTCTCCCATGTCATTGTCAAATTGTGTTCAAGACCTTTGGTTTTTTTCGGATTATTACTTCCATTCTCCACATTTTCCTTTTGTTTTTCATAGAATTTCTTTTTATTTTAGCTTTTGCTCTATCAATTTTGCATTTATCCATATAGATATTTTTATATTTATATTAGGCATAAGAAGACCCATATCCTTTAAATCCAAGAGGATTGGTAAGGCTTGTTTAATCTCTCTCCTTCTTTTCTACATTTTTTATGGCAGTTTTATCGATTGCTCCAAGCTGGAACCTACCCTCGGCCCCTATTTTACCTCTCCGATCTTTTAAATATTCACGGTCTTCTAGAGGAACCTAAAATGTCAGATTAATATCAGTTTAACAGATTAAATTAGGAATCATTTTACATGTCAAATAAAATAGAAACATGGATTTCAATATTTATTTTAACTGTAGAAATTTATTTATTTCAACATTTGTACAATTTAGAGATTATGTTTCTCCCCTTCACAATAAATAAAAAAATAACTTACTTTCTCTTTCAGAGGGCAAGTGCAGATGATGTGCTTAGTCTGACAATTTTCTTTGTCGCATTTTACATTAGTATTGTCAGCTTAAAAAGAACAGCTTGCATGAACATGATGAAATTTCAAATAATGTATTAAACTTTTCCTTCCAAATCTTTTAGAACAGCAGAGAAAACTTTTCTATTTATTTGTCTTCTGAAAGCATAGAATTTTCACCTTGTTAACGATACTAATTTCATTTAACAAAGGCAAACGAGAATTCACAGTCTTTCAAATATTTATGAAAACTTTTGCAGAATTAAACCTGGATCCTTGGGATTTTCTGTCAACTATTGTACAGGCTCAATCGGCAGTCACCAGATTGAGTTGAGCAAAGTAACAAACACAGACGAATTTCAAAACAAATAAACCGGAAAAAATAAAAATACAATTTTACTGAATATATTTTTTGCTTTCAAGAAAAGATGAAGTTCTTTTTACCGCAAATTGTTAGTGATAGTAGGTAGGCAGGTTCAAACCTGTGATGCAAATGAAGGAAAGAAAAGTAAAAAAAAAAAAAAGTAACATCTTAGCAGATACAAACATTGTGCAACCGGAAGTTGCAAGCCTAGCAAGAAGGTTAGGCAACCAAAAGGAGACGATAACCTGTTAAAGTATCGATGAAAAAAGCGACCCCTCATTGTAAAAAACTGTCCAGTTGAGGGTAAAGAATCAATGTTTTTTGGCCAATTTTTCGATATTTCACGTCCGCAAGACCAAGCTTTAAAACAGTACTAATTTTGTCAGCTTCTGACGCGTTTATTAACAGTTTTTGCATAAAAACACATTTTGCTTGTTATATATTAGATTATGTTTCATGCTTGTGCAATTGTCAGTGTAGGAAGTGAAAATTATTGGAATTGTAATTAATATTCCTAGCATAAATGAATGTTGTTATTTCATCTTAATACAATGATTTTGAGTTCTTTGTCAAGTGTCGTTATTTTCCGGACTTATTTCTATATTTTTATTGTATGTATGTGAGGATGTGCCTTATCCAGGTTGGTAGAAGAGTAACATATCTTGCTTTGTCACTTTTTTGTAGTTTGCTTCTTTTAACAGAACTCCCCAAAATGAGTTAATATTATCAATATAACGTTTGCACAATTTAAAACAACGAGGGCAAAATAAACCATAGGCATCTCTAAACCGTTATGTAGAACGTCATTTAATATTTTCCTGGCTTGCATGAATGTGAAACATAATTTTTTTTATATAATCTTAAACAAGAATTAAGAAAAAAATTAAATCAGGAAATAGAAAAATCATTAAATTAAAATAAACGGTAAAAATGATACAAACGTTCAGTATAGGAATGTAGAGATGCACGTCTGGGGGGGGGGGACTGGCACTACCTTCCCCCGTTTTAATTGAATGACGTTATTTTATACAGTGTTTCGACTTGTTGGAATTTTGGGCTTCCGTATATTCCGTGTTTAAAAACTCCTGTTTGTTGCGATTTTGTGAAGAGCGAAATCGTTCGTTTTTTGGGTCAATTAAGCTATTTTTTGTACAAACAATTTTTTAAAAATTATTTTTTATTTCAATATCTTAGGCCTTTACTTTACTACTTATCTTTGAAATAGACGCAGAAAACTAATATTTATCTTTTAAAGGATTTTTACAATGAATTTAACTTTAGCTGAATTGGTTAGCTCGCCGTAAAAACATTTTTTCTAACTTTTTTTCACGCGTACAATTTTTTTTTTTTTTTTTTTTTTTGGAAAGTAACTTAAGTCTTTAATCTTTAAAACACACTCAAATCCTACAAAAAAGTTATGATAAATCGACTTTCAAAACGAGCCCTCCTATCTTTATTCGTTCATTTTTGCCCGTACCTACCGTATTTCACATTTAATATACACATGTTTATAATATTATTAATCGTTAAACCGTGTAAATCTTCAAACCTTACAAAATTATAACAAAGATTAATTATTAATTGCAGTTTGAAGAAGATAAACAAAGGTTTAAAAAATCATTAAGTCGCTTCTGCTTTTCCATAGTTCGTATAGTTAACACAAGTCTGACGTCACGGGATTATGAATTCCGTTTTTCACAGACTGCAACTAATATTTTATTACAAAATATTTTTCCACTTTATTTTTTGTTGCGGTGAAAAGTGAAGATACAGAAGAAAATAATTAAAACTAATTATTGCAGTAATTAAAAAAAAAAAGATTTCCGTTTCGTTTCTGTCAGATAGGATTTCATGTTTTCGTTCTTACATTAAGTTCCGCTTTTTGATACAACTTTGAGACGAACTTAATTTTACTTGTTATCTTTGAAATAGTCGCAAAAAACTAGTATTTATTTTTCAAGGGATTTTTTTGTGTTTTACGAGGAATTTATTTAACTTCTAAATTTAGATGAGTTTGTAATTTAGTTTCAAACACGAGAAATAATCTTAAAAAATATGATAAGCCTGTTTTGTTTTAAAAACTATGTTCATTGTTCACTTATCAGCTTCCCCCATTAAACAAAAATGAAACTTGTAATCTGTTCTCTCTCATGTAAATATTAAAATGTTAAAAAAATAATAATAATTTTATCCGTGATATTCACCAAATAGATCGGCTCTATTTCGAAATGATTTCTTCTTTTTTATTTTTGCTCTTCAATTTTGTTTTCCGCAAACTTGCTCTTCCGTTCGTCATCTTGAATGTTAACTTGAGCCTGTAAAGTCAATCACATTTGAAAAATCGTTTCCTTTATAAAAGCAGATAAAGTTAATCGAAAGCAGATTATAAAACAAAAACGTAAGTATTTAAACATGAATTTAGTATCGATTTTTGCGCATTTGCAGAATACGTTAAAAATGTAAGGGAGATAACTACATTTATTAAGCGAATAATCCTAATGAAAATGTTGATTTATCGTTGAACATCTTTCGCTGTCAATGTTTTCTTTTTCAATACTGACTTAAACATAAAAAAAAACTTTTTTATCGTTTACCAAAGAAAAAAAAAGATTAATTTTACAATATTTAAATGTTTTTCACTGTTTCCAAAGTTCAAGGTAAAAAAAAACCCAGATTTCCAATCTTAAAATCTACTGACTTTATTTTCTTATTCTTTTTCTCTATCAGTTTTTTCCTAACTTTTTGAATGTTATTCCTTACCAAAGTAAAAGATCGATGCATCTCTTTTAGAGTGATCTCGTGTTGCTCATCACCATAGTATACTCTACAAGGCATTAATATATAAAATGACGTCATCACATGATATATGTTGAGGTCATCCAATGCTTTCTTCATCACTTTGTTAACATTTTCCGACCCATTATCTTTTAACAGCTGGGGTGGTGCCCAAATCTGAGAAGAATTTCATCCAACAGCAGATGCACCACTGTTTCTACCTTACTATTAGGAACGACAAAAGCCTCCAGCCAACCACTATACATATCGATGAAAGTAACTATGTACTGGTTACCTAAAAGTGTCTTTGGGTATGGCCTCAAAATATCCAATGCCAGTTTTGTGAAAGGAAAAGGAGGCAGATTGCACTTTTGTATTTGAGGTTGTTGCTTCCTTAGATCTCTGGTTTGGCACATGATACATTTCCTACATATTCATTTCCTTAAATAAACACAACCAGAAATATTTTCGCTTAATGGCATGAAAAGTCTTTTCCACAATCATTATTGTTATGGTACTGTACTAACACTTTTTTTTAAAGATGCGACGGTATATATTAGCCTATCAATCGTTTGTTGACAGGTTAGGACAAGTAATACACTATCTCGTCAATCACTATGAATTTTTCTGTTTTGCACCCGCATCTTTAAATCTATAAATATTATTATCTGTCTCTTGTTCCCTAATTTAATAAAAACCAACAACATGGGGCGATTGTGCGATACTGATAATCCCTTCTTATATGATGAGAACTCTTTTGGCTCAAACGATTCAAGTTGATCGCACCTACCGAGTAATTGCTAGCATCTATTTCTACCAGGAATCGTCATTGTCTCGACTAGAGGTCCACACAAACAGTGTCCTTTCCTTTCAAGTACCATCTCGTCATATCTAGAAGTTTTTGAGATAAGAAGTAAATTTGTTTTTTGTACAGTGTGTAGTGCTTCTCAGGATCAGGATAAGCCAGTATAACCATATCTGTGAGCTTCAGTTTTAGGCTATCAAAAGAGAAATGATATGCGTCATCAGATTAGAACCTTGCATTTTTCCTTGTCAGGTGAACTAATTGCTCAGCAATCTCTGACATCATACCAATGAAAGCTCTTACTTGTTTCAAGTAGTTAGAGACGAAATGCTATCAATTTGACTTTGTCCAGGTCTGATTATATATCCCGTTCACTAATTTGAACCCCAAAAACCCCCTAAAACCTTACACTGCATCGCTTTCAACCTGACTTGTACTCATGTAAACTGGCTAGTAGTACCCTATCTATGTGATCTAAGTGACTTTCCATAGTATCTTAGAATATTAAAATGTCATTCAAATATGGTAATGCAAAATCATTCTGTCTCTGTACAACTTGACATTCATTCCCAAAAGATCCCAGAGGCGTTTGCGAGTAAAAACGGTATCATGTTAAAGTGAAATAGACCCAACTAGAAGATGAATAAAGGTCCCGTTTTATCGTTCTTACTTACGGCAATAAAATTCTGTCATTCAATTCGGATTTCATATATTTTTTTCTATTCTTGGTGATTTTCTTTATTATTCACCTCATTATTACTTTCTGTGTAACAGTAATCCATTGTATAGTCTTGTATCTTTTCAATTTTTAACAAGTCTTTCCTTATCGGGTATTCATTATGTAGTCTTGTATCTTTTCAATTTTTAACAAGTCTTTCCTTATCGGGTATTCATTGTGTAGTCTTGTATCTTTTCAATTCTTAACAAGTCTTTCCTTATCGGGTATTCATTGTGTAGTCTTGTATCTTTTCAATTTTTAACAAGTCTTTCCTTATCGGGTATTCATTGTGTAGTCTTGTATCTTTTCAATTTTTAACAAGTCTTTCCTTATCGTGTATCCATTGTGTAGTCTTGTATCTTTTCAATTGTTAACAAGTCTTTCCTTATCGGGTATTCATTGTGTAGTCTTGTATCTTTTCAATTTTTAACAAGTCTTTCCTTATCGTGTATCCATTGTGTAGTCTTGTATCTTTTCAATTTTTAACAAGTCTTTCCTTATCGGGTATTCATTGTGTAGTCTTGTATCTTTTCAATTTTTAACAAGTCTTTCCTTATCGTGTATCCATTGTGTAGTTTTGTATCTTTTCACTTTTTAACAAGTCTTTCCTTATCGGGTATTCATTGTGTAGTCTTGTATCTTTTCAATTTTTAACAAGTCTTTCCTTATCGGGTATTCATTGTGTAGTCTTGTATCTTTTCAATTCTTAACAAGTCTTTCCTTATCGTGTATCCATTGTGTAGTCTTGTATCTTTGAATTTTTAACAAGTCTTTCCTTATCGGGTATTCATTGTGTAGTCTTGTATCTTTTCAATTTTTAACAAGTCTTTCCTTATCGTGTATCCATTGTGTAGTCTTGTATCTTTTCAATTTTTAACAAGTCTTTCCTTATCGGGTATTCATTGTGTAGTCTTGTATCTTTTCAATTTTTAACAAGTCTTTCCTTATCGGGTATTCATTGTGTAGTCTTGTATCTTTTCAATTTTTAACAAGTCTTTCCTTATCGTGTATCCATTGTGTAGTCTTGTATCTTTTCAATTTTTAACAAGTCTTTCCTTATCGGGTATTCATTGTGTAGTCTTGTATCTTTTCAATTTTTAACAAGTCTTTCCTTATCGTGTATCCATTGTGTAGTTTTGTATCTTTTCACTTTTTAACAAGTCTTTCCTTATCGGGTATTCATTGTGTAGTCTTGTATCTTTTCAATTTTTAACAAGTCTTTCCTTATCGTGTATCCATTGTGTAGTCTTGTATCTTTTCAATTTTTAACAAGTCTTTCCTTATCGGGTATTCATTGTGTAGTCTTGTATCTTTTCAATTTTTAACAAGTCTTTCCTTATCGGGTATCCATTGTGTAGTTTTGTATCTTTTCAATTTTTAACAAGTCTTTCCTTATCGTGTATCCATTGTGTAGTCTTGTATCTTTTCAATTTTTAACAAGTCTTTCCTTATCGGGTATTCATTGTGTAGTCTTGTATCTTTTCAATTTTTACAAGTCTTTCATTATCGGGTATTCATTGTGTAGTCTTGTATCTTTTCAATTTTTAACAAGTCTTTCCTTATCGGGTATTCATTGTGTAGTTTTGTATCTTTTCAATTTTTAACAAGTCTTTCCTTATCGGGTATTCATTGTGTAGTCTTGTATCTTTTCAATTTTTAACAAGTCTTTCCTTATCGGGTATTCATTGTGTAGTCTTGTATCTTTTCAATTTTTAACAAGTCTTTCCTTATCGTGTATCCATTGTGTAGTCTTGTATCTTTTCAATTTTTAACAAGTCTTTCCTTATCGTGTATCCATTGTGTAGTCTTGTATCTTTTCAATTTTTAACAAGTCTTTCCTTATCGGGTATTCATTGTGTAGTCTTGTATCTTTTCAATTTTTAACAAGTCTTTCCTTATCGGGTATTCATTGTATAGTCTTGTATCTTTTCAATTTTTAACAAGTCTTTCCTTATCGGGTATTCATTGTGTAGTCTTGTATCTTTTCAATTTTTAACAAGTCTTTCCTTATCGGGTATTAATTGTGTAGTCTTGTATCTTTTCAATTTTTAACAAGTCTTTCCTTATCGGGTATTAATTGTGTAGTCTTGTATCTTTTCAATTTTTAACAAGTCTTTCCTTATCGTGTATCCATTGTGTAGTCTTGTATCTTTTCAATTTTTAACAAGTCTTTCCTTATCGTGTATCCATTGTGTAGTCTTGTATCTTTTCAATTTTTAACAAGTCTTTCCTTATCGGGTATCAACATATCCGGTTAATCTTTACATCAGTAGTTTTACTTCAATTGTCATCATTATTAAGATTTTCATTGTCATAGATTAACATATTTTATTAATATTTTCGTTGTGATCTATGAAAATACTAGGTGATATTTTCTTACGTTTTTTCCCCACTGGTTCGTCATTTTTTAAATTGAATGTATCATTTAATTTTACACATCTTACTTTTTATGGCATTTGGCTCGGAAAGTAGATTAAATAAGCTTGACTGCTTTTATTGTAACCTATGAAAATACTTTTTTGCATTTAATATTTAGTTTACTTGTATTTTCTATGAATGTGAAGCAATTTGACTCGAATATATGCATTCGGTACAATTCAGGTTTTACACTGCAAAACAGAGTTTTGCCCAATCTTTTATTGAACGATCTATTTCTGATATAGGCTGCTGCCATTAAAGTATATATCCATACATTATGAGCTAATTTTGATTCAATAAGTAGACATCTTGAAAAGGGTACACCTTGCTCTTTCAGTGGTGCCATTTTGAAATGAGGAATACGGCATTGATTTCTTGTGTTTAATACAATGGTTAATTAATAGAAGTTCAAACTTTTTAATATCAGCTGTATTCCAGTGTCCCAGAATTTTATGCTAGATTTCCAAGTCATGTCAGGCAGTTTTTGAGGGGACTCTACTTTTTAAATAATATAGCCTGCAATTTTCTCTAATGTCAAGTACAGTTTTATTTGGGGTTGTCTTTTTGCAAATACTTAAATATAAAACCACATTAATTTTGTTAACAACCCAGTATAAAATAAAACTATACTCATTTTTTTAAATTTCATTAATAATAGATGTTTTTAATATTTTTAATAAAAATAAACATAATAAATTCTATTTTACAACATGAAATGTATATTTCGAATATATTTTATATTTCCAGAATTTGCAACAATGAACAGAAATTCATTATTGAATAACAAGCACATTTCATTAATGGAAAAGGACATTTCTGCATTGGTGATTTAAAAAGATTTAAAATAATTAGAAATTACTTCATTAAAATTGCCTGAAGTTGTCATATATTAGCGTGCCTATCATCATACAGTTCATTTCATATACTTTTTTCTGGAATTAAATGGAAGCAAATATGAGAACCAAACCACATTCTTGTGAAGTATGTGGTTCTTCTTTTGCACGGAAGTCAACTTTGTTTAATCATATGACAACACATACAGGAGATAAACCACATTCTTGTGAAGTATGTGATTCTTCTTTTCCACGGAAAGCAAATTTGTTGTGTCATATTAAAACGCACACAGGAGATAAACCACATTCTTGTGAAGTATGCGGTTCGTCTTTTGTACAGAAATCAACCTTGGTGAGTCATATGAAAACACATACAAAAGAGAAACCATATTCTTGTGAAGTATGTGGTTCTTCTTTTATACGGAAAGAAAATATATTGCGTCATATTAAAACGCACACAGGAGACAAACCACATTCTTGTGAAGTATGTGGTTCGTCTTTTGCACAGAAGTCAACCTTGATGAGTCATATGAAAACACACACAGGAGACAAACCACATTCTTGTGAAGTATGTAGTTCTTCTTTTGCATGTAAGTCAACTTTGTTGAATCATATGAAAACACATATAGGTGACAAACCACATTTATGTGAAGAATGTGGTTCGGCTTTTGCGGTAAAATCAACTTTGTTGAATCATATGAAAACACATACGGGAGAAAAACTATATTCTTGTGAAATATGTGGTTCTTCTTTTTCACGGAAGTCAAATTTGTTAAGTCATATGAAAACACATACAGGAGAGAAACCACATTCTTGTGAAATCTGTGGTTCTTCTTTTTCACGGAAGTCAACTTTGTTTAATCATCTGAATACACATACAGGAGAGAAACCATATTCATGTGAAGTATGTGGTTCTTCTTTTGCATGGAAGTCAAATTTGTTGCATCATATGAAAACACATACAGGAGAGAAACCACATTCTTGTGAAGTATGATGTTCTTCTTTTGCATGGAAGTCAACTTTGTTAAATCATATGAAAATACATACTAGGCGTCCCTTATGATACTGGCCTTAACCATTGTTAAAACCATTCCAGTGTGAGGGAAAAATAAGAAAATACCAAGAACTTATATGCGACATGAAAAGAATTGGAATTTTAATAAGATATCCATCATTCCAGTTATTATAAGAGTAACCAGGCTTACGAAAAAGAATTTCAAAAGTTATCTGGCGATTAATCAAGTGCAAGAGAAATACAAACAATTGCACTTCAAGGAACGGTTAGAATCTTTAAAATATCTCTCGGTTGGAGTAACTAAATAAATGGCAGAATGTTTGACATCTGGTAGAATGAATCATCCCAGCAAAAACAAAGTTATAAGAAAAGTTCAACTGAGAAACACACCCTATTATTTTTGAGTATGTGTTTCTTTTGCACGGAAGTATTTTATTTCATCATATGAAAACACATACAGGAGAGAAACAACATTCTTGTTAAATATGTGGTTCCTCTTTTGTATTGAAGTCAGACTTGTTGCATCATATGAAAACACATATTCTTGCAAAGTGTGTGGTTCTTCTTTTGCATGGAAGTAAATTCTGTTGAGTCATAAAAAACATCTGATAATCTTCCAAAATCCATACTTCAAAATGGGATACAAACATCACAAAACAAGAACCATCAGGAAACTGGCCAACCATTTTGCACAAGACTTTCTTACAAATATTACAATCAGAAAACAAATCTGCTACAGAAATCACACAAAGACTAGTTAAAATACTCCTCAACCTGCATTTCAGAATATTGGAAAAATGGTCCAAATACTAGTGTGACAAGTATGTTTCGATTTTCCCTAAAAAGTAAAACAAGAAAAACTGAAATATTTTTTGTAATGTATGTGACTCTTCTTTAAAAAAAACAAGGTCTTTATTCGCAAGTAAATCTTTAAAATGGAAGAACATACAACTTTTATGCCAAACAGTTTTTTTTATTTTTTAAATTTACGACATCTCCATAAAACGTCTATTTTATATCAAGTATTCATGTTTAAATATCTATTTAAGCGTTTTGCCTTTTGTCATTGTTGTTTTCATAAAAATGTTTATTGTACGATTTTTTTTAAATACGAGAGTGTTTAATAAGTAATGTCCCGAACCAACTTCCGTTTGTCTGATTTAGTAGAAATGTTGCATATGCAATGATTTTTTACCTCTATGAGCCATGATGCAAATTACAACTCTGAATAAATTGTTGTTCCTGATTTATAAGTGTTAGAAATTAGTTAAGTGTGAAATGGAACTGTGGGGTATATGTGAAAGGGGGGAAATGTACCGTTTAAGGCTAGGTTATGGTTAGAAACAAAAACAAACAAAAAAGTAATATACGACGTACCGGACGTATCTGCATCGCTCTTTGGGAAAGAAGAAAGAAAGGATGGCTAGCTTCCGATTCAGCAACGGTAGTGTCATGGATATCGGCAGTGACTGGCAATAAGAGAGTTAGGGCCAGAGGTGCTGCAGAAATGCTGATCAAGTGCAGGCTCGAAGCACTCACAGATTTGATAGAATTCCAGACAAGAGAGGTTTACCTAGAAACCACCGAGGAGGAGGCCAAGGAGGTAGTGAAGAACTGTCAGGAGTGCCAATCGATAGATCATGAACCGCCCAGACACAAAGCAGGGGAGTTACAGATTGCAGAGGACTGGAAGCAATTGGCCATTGATGTGACCCATTATCGCCATAAGCTGTATCTATCAATGGTCGACTGTGGACTGGATAAGTTTGCTATCTCGAGAGAGATCAGGGCAGAAGCTGCATGGACGATCGGAGGGGTCATCAAAGAAATATTTTTGGAGAGAGGGCCGGTTGAGGAACTGTTAATGGACAATGGCCCCGCTTTCCGATCAGAAGCCTTTAAAGTTATGTGTGGTAAATGGGGAGTAAGGCAATTTTTTAGGGCAGCCTATCGGCCGAGTGGCAATGGGATAGTGGAGAGGAATCATCGCACCATCAAGGCTGCTGCGGAAAACAGCAAAATTTCACCCATGAATGCAGTGTTTTGGTACAACATCTCACGAAAACCAGATAAGATGAGACAACTGTGCCTCATAGAGCCATCTTTGCATATAAGTGGCGGCATCCGTGCAACAAAACGGTAGGAATTGAGGGTGAAGAAGCTACCATTAAAGTGGGTGAGGAGGTGTGGGTAAAGCCCCCAATGCAAAATGTATCACTCACTGGGGGAGGGGGTCTTAACGGGAATGCAGTCGAAGAACAATGTGATGGTGAATGGCGTTCCCCTGCATATCCTAGACCTGCGTCGTGTAACTCTGCTGGTGCGCAGTGATGGCAGTGAAGAGGAAGAAGTCGATATCCACCAAGAAGCTAACGATGCACCCCAATTCGACTTAGCCCCACATTGTGGTTCTTTACAACTAGATGAGAATGTCTGTAGTGAGCCTGAAACCGTCAACCCCAAGAAGTTGTCCCCCAGAGGCCTCAACGTGAGAGGAGGAGGTCTGCTTTGATAAAGGATTATGAAGTGTCTTATTGATCTCGAAGATCAGGGGGTGCGTGTGGGGTATATGGTTAGAAAAAAAAAACGTACCGGGCGTATCTGTATCGCTCTTTGGGAAAGAAGAAGGAAAGGATGGCTAGCTCATTTATATACACGATGGGCATCCTGGGAAGGCAGGACATGATGGGAGAAGCTATTAATTTCCTGTCTCTGCCTTTTTTTCTAGATAGGAAGATATAAAAGCTGGGGAAAATCCCTGGAGATTGCAAAAAAGTAAAGAGTCGTGAACATCTTCTCTTGAAAAGTATTTCGTATTGCTGACGTTCGGATTGTGCAGTGTGAAATTGGTGGCGAGAAGCCAGGTGTGGTCGATTAGAAAAGAAGATGGCAGAAACGAGCTGTTGGCGAGCCAGGCGAGTGACTCCCTCCTTCCCGAACCCCAGAACAGAATCTTGATTGTAACACTACATAAATAAAGTAATATTCATTTTATCCGTGATATTCACCAAATAGATCGACTCTATTTCGAAATGATTTATTTTTTTTATTTTTCCTCTTCAATTTTGTGTTTTGCGAACTTGCTCTTCCGTTCGTCATCTTAAATGTTAACTTGAGCTTTTAAAGTCAATCACATTTGAAAATCGTTTCCTTTATAAAAGTAGATAAAGTTGATCGAAAGCAGATTATTAAACAAAAACGTAAGTATTACTACGTGAATTTAGTATCGATTTTTGCGCATTTGCAGAATACGTTAAAATTTCTAAGGGAGATAACTACATGTACTAAGCGAATAATCCTAATGAAAATGTTAATTTATCGTTGAAATTTTTTCGCTGTCGATTGTTTTTTTGTTTTCAATATTGACTTAAACATGAAACAAAAACATAAGCTGGCATGGCTCACGTATTTTTTATTTTCATCTTTTTTTTACATCGGATTATTATTGAATGGTCACTAATCTATCAGATATTGTTTTCAATCTTTATTGTTTACTAAAGAAAAAAATGTTTTCCAGTTTCACAAGTTTTTAAGCAAAAAAAAAAAAAAAATTAAATGCTCGGCGCACGTATAGAAGAGGTGTATTTTTTTAAAAATCTTTTTTCCCCGGCGGATTATTATCGAATAATCTTGTTTTTAATACTGACTTGAATCTAAAAATGTCTAGAATCTTTCCAACTCCAAAAATACCTTTACAATGGTGAGTTTTATATGTTTTCCGTGGTGCTGAAAACAAATATATACTTCAAAAGTGGTACAGAGAATTAGTTTTCATGATATAAATTCTTTGGGGGTCAATGTTACCTTACGCTACAATAGGTGTATCAGAAATTTGGAGGAATTTTTGACACCCTGTTGTAAGTAAAACAAATAATAGATAATGTCGAAATTGAAGCATGAAAGCTCCAATCTCCAACGGAGCAATTGATCGTTTTTTATTCGACTATGGTGATTTTGGCCGTAAACAAATTTTACTGATTTCTGATCAGTAATAAGTTTGCTTCCCCAAGAGGTAATGGCACCAATATCTAACTTCTAATGGCAGCCACTTCCTTTTCAACAGCTGGATGGTTTAGTTAAGAGTCATGTAGAGTTCGTGAGAAAAAACAACAACTGGTCTACCATAGTGGTTGAGGACTCCAGAAAGAGCACAATCAGGGGCATCAGTCTCCAACTCAAGGGGAGCATTCTCGTCGATAGTTTTTTTTTAACAGCTGATTCAATATCTAGCCTTAGACTGTCAAATGCATTTCGAGCTTCCTGGTTAAGGGGAAATAAATTGGTCTTAATAAGAGGCTGAATCTTATTAGAATACCTATGGATCCACGTTGAATAATATGAGAAAAAAACCCAGGGCTCGCTTGAGTGATTTGCCGTCAGTTGGATAAGGGGTCGGGTTTAATTTGACCGTTGGGTCCAATGATATAACCCATGGAGCTCAGTTCATTCACAGAAAACACACACTTTTCTTTATTTTACGTAATTTTCCGTTTTTCTGTTAATTTGATAAATTCGCCAGATTCTCAAAGGGTATTCAAGTGAACTGATACAAACTGGAGTTAGCTTCAAAAGCAGTGGAGGGGTTGTCATTCTCATTGATAAGGATCTGGTGACACGCATTTTTCAGGTCGATTGTGCTGAATACATTATACTGAGTAACCTTATTCACTACGTCATCCAGCCGGGGCAGCGGGTAGGCATCAAGGCTTGTGTGCTTATTCACAGTTTCAGAATAATCAATGACCATTCTCTTTTTCTGATTATCGGATTTAATCACGACCACTTGTGCCCTCCAGGGGGAGTTTGAGGTTTCGAGGATCCCCTCCTTTAAAAAGCACTTAACCTCTGAGTCAATGAACTTGCTATCACTTGAGCTATAACGTCTAGAGTTGGTGGCAACCGGTTTGCAGTTCTTATTTATATTAGCAAAAAGTTCAGGCGTTTCCAACGAAGCCACAGATAGTCCACAAATCTCAATAGGAGTTGAACTCCCACCGTACTTGAAGGTAACGCTTTCATGTTTACTTTAAAAAGCCAGTCCAAGAATCACATCACACAAAGGTTACTTAAAACTGACAGTTTTTGGTTGGGATACATACGTTTGTTAAAAAGTACGTTAGGAAAACAAGCATCTACCACTTTGGATGAGAGGTCAGACGTTTACATCGATGACAAACAAGCATTTAGGTTAATTCGATTAAAATCCAAGTCCGAGGGCTGCAGCGGTTGGTTCCCGGTATCGTGCAGGTGAAGACGATTTCATACGTTGCATTATCCAGCGCTCGAGCCTGGTCGAACATAGTGTCCAGGTCGAGCGTTTTATTTTCCAACAAACGCTGGCAAATGGTATGGGACTGAATTCCGGCAATAAAGGCATCCCGAATCGATTCATCAGCATATATCTCGTTTTTTTTTTGTTTTATAAAGAGTTCCTCTAGTTTGAGACAGGCTTCTTTATAATTTCCGCAATCGCTGACGTATTCAAAAATATCCGGTGAAATAAAATTTATCAGGACTGACAACTTGTCGAGATTTTCCTGTGGTAATGCCGCTAAAAAATAATGAACGTCGCAAGCCAATGCTTAAACTCTCGCTCTGCATTAGATGAATTAGGGTTTACGTCCAATCGAGATGTCCTCATGGCTTCAGGGCACGATCCATTTTAAAATCTCTTACGTTTTTTTACCTTTTTATGCTAATAAAATGGTTGTACGTAAAACAAATACTGAATACCCTTTAAATAAGTGTTTTTATTAGCATAAAAGAACGATACGTCAAGTCAAACGTCAGCACTATGAAATAACATGGCTGACACTATTGGAGTAGTATACAGAGCTAGCGCTTCATCAGGGAGAGTGCTATTGGGACGTTTCATATCCATATGAAACACAATACAACATAGGTAAAACCTTTTCTGAAGCAGTGTAACAGAGCACGTGTGAGAAAATCAGCAGCAGCTATAGGATAGCTTGCTGGCGAATATATATTGCCTTTTTGCTACCGGTTTTGAAGAACTGCTAAGATTTCCGACCAGGCTATGTGTGTAATTGAAACAGCTTATCTCTTTTTGGGAAATCACATTAGGAGGCAACTTCTTGTGAAGCTGGATTTTTTAATATAAATTGAAGTTGTGTCTAATATTGCTGGTGTGGTAGACATGTGTTAAAAATCGGATCTTCGTTCTGTCAACAATAAAACTGTTTTATTTCATATAGCCCCCGAGTTATTACTTTCTTTTATTATTAGTTATTACATGCTTGTGTTTTGAACATATATAAATATATGGAGGCGTTGTCAAGCGTTCACACAATTATTGTACCATCCGAAAACTTTCATTTCTATCTTTTATTATCTTAACAAGTCTTTTTTTTTTACACGGTGGTCACAACTTATCAAGGCCCGGAAGCCACTCAGGGATAAGGGTTATTGCAAGTACAATACGTTAGTGTGGAGATTTGATGAAGTGTTTACTTAAGGGGGCGGTTCATTAGGAATTTTTTAACGTTGGACTTGAACACATCCAAGTTGTATTCAGGTGGGAAGCAGGCGTGCAGTTATAAGAAAGAAGCTTTCTTCATGAAATCCACGTTTTGATTTAGGCACGGATAAAGAGTGGGGGAAAGTTTTCACAGTGGATTCAGCTAGACGGGTGTTTTTCGTGAAAGATTGGCGAGGGGGGACCAGAGATTGGATTTCAGACGAGCACCTGCCACGGAAATAAGGATAAAACCAGGGTAGGCTCGCAACGTCTCTTCTGTGAGAGAGAGGTTGCAGGGAAGAGAAAAGGACATCCCCCACTAGCCACGAAGTCTATTTTATACTCTGTCAAGGCAGGATAGGCTGTTTTCAGCAGCTCCTGCCCAGATGTGGCAGCAGTATTCTATCCTTGGACGTACTTGGCTTTTATATAGATAGAGAATTGCATCAGTAGTGAGATATCTTCTGGAGCGGTAGAAGGATCCCACCATCTTTCCAGCGACCTTGGCAACAGACTTGATGTACGTGTTCCATTTCAGATCAGGAGTAAAGGACAAACCCAGAAGCTTGTCAAAACACGGGGCTTCTCCCAGACGAGTCATCCATTTCAATTGATGCCAGATGGGGATCAGAGCGTTGATGATGTAAAGATAGGAGTTTGGTTTTAGATGCATTATAGGTAACCAGCCACGACTTCCCCCACTGAACCACGCGCTCGAGATCAGAGGAGAGAGAGAATCAGAGAGAACTTTGTCATTTACAGCCTTTGATGTGTTGCCGTAGATGGTCGTGTCATCAGCATAAATGCCAACGAATGATTTAAGTATGTATTTAGGGAGATCATTGATGTAGATCAGGAAGAGAGTTGGGCCCAGGGTTGACCCTTGAGGGACTCCAGCATTAATACTGCAGGCCTCTGATTTTTGTCCATCGACCACTACTCTTATGAGCCTATCGGAGAGAAATGATTTAATGATTGAGAACACATTTCCAGTTATACCGTAACTGGAAATCTTGTGAAGTAGGCCCTTATGCCATACCTTGTCGAAGGCGTTTGATATGTCAAGAGCAATTGCCCTAGAAAGGAAGCTTCAATAGAATTAATTAATTTTGTAAAATGGCCGTTTTTATCTTGCTTCCGGGTATTGCATCATTTTCTGAAGAGTGGAGGTCTTCGGACCTTATTGTCTTAATTGCTGTCAGGTTGCAACCCAGGCTCTGACAACATAATTGTGTGAAATTGGCAATTCTCATATGTGTAGATCGAAATATGAATTGAATAAGATTATAAAAATAATAATAATTAGATAATCGAAACAAATAATTGTATTAAGAGAAACATTTCTAACTAAAAATTAACAAGGATTGAAGATAGAAATTCATCTGTAGCATGATTATATTTTAATGGAATTTGTCTTTTCATTTCAATTAAATGTCTTTATTCTGGTAGATATCCACAGACACATGTTTCGCCATCTCTAAGTCTCATGTGTGACTAAGTGTACATAGATAAAAAAAACTGCGATTCAGTTGTTGGTCCATAGTGTTCGATTACTTGATCCAATGAAACTGTCTGTGACAGGGAGAGAAACTTGATTGAAACCTTCATCTTATCCTCTTTCACACGACGGATTAATGAGACACGTGAGTGGAAAAGCACGCTAGTCTGCAAAACATTCGGAGTATTAGCAATAATTATAATTAGCAATTGGTAAAGGTAAAGTTAATTGTTTCATGAATGCATTATCTCAGGCATTATCAACTTATTTTGGATCACAAATATATTACTTATTGCGTGACGTCTTTCGATTATGTTTCATGAATCCATTATCCCAGGCATTATCAACTTATTTCAGATCACAAATATATTATTTATTGCATGACGTCTTTCGATTATGTTTCATGAATCCATTATCCCAGGCATTATCAATTATTTCGGATCACAAATATATTACTTATTGCGTGACGTCTTTCGATTATGTTTCATGAATCCATTATCCCAGGCATTATCAACTTATTTTGGATCACAAATATATTACTTATTGCATGACGTCTTTCGATTATGTTTCATGAATCCATTATCCCAGGCATTATCAACTTATTTCAGATCACAAATATATTACTTTTTGCGTGACGTCTTTCGATTATGTTTCATGAATCCATTATCCCAGGCATTATCAACTTATTTTGGATCACAAATATATTACTTATTGTGTGACGTCTTTCGATAGAACTAAGAAAGTTGCTTGCAGTTTGATTAATTTGACATTTTTCAGAGCTTAATTTTAGAATGCTTGATTCTGAATATGAATTGATCTTGTGTTGAATTCATGCCGTAGAATGCATATAAACAAATCATACTTCTGTGCAATATGTGTAGTATCTTTTTTTGAAGGCTAGAAGGTTTATACTGTATATTAGTTATAAACGATGAATCACATTCAGCCATAAAATTATTACCAATGAGTTTTTAGGGTGATTAAATTTTATTTGGTGTATGGATGGGCGTGCTATATTTGAGGATTTAAGAAGAAACTTAGCATACTACTTACGTATACTTTGTAGTGGTGATAAATCCCTATCGTCATTTCCAAAAACAAGTTAGTTCTCGTAAGAACGTGTTACCTCAAAATATTCATGCCCTTCGACAATTGTTTTAAACTAGAAAAATTAAACTCTAATTGTTATATATATTGGAACCTCCATAACAATTTTATTGATTCGTATACGTTTTAGCAAGGGTTAGAGTCGTACATGTCAGGATAACATGTCGACAAAAAAATATGCTGTGCTGCAGGTGACGTGATTTAAAGTTTTGTTCCATAGATAAACACATAAGAAATGCAATTGTCACATGATATGGCAAAGAAGTATATTACGCATTTTAGGATAGTAGAGGGTTTCCGGACAGTCTGAATCGGGAAGCAAGACAGGCAAGATGTTTGGTCGTCTACAATTTCCATTGTTTGAAATAACTTAGAAAAACTGATCAAGAAGTAATTAATTAGACATTGGTCTTTCCTCCCATGAACAATTTCTCTTGAAATAAAACCTCTTAAATAAGCAGATCTTTATTGTGCTTTACTACACGTGTTGTTTTTGTTTGTTAACATAATCTAATTACAATGAGGATCAGGGGTCAACAATCACGAGAATATGACGGCAAGTGAGGCACAATAATCAAATCGACTATAAAACAAAAATGTTAATAGCTTGAAGGCGAAAACGCAAGTGAGAAAAACAATCCATTTATGAAAAGACTGTTTACAAACATTTTTGAACATTAAAAAGTTACATTAAGTTATATTAATCAAGCCTATATAACTAGTACCTTGGGTAAGACAATTATATTTCTGCAAATTTCTCAAGCTTGTTGGACCGAAATACTCAAGAATTTGTGCCAAACAACAACCCTCTCTCTGCACTTAATCTCATGTACATATTCTTACACATTAGCGAGAGTCTGGGGAACAAAAATAATTGCAACACACAGCTATACACGAGCTAAAAAGAACAATTTAAAGCAACACACATGCACACTCACATACATATATTACATATATGTACATATTATTCACACTATGAACATATTGACTTATACATGCACATTCACATACATATATTACATATATGTGCATATTATTCACACTATGAACATATTGACTTATACATCCACACTCACATACATATATTACATATATGTACATTTTATTCACACTATGAATATATTGACTTATACATTTAGTAACATACGTATATTACATATATGTGCATTTTATTCACACTATGAACATATTGACTTATACATGCACATTCACATACATATATTACATATATGTGCATTTTATTCACACTGTGAACATATTGACTTATACATGCACATTCACATACATATATTACATATATGTGCATATTATTCACACTATAAACATATTGACTTATACATGCACATTCACATACATATATTACATATATGTGCATATTATTCACACTATAAACATATTGACTTATACATGCACATTCACATACATATATTACATATATGTGCATATTATTCACACTATGAACATATTGACTTATACATCCACACTCACATACATATATTACATATATGTACATTTTATTCACACTATGAATATATTGACTTATACATTTAGTAACATACGTATATTACATATATGTGCATTTTATTCACACTATAAACATATTGACTTATACATGCGCATCCACATTCATATATTACATATATGTGCATTTTATTCACACTATGAACATATTGACTTATACATGCACACTCACATACATATATTACATATATGTACATTTTATTCACACTATAAACATATTGACTTATACATGCACATTCACATACGTATATTACATATATGTGCATTTTATTCACACTATGAACATATTGACTTATACATGCACATTCACATACATATATTACATATATGTGCATTTTATTCACACTATGAACATATTGACTTATACATCCACACTCACATACATATATTACATACATGCACATTTTATTCACACTATGAACATAT
Source organism: Euprymna scolopes (assembly GCF_053919585.1). Lineage (NCBI taxonomy): Eukaryota > Metazoa > Mollusca > Cephalopoda > Sepiida > Sepiolidae > Euprymna > Euprymna scolopes. The sequence continues at coordinate 30,742,587 of NC_136527.1, forward strand.
TGACTTATACATGCACATTCACATACGTATATTACATATATGTGCATTTTATTCACACTATGAACATATTGACTTATACATGCACACTCACATACATATATTACATATATGTACATTTTATTCACACTATAAACATATTGACTTATACATGCACATTCACATACATATATTACATATATGTGCATTTTATTCACACTATGAACATATGGACTTATACATGCACACTCACATACATATATTACATATATGTACATTTTATTCACACTATAAACATATTGACTTATACATGCACATTCATATACATATATTACATATATGTACATTTTATTCACACTATAAACATATTGACTTATACATTCACATACACATATTACATATATGTGCATTTCATTCACACTATGAAAATATTGACTTATACATGCACATGCACATACATATATTACATATATGTGCATATTATTCACACTATGAACATATTGACTTATACATGCACATTCACATACGTATATTACATATATGTGCATTTTATTCACACTATGAACATATTGACTTATACATGCACATTCACATACATATATTACATATATGTGCATATTATTCACACTATAAACATATTGACTTATACATGCACATTCACATACATATATTACATATATGTGCATTTTATTCACACTATGAACATATTGACTTATACATGCACATTCACATACATATAGTACATATATGTGCATTTTATTCACACTATGAACATATTGACTTATACATGCACATCCACGTTCATATATTACATATATGTGCATTTTATTCACACTATGAACATATTGAATTATACATGCACACTCACATGCATATATTACATATATGTACATTTTATTCACACTATAAACATATTGACTTATACATGCACACTCACATACATATATTACATATATGTGCATTTTATTCACACTATGAACATATGGACTTATACATGCACACTCACATACATATATTACATATATGTACATTTTATTCACACTATAAACATATTGACTTATACATGCACATTCATATACATATATTACATATATGTACATTTTATTCACACTATAAACATATTGACTTATACATGCACATGCACATTCACATACATATATTACATATATGTACATATTATTCACACTATGAACATATTGACTTATACATGCACATTCACATACATATATTACATATATGTGCATATGATTCACACTATAAACATATTGACTTATACATGCACATTCACATACATATATTACATATATGTGCATTTTATTCACACTATGAACATATTGACTTATACATGCACATTCACATACATATATTACATATATGTGCATTTTATTCACACTATGAACATATTGACTTATACATGCACATTCACATTCATATATTACATATATGTGCATTTTATTCACACTATGAACATATTGAATTATACATGCACACTCACATACATATATTACATATATGTACATTTTATTCACACTATAAACATATTGACTTATACATGCACATTCACATACATATATTACATATATGTGCATTTTATTCACACTATAAACATATTGACTTATACATGCACATTCACATACGTATATTACATATATGTGCATTTTATTCACACTATGAACATATTGACTTATACATGCACATTCACATACATATATTACATATATGTGCATTTTATTCACACTATGAACATATTGACTTATACATGCACACTCACATACATATATTACATATATGTGCATTTTATTCACACTATAAACATATTGACTACTACATGCACATTCACATACATATATTACATATATGTGCATTTTATTCACACTATGAACATATTGACTTATATATGCACATTCACATACATGTATTACATATATGTACATATTATTCACACTATGAACATATTGACTTATACATGCACACTCACATACATATATTACATATATGTGCATTTTATTCACACTATAAACATATTGACTTATACATGACCATTCACATACATATATTACATATATGTGCATTTTATTCACACTATGAACATATTGACTTATACATGCACATTCACATACGTATATTACATATATGTGCATTTTATTCACACTATAAACATATTGACTTATACATGCACATTCACATACATATATTACATATATGTACATTTTATTTACACTATGAACATATTGACTTATACATGCACATTCACATACATATATTACATATATGTGCATTTTATTCACACTATAAACATATTGACTTATACATGCACATTCACATACATATATTACATATATGTGCATACTATTCACACTATGAACATATTGACTTATACATGCACATTCACATACATATATTACATATATGTGCATTTTATTTACACTATGAACATATTGACTTATATATGCACATTCACATACATATATTACATATATGTACATTTTATTCACACTATGAACATATTGACTTATACATGCACATTCACATACATATATTACATATATGTACATTTTATTTACACTATGAACATATTGACTTATATATGCACATTCACATACATATATTACATATATGTGCATTTTATTCACACTATGAACATATTGACTTATACATGCACATTCACATACATATATTACATATATGTACATTTTATTCACACTATAAACATATTGACTTATACATGCACATTCACATACATATATTACATATATGTGCATATTATTCACACTATGAACATATTGACTTATACATGCACATTCACATACATATATTACATATATGTGCATTTTATTCACACTATGAACATATTGACTTATACATGCACATTCACATACGTATATTACATATATGTGCATATTATTCACACTATGAACACATTGACTTATACATTTCTAAGCTTTTTTGATTACTTGGCTTTCTCTACCAAACACGACTTTTAATAAAAAACGCTTAATGTTTGAAAATAACTATTATATCCTTAGAAAATTGATATAAACATGTTCTCCTCAATTATTCATTAAAAGTTCTGCTTATGTATTAATTAGCACTTGCTAATTAGTGGCCGTAATATTCATTAATGTTTAATTTATTTCCTTTACAATAAAGATGTACGTCACTAATTATTCTTCCTAAACTAATCTAGCAATATTCATTGAAAAAACACAATTTTGTTAAATTTAGTTAAAATAATGAAAATATGTATTCTAACATTTTGTTCATTTTATTTCATGTTTTCGCTAATTAAACAAAAGAGTAAGAAATGATTTAACACCAAATATTATATCGCTGGTGACTTGGGTGGGCACGTTTAAATATTTAGACATGAGAAAAGTTGTAACTAAGTAGCAGTACACCCCATATAAAGTATTTTAATCCAATAATAATTGATCAATAATTCTAAGTAGAATAATTCGTTCACGTAAATATAAAACACTCCCACAAACTGTAACTGCTACACAAATTACTATCTATGTCGAGGTTGTATATTGCTAATCAATTTATAATTGTTAATTTTTTCTCGATATCCTGATGCTACAACAGGAAATGATAATGCAACAATCTAATTTCTAATATAAGTAGAACAAAAATTGCCACAGTTATTAGTTTGTTTTTCTATATAAGAACATCACAGAGTTACACATTTCTTGCATTATGTAAAGCATTTATGGATCTTCAAAAAAGTAGCCTCAACATGGCTAAGAGTTGCATCATCAATGACAGATGGAGCGCAACTAAGTCTAGGTGCTGCTGCTACAGATTTCATGGCATGTTGGAATTAACAATGACAACGTTTTACAAAAATAATATGTGACATTGTTTCTTTCAATTTCAGCAAAAGTTTCCTGTGGTGTGCATGATTTCAAATAAGACAACTGATCACTGCATGACAATTGACAGGCTCCATTTAACTTATTTCAAACACTTGTAAATCAGGAACAACAATTTGTTCAGAGTTGTAATTTGCCACATACTCAATAGAGATATAAATCATTGTATACGCCATATTCCCACTTGACCAGGCAAATGGAAGTGGGTCAAGGTCATTACTTATTGTAGATTCTTTGTATATGCAAAATTTCTACTAGGTAAGACAGATGGAAGTAGGTCATGGTCATAATTTAGTACAGATTTGTAATTTGATACATGACCCATAGAGATATAAATCATTGCATATGCAAAATGTCTACTAGATCAGACAACGGAAGTTAGTCAAGGTCATTACTTATTGAAGATTCCTTTTATTTAAAAAAATCATGCACAATAAACATTTAAACAGTTTATGAAAACAACAATGATAAAAGGCTAAAACCTGAAGTAGATATTTAGACAAAAATACTTGATATAAAATAACTTTATTGAAATGTATTCAAATTTAAAAAAAATAAAACACTTTTAAAATGTTTCATTGAGATGTGCTACATTTTAAAATAATTTAAAAACTGTTAAAACGTTTTATTAAGATGTATTAAGTTAAAAAAACTAACAAAACTTAAAACGTTTTATTGAGATGTATTAAAATTTTAAAAAACTGTAAAAACGTTTTATTGAGATGTATTAAATTTGAAAAAAATTGTAAAAACGTTTTATTGAGATGTATTAAATTAAAAAAAACTACCAAAACTTAAAACGTTTTATTGAGATGTATTAAATTCGAAAAAAAACTGTAAAAACGTTTTATTGAGATCTATTCAATAAAAAACTGTTAAAATGTTTTATTGACATGTATTACATTTTAAAAATAACAAAAACACGAACTCAGCATAAAGGCTGTATGTTCTATTGGGTGGTTTTAAAGATTTACACGAGAATAAAAACTTTGTTTTTAAAAGTAAATTATTTACATAATAAAAAAAACATATTCTTTTCTCTCGTTTTTGCATGAGAAAGTAGCACAGATTTCAGCACAATACCAAAACACACATATAACAAGAATACAAACACACACACATATAACAATAATACCAACACACACATATAACAACAATACAAACACACACACATATAACAATAACAAAATATGGTTTTTAATTTTTTCAAATCATTTGAAAATGGAACATATTACCAGATACCAGACATTCACAAAATCTCAAAACAGTACACTTGTGTGTTCGCATGTTTGTCTAAAGTGATTTCATATAAACAGAAGAGCTACATTACAAAAATATTTTCAGTTTTTCTTATTTTACTTTGTAGGGAAATAAAAACTTACTTGGCTTGCATGTGTGCGTGCTTCAAAGGGTCAGTTGTGTAACAAAAAGTAGAAAAAAGGACTAAAATGGTTGTTTACATGTTTGTCTAAAGCTGATTTCATAAAACTGTTAAGACGTGACCTCGGCATAAAAGTTGTGTGTTCTTTCATTTTAAAGATTTACATAATAACAAATTTGTTTATTTAAAGAAAATCAAACGATCATATCATGTTCTCTCCTGAGAAAAAAACCACATACATTACAAAAATATGACTTTTTTGTTTTTCTTATTTTACTCTGTATTGAAAATCGAAACTTACTTAGCATATGTTCATGCTTCAAAGGGTCGGTTATGCAACAAAAAATAGAAAGAAAGCCCAAAATCTTTACACCCAATAGTTTTTATGGATAACGGTCATGGCAGCGATGCAGAATGTCGCCATTTCTATGCAAAAGAAACAGATGAACTAAAAGAAAAGACATGTACAGAATAGAGGACGAGTTAAAAGAAATGTGTTACGTATGTAGGCATGTACAAGTAAACTTGAAAAGTATTGAGTTTTGGAGTTGAACGATTTGACAACATAATGACACGTTTTGGAGTTAATAGTTTTTATAACAGAATGTCTGCTTGTGGAGTTAATAGTTTTGACAACAAAATGTCAACTTTTGGATTTTATAGTTTTGACAACAAAATATCGACTTGTGGAATTAAAAATTTTAATAACAGGGTGTCTTGTGGATTTGGACATTTTGCGAACAAAGTGTAACTTTTGGAGTTGACAGTTTTCATAACAGAATGTTGACTTTTTGAATTGGAAGTTTTAAAAACAGTACACGCTTAAACTCTATAAGAGATACATAGATACTTGCATGTTCTATTCAAGCTCTTTTGTATTCAGTATATTTTGCATGTGAAACAACAAATGTTCCTTTTATACAAATCACTCTTGTACTTGATTCATCAGGTATATTTGCCAGGTAATTTAAAAAATTCTTTTGTCTGATTTAAGTTCCTCCTATAATTACTGGAATACAGATTTTCTAAAGATTACAGTTTATTTTCTATGTCGTACATAAAACCCTGGTATTTCGTTATATTTTTGTCACTTTGTTTAACCAAATAATATTTCTTTTTCTATGTCGTGCATAAAACATAGGAAGTCGCGATTTCTGAAAAATACTGCAGTGAATAAAGGGGAAATTAAGTTCTAACGTTGATTCTTTCTCCTTGTCTCATTTTATTATGTCAGCTTTAATAATAGCCGTAGGAGTCACAGTCGATGGTGTATATGTCAAACTGTTGTTCCCAGGACTTGCTGCAGCTTTAATTCCTCCATTTTCTAAGCATGTAGCTGTAGGAATCGTAGAGTCATAGTCGATGGTGTATGATATGTCCAACTGTTGTTCCCAGGACTTGCTGCAGCATTCAATATTCAACATTTTACAGATGATGTGGATATATTCACACAATCCATTGTTTTTAACTGTATAGTAGCCATCCTCTAGCAAATGTCAAATGGGTCAAACTAACTTCTCTGTTGCACAAACTACACTTGTCATGCTGAGATCCTTTATCTTATTATGGAAGATCATCAGATATTGTTTCCCATATGTGTTAGCATATGATGCAATAAATATGGCCTCTGTCAAAAGGAACCAGGTACTTCAAAAGAATGTGGTTTGTCTCTTTCCTTTTGATTTTCCTGGGGAGGGGGCATTCTACCGAATGCCAAACATTCTCCCATGATTTTAGTTACTCCAACCAAGAGATCGTTTTTACGATCCTAACCGTCCTTTTAAGTGCTATCATTTGTATTTCATTTGCACTTGGTTCATGGGGTATATTCGCCAGACAGTTTTTGAAATTCTTTTTCATTAGCATGATTGCTTCTATAATGACTGGTATGATTGATACCTTCTTAGGATTTCAGTTTCTTTTCATGTCGTACATACGTCCTTAGTATTTTGGTATTTTCTCCCTCTCTGATCTGTTAGAGTCAGCATCATACAGGATGCTTATTTCAACTAGGGTTGCCACATTCTCCTTCTAGTCCCATATCACTATGTAAGGCTTCCGTATGTGTTTTCATATGACTTAACAAATTTGACTTCTGTGCAAAAGAAGAACTACAAATTTTACATGAATGTGGCTTGCCTCCCGTATGTGTTTTCATATGATTCAACAAATGTGACCTCTGTGCAAAAGAGGAGCCACATAATTCACAAAAATATGGTTTCTCTCCCGTATGTTTTCTCATATGAGTCAATAAATTTGTCTTCCATGCAAAAGAACAACCACATACGTCACAAGTGTGTGGTTTCTCTCCAGTATGTATTTTTACATGACTCAACAAACTTGACTTCCATGCATAGGAAGAACCACATACTTCACAAGAATGTGGTTTCTCTCCCGTATGTGTTTTCATATGACTCAACAAATTTGACTTCCATGCAAAAGAAGAACCACATACTTCACAATAATGTGGTTTCTCTCCCGTATGTGTTTTCATATGACTCAACAAACTTGACTTCTCCACAAAAGAAGAACCATATAATTCACATGAATGTGGTTTCTCTCCTGTATGTGTTTTCATATGACGAAATAAATGTAACTTTTGTGCAAATGAATAACTACATATTTTACAAGAATGTTGTTTGTCTCCTGTATGTTTTTTCATATGATTAAACAAATTTGATTTCCGTGCATATGAAGAGCCGCATACTTCACAAAGATATGGTTTCTCTCCTGTATGTGTTTTCATATGATACAACAAAGTTGACTTATGTGCAAAAGAAAAACCACATATTTCACAAGAATGTGGTTTCTCTCCTGTATGTGTTTTCATATGATTCAACAAAGTTATCTTCTGTGCAAAAGAAGAACCACATACTTCACAACAATGTGGTTTCTCTCCCGTATGTGTTTTCACATGAGAAAGCAAATGCGACTTCCATGCAAATGAATAACCACATACTTCACAAGAATGAGGTTTGTCTCCCATGTTTGCTTCCATATAATTCCACAAAAATAAATTCCAATGACGAAATTTCCTTCTGATGTTTTAATGAAGTTGTTTTCATTGCGCAAATTCTGGAAATATAAAATAAATATGAAAATTTCGTGAAATTGAATTTTTTATGTTAATTTTCATAAATATAAATTTATTATTAATCAAATTCAAAACAAAATGTGTATAGTTTAAATCAATACTGGTTTGTTAATTTGGTTCTATTTTCAAATATTTAACTAAATTTTTTACATTCTTTATTTTTAGAGAAGAAGATTGATTATGTTACCTAAATTAACTTGGTTCTATTTTCAAACTAAAAATTTTTACATTCATTCATCGTTTTATTTGGATTCTTCAGAATTCTGTTCTCATCTTTGATGTTATTTTCACAACGTTTCTATGTTACCTGCGATCTTATTCAGCTGTATTTTGTGGAACTTGGCAATCTTTCTCTTGAACTCACAAATCTATACAAAATTGTGATGTTTATTTGTTTAATGCTGTATATATTATTTTAAATTTTTGGATATATCTGAAGTCTATCAACATTCTTTGGGTCATTTAATAGAATGAGTTATGTAGGTGTCTCCTATCCGGTTATGTGATAAGGCTACTTCGTTGTAGTATTTTCTGGGATTTAGTAGGGTTTTTTAAGTATAATTTGGAAGTGTTTGTTGTTTTCCAGTCATCACGAACAACACAAGAGCATGCTACTCTCATGTTTTCAACAAATGATGTCATTAGATAATTTTAAATCCTATTTTCCATCTCACTGAGGAATGAAACTTCAACGTTCATGAGTATGTAACTTACAACTGAATTTTACCAAGTACTCTAACCATAGCAGCACAGATTCTAACAGACAATACGAGTAGGAATGTATTTGTTTTTAGATGTTATCACTATTTATTACTATATATTATATTTATGCACTGGATTCTAAAGCCAGCTTGATCTTCACCGTTCTTCTCCAATCTATAATTTATACTTCATCCCATAAAGACAAAATGAAAGAAAAAAATATTGTTATATTGATGTAAAAAATAATAAAAACATAAATGAAAAATAAAAAATAATATGCACCTATCATACTGAAAGGGTAATTGACCTCTGGAATACATTCGACACTGATTTTAAACATTGTACACTGTTTGTTGTTGGTTGTTTTGTTTTGTTGATTTTAAAAAGAATATATATATATTTTCAAAAGAATATGTATATATTTTAAAAAGAATATATATATATTTTTTAAAAGAATATATATATATTTTAAAAAGAATATATATTTTTTTAAAAAGAATATATATATTTTTTTAAAAAGAATATATATATATCTTTTTAAAAAGAATATATATATATATATATATATTATACTGATTCTGATTGTTGGACAGTTTCCTTATTATATTTGTTTTGTATTGCAATAATTGTTTTGTTGAATTGTGACAAAAACAAGGGTGAATTGATGAGACGCTAGAGAGCGTTGAGACGGAGAGGGAATGTAAAAAAAAATATATGTAAATAGTTTTTTTTGCAAAATAGAGAGGGGAGGGATGTCGTGTGTTGAATATGCACACAAAGCAACACATGACAGCTCATAACAAACGCATAGAACGATGGGGTCTGTTTGTCAGTATTGATATTGTCAGTGGTAGAAAAATTAACTATTTGACGCGTGCAGCTATTGAAGATGAGCCCACTTGCAAAAAGCAGGTCACATATATAGCCCAGAGGAAAAGGCAAAAATTAAAGAAGTTTACACTTCGCCAGCAATCAACATTGCACATGTGTTGTTCAATCCATAATAGCTAAGAATATCAATAGCAAAATATCTCATAGAATATTGGCCCATTTTAACAGTGATCATATCACTCTACAACTGACTACAATAGCCCAGTGTGTGTAAATTTTTTTATTGCATATCCTTAACCGTCTTTTCTCTCTCTTGTTCTTCATATATAGACGAAGCGCTTTTATAGGTAAAGAAGAGAAGGAATTTTTGTTAGTTTCATATGATTGTAGGGAATTTTTCAGTTGCAATCTTTCATATATGTCAGTTATTGATAAGCTTTTTTTCATGCTACTCTGAGAAATGATGTCCTTTTAGCGACCAATGAAAATAAGGTGCCCTATATCCAAATAGAATTAATAAGCACGTCTCCTTGTGACAATCACTAGGAGTTTATCCTCTTTGACCTCAAGATGAGGCCGAGGATGAAAATTTTACATGTTTACATCCTCCCAGGAAATTATCATAGATAACATTTGAAACGTATCCAAATTTCATAACAAACACATGGCTATGAATCTAAAAGTTAGATACACAGGTTCTTTTACACATAGTCGAAAGAAAAATAAAAGTTCATACAAATAAGAAGAGAGGGATAACGACTCCTTACTTAATTTCCATGGACACAAGCCTTCCTTCAATCATAACCAGAAGAAAAATAAAAGTCCATAACAATAGCAAAGGGGGAATAACAGCAGTAGTAATAAATAACAAGAAGAATTAACAATTAAACATACAATCCAACACCAAGCAAAATTAATAATGAATCACACTTATTGAAAAACTAAAATAATCTCAGTTTTTAAATAACTTTCAAAATCCCTGGATAAAGCAAATTTCCAGAAGGGTCTTACCAGCTGAAATAAATTATGAAAGAAATTAGAGATACTACTGTGAGAAAATCAGACGCAGCCGTAGGTTTGCTAACTACTGAAAATATAAGCAGCTGCCGTCTTAGCACATATGCAAATAAAGCAAGTGTGCATATGCTGATTTCATGGGAAGGAGAAGAGAAAAAAGCAGAAAAAAGGACACGATGAGAAAAGATAGCAATCAGACGTTTTTTGACTCATATGCAGTGAGGCAAAATGTGCTGCATGGTTGAAAAAATGGTAACGCAGGTGAGGAAAATGACACATACAAAAAGGGCATTTTTGACAGAGATGTACAACGTGTAAGTGATATATTTTTAAACATAGTCAAGAGCGTTGTTAGAAATCACTGGATTAAATGCTTGTGTATCCACCTAAAATAATCATATTTTATGTCTTTCCTTCTAAATTTGTTCTTGCGATGGTATCAGATTATGTGAAGATGCGAGTTTTTTTTTAAATGCATGGTTCGAGTGCAAGAGCTTCATTACATACTCTCATCTCTATAACTGATCAGTAAGATTCGAAACCAAAATGCCAGTGACTTTGAATATTTGGTGTGTAAGTTGTGCAGATTACTGCTAGAAGTTAACTTCCTTTCTAGCTTACCAAATAAAAGGCCATTTCTTATGAAAGCCCATTAATAATAATTTCAATCTTTTCATCTATCACAGTTAATGTCCCGCAAAATACGAAATAATGTAATTTTATGTCACCTTTACTTTTCAAAACCGAATTAAAATTAAAGTGTACTATCATAATCAAGTAAGTAAATGTTATTCAAGTGTTATTTTTATTATGTTTGCATAATAAAAATAACACTTGAATAACATCAGAAGCAGCTGTAGGATAGCTGGCTAGTGAAAATATAAGCAGTCGCCATCTTAGCACATATGCAAATAAAGCAAGTGTGCGTATACTGATGTCATGGGAAAGAGAAGAGAAAAAGGCAGAAAAAAGGATAAGACACAATTTAAACGACAGCAGTCAGACGTATTTTAACTCATATGCCGTGAGAGAAAAATATGGTCGAAAAAGTGGAAACGTAAATAAAAGGTCATTTCTCAGTCAAGCTGAGCACATGACAAATGCAGTTCATCCACTTATGAAAGCCCCATTAATAATAATCCCAATATTTTCATCTATCACAGTTAATGCTCCCCAAAATACGAAATAGTTTAATTTTATGTCGTCTTTACTTTTCAAAAAAGAATTAAATTTAAAGTGTACTATCATAATCTGTAAGTAAATATTCGACAAGTGTTATTTTAACAATATTTGCATAATAAATAACAAGTGTTATTTTAACAATGTTTGCATAATAAATAACAAGTGTTATTTTAACAATGTTTGCATAATAAATAACAAGTGTTATTTTAACAATGTTTGCATAATAAATAACAAGTGTTATTTTAACAATGTTTGCATAATAAATAACAAGTGTTATTTTAACAATATTTGCATAATAAATAACAAGTGTTATTTTAACAATATTTGCATAATAAATAACAAGTGTTATTTTAACAATGTTTGCATAATAAATAACAAGTGTTATTTTAACAATGTTTGCATAATAAATAACAAATGTTATTTTAACAATGTTTGCATAATAAATAACACTCAAGATGAGACCAGTAGTCTTAATAATCTAAATCATACAAAGAATCATTCCTAATCTAAAAACGTAATATTGTAATTTGTTTAAGAGTCATGATTATGTTTTTAAGGTTTATTGCTTCGTTTAATGATCTTTCCAACCCACCCCCGCAATCCTTTACAATGACGACTTTTATAAATTTTTTGGAGAGTGCAGAAAACGAATATGTACTTCAAAAACTGGTGCAGAGAAATAGTTTTCATGATATTAAAAATTTACTTTTTAAAAGAGTGAAGGATCAGATTTAAATATGAATAAAACGTAAATGAGCACCCACTTTATGGCCACCTAGGGAATGGGTCAATTTTTTCCTTTGTTTTGGGGCGAAAAATATTTTTCGTTTTCTTTTCTGATTTCCTCTTTCAATAAAGACACAAGGATATTTAAGAACAAAAATAAAGTATAATATGTATATAAATACGTGTAATTCCTTATGTTATCAGTAGTGACCATTTTCGTTTGCAGCAAATTTAAATGTGATATTCGAAAACCTAAAGAAGTTGTAATATTAAAGTTAAGGTGAAAAATAAATAACAATTAACCAAAATGGCTTTCAGGCAGGCCAACAAAATAAATAAAAAACTTATCACCATGTGTCCAGAAAGTGGTTTGTTATTTTACATAACATTTATATAGAAAATGTGAGGAAAAAAAGTTAAACTCACTTGACTTGAGGAGGTTGATGATCGGACTAAAAACCGGTGACGTTTGACTCGTGCTTATATCTACTGCTGCTGCTGCTGCTTCTGATGGAAGTTTTTGCATATGAATGACTGTTACTAACTATTTAAAGGATTGGGACAGGGTCTGCTTAGATGACGGAAACTTTCAGTGGACATTATTTATTGCCGATAATAAAAGTACAGACGCACAGGTTGGTCTCCTAGCCTCGTGTTTCTTGACTTATGATCAGAGCTGGGGTTGCGATCCTGCAAAATTTTGCAAAGGTGGTCCTCAGCCCAACTCTGATCTGCCTACTTTATTGTTGGAGAATTTTCGAAAAAAACTGATTCCCACTTTTTGAAAAGTAATTTCCTCATGAAAAGTAATTTTCTGCGTCACTTTTGAAGTATATATTCGTTTTTAGCACACCTGAAAAACTATAAAATAATCCGCTGAAAAAAATGAAAAAAACAAAAGATAAAACTTTTTACTTTAAACTCATGAAACAATTAAAAATACATAAAATTTATAAAATTATTTTTTTTTGGTAAACGACGAAAAGTTTTTTATGTTTAAGTCAATATTAAAAACAAAAAACAATCGACATCAAAAAGTGTTCAATGATAAATCAGCATTAGGATTATTCATTTAGTAAAAGTAGTTATCTCCCTTACAATTTTAACGTATTCTAAAAATGCGCAAAAATCGATACTAATTTCATGTAGTAATACTTACGGTTTTGTTTTATAATCTGCTTTCCATTAACTTTATCTGCTTTTATAAAGGAAACGATTTTTCAAATGTGATTGACTTTACAAGCTCAAGTTAACATTCAAGATGACGAACGGAAGAGCAAGTTCGCAGAAAACAAAATTGAAGAGGAAAAATAAAAAATGAAATCATTTCGAAATAGAGCCGATCAATTTGGTGAATATCAGGTGAACATAGTTTAGAAATCCGACTTATCATATTTTTATGTATTTCCGATTATTTCTTCAATGTGTTTTGAAAGATTAAAGTCTAAAGTTAACTTCTACGTGTGTGACTCTTTGTTCACACATTCATAATCAGCATCTATCAATTTTTAGGACCAAGGTTGCAAGTGCAGGAATCTCTTGAAATCAAAGGTAGTAGAGCATCTGCAAAACTGTTAAAAGTAAATTTAACAAGATCACAGATTAATAGAATGTTTCCGCCAAGGCACATCCTCACATGCATAAAAAAAAAATATTGAAATAACTTCGGAAAATAACGACACTTGAAAAAGAACTCTAAATTAAATTTATTAAGATGAAATAACATTTATTTTTATACGTGTTAGGAATATTAATTCAAATCGTTCAAACGTAAATGTTTTCTTGTCACGTACTTATGTACGCTTGGCTAAATGAGGACCTCGTGGGAATCGCATGAAGTTTAAGATTACTGATTTTTATGAACAGAGTGCCACACATGGCTTGAAATGAAGTTGAATATTTTTTTTAGAGAAAAACAGTCATTAAACCATGTAATCGAAATTTTTGTGATAATTGTTACCATTAAAACCACATTAAATATTTTTTAATATTATTTTTTTTTAAATATTGAATGAATACTGCTTATCGTAATGTTACTGAAATATTAAAAACATTTTTAATTGTTAACATCTACAATGTTTTATTTTTTTTATATAAAAAAGCAAACAGAAATTCATGCGTTTTTTTTTTCATTTAAAAAGACAATAATTTGCGATTTTAGTCATCATATCGATGTCACTGGACACATGTATCCATAAAAATAAAACTGAGTTTTTAAAGAAAAGGAAATAATAAATTCCATTTAATAATTGGTATTTTAAAGTGTATTATCCATTTTCATATTAAGTTAAATGAAATGATAAAAAATATAAATAAATAAACCACGATAAAATATTTAGATTAAAATACAAATAACGATTTACTAAACGATGTTTTATTTACTGGATATTTTTCCGGCATTCATCGGAAGTTATTATCTCCCTTAGTAAGTTCGATTTGTTTCTATTTTTAACCCTTTTGATTAACGCACTCATATTGAGAGTAGATACGGTAAAAAAAAAAACAATGAAAGAAAAACAAAAAAAAAATATATTGTTAAGAACACAAAGACAAAAGATAAGAATCAGGAAGTCGTATGCGTAATTAACACGTCAAAAAAAAAGAAAAAAAAAGAAAAGTGAGAGAAAAACACACACACAAAACGAGAAGTTATAAAAGGCTGAATAGGGAGTCGTTTGCGTAAAGAAATGAACAACACAACTAGAAGTAAGGGGGCCGGACTTGTGGGTAAAGAAAATAAACAAAGTTCGTAGTTAAGATGAAATAATAAAAAACGTTAAAAATATTAAAAAGAAGGAGATATATAATGTTTCTTACCGGAGATGATTAAAACGACGAAGGACAACAGAAGATAAAAGACAGAGAAATGTGGAGCTAAAAAGGCTGCTGACTACAATTACACATAAAGAAAAAACACCGGTCGAGCTGCCGGTGTCGAGTCAGGGGAAACTCTATAAGAAAAAAAATGTCGGTCAAGGGAGATAACTGTTGAAGGGGCTAAACTAAGGGACATAATTCATACAAAATAGATAGCTGTTAAAAAAAAACACACACACTTTTATAATTACTATAATTTATTTGTATTTAAAAAAAAAATTATTAAAAAGACGATTTAACAGTTAATCTTGGAACTTTACTGTTTTGTAAGTAAGCTATTTGTAATTAAATCGATTTCGAACCTAATTTTCACTTTTAAAATATTCGTTTATTTTCTGATGGAACAAATATTTTAAAAGGGAAAATAAAGTTCGAAATCGCTTTCATTATATATATATATATATATATATATATATATATATATATATATATATATATATATATATATATATATATATATATATTAAATTATAAGTGGCTTACTTAACAAAGCAGTAGAGTTTATATATATATGCACTTTCGTAAATAATTGAATTCATTCAAAAACGTATCGCTAAAACAAAAACAAACAACGTCTCTCTCTCTCTCTCTCTCTCTCTCTCTCTCTATATATATATATATATATATATATATATATATATATATATATATATATATATATATATATATAGAGAGAGAGAGAGAGAGAGAGAGAGAGAGAGAGAGAGAGATAGATAGATGTGTGTGTATATATATTTAATAGAAAAACTTTACTATTTGATAATTAAACAATACTTTTAATTTAATCGATTTCGAAATTTATTTTCATTTTTCTTAAAAAACAAAACTTTATCGTTAATTTCTGATTATATATATGGGTAATCCGACATATTCCTACAAACAAGATTGGCAAAATACTGTCTAATCCTGGTAAAAAAAGGACCCCAATTTCTGAATTGTAATTTACTTATTTGGGGAATAATATTTTTAAAAAAATATATTGTAATTTCTTAAATAAATGATATTAATATTTATTTATTTTTTTTTTAAATTACCCTTGGTTCCTTAGCTATAATAAATATTGTAATTATCCCCCTTGGCCGGAAGTAGCTGTTCCACCATCTAAACTCGATTATAGTCATAACACGTGTATTAATTTTAAGTTAATAAAACTTTTATCAAACGTTTTCCTGTTTCCTCTTACTTCATTCTTCTTTACACATCACTACAATTTTATTAACTTCAAATTAAAGAAAAACAACGAAATGAATAAACTACTACACCTGACATATTTGCCGTGGAATCCACTACTCTGAATTCGGAGAAAGTATACAAACACTGGAAACTAACCTTAAAAAACTATATACGTACCGCAAACAATGACGAAATTGAAAATAACTCGCAAAACTTCTTTGTCTTAATCAACTCTATTTCAGCAGCGATCTATGAAATAATGAGGTGTTATGGACTATAACAGCACGATAACAGCTCTCGACACTACCTATATTAACACTACAAATAATGAGATGTTATGGACTATAACACGATAACAGCTCTCGACACTACCTATATTAACACTACAAGATATCTATGCAATGGTCTGATCCCTTCTCCTCTTTTTTCTCATCTCTTTCCACGTACAACTCCTAATGCACCAAAGCTGGTCATCACACTATTGCTGACAACAAATTAATAAGAAAGGAAACTACCAGGATGTTGCGAGAAGGCATAATAGAGTCCTCTATATCTCCTTGGTGAGCTCAAGTTCTATTGACCTCCAACGAAAATCACAAAAAAGAATGGTCGTCGACTACAGTGATAACATAAATAGATTTACAGAACTTGACGCCTATCCTATGCTTAACATCAATAAAATGATTGACGATGTAGCATGGTGTAATATCTTCATAACACTCGGCCTGTATCGATAACATTATAGAGAAGGGGAATTTCATAGACATCTTTGTCTACGTAGACAATGTCATAATATGCAGGAAGGATAAAAAAAAGAGCACAACTACAATCGCCAAATATTTTATGATGTCGCAAAAACATACAAAATATTTTATGATGTCGCAAAAACATACAAAATATTTTATGATGTCGCAAAAACATACAAAATATTTTATGATGTCGCAAAAACATACAAAATCACGCTGAACCAAAGTAAAATCGTCATTTCAGAAACCTCAATCACTTTACTTGATTACACAATCCAAAACAATTAAATTGCACCTGACTACCAAAATCTGAAACAAATCATCGAAAAGTCACCACCTCTAAATCTCGCATCTCAAAAACGAGTAATTGGAATGCTCTTGTATTCATACAAAACTTCTCTGATAAAATACTGCTATTCAACCACATCAAAAAGTTTCCACTATCCCCATCTGTCTTAAACTCTTTTCAAACGTTGAAGACTGATCTAAAAATGCTAGACTAATAACAGTTGACCCGGATAAGGAATTTGAATTAGAAACAGATGCAAGTAATTACTGCATAGCTGCTACAATAAACCAACAAGGTCGACCTGTTGCATTATTTTTATGGACGCTAAACCCGAACGAAATTAAAAATCATGTTGTTGAAAAGGAAGCTGCTGCTATTGTCGAAACTTTGCAAACGTGGCAACACATTTTACTCGGAAGACACTTCAAAGTCTTTACGGACCCAAAAAGCATTAGTTTCATGTTTGACAACAGTAGGATATACAGTTCAAATTTAGCATTGGGGAATAGAAGATGCAGCTGCTGACACATTCTCTTACATCTCTGCTCTAACTCACGCTCTACAAGACCTTCGCGATTTGCATGTTAGACTATGCCATTCTGGTGTTACACGGCCCAACCACTTCATCAGATCAAGGAATCTCACATACTCTTGGAACAAGTTAAAAATATAACTGACTCTTGTTCATCATGCCAATATCTAAAGCCTAAATTTGCCAGTTGTAACAAAGCAAAACTCGTACAGGCTATTCTACCTTTTCAACGATTAAACATTGACTTCAAAGGTAAACTACCAACTTCTTCGCATATTAAGAAATACTCATCATAATTTATGAGTATTTTTGCTTTCCTTTTGCCTTCCCCTGTAAAGACATGACAAGCAAAACCATTATCTGCTGTCTAATCCAGCTATTTTCAAGTTGTTGTATGTCTACTATGATACATAGTGATAGGGCTGCAGACTTCTTTTCTGGTGAAATTAGAGATTACTTACCCCGGAAAGGTATTGCTGTCTCGAAAACTCGTAGATATCACCCTGAAGGTAATGGGCAGGTTAAGAAACTCAATGGAATTTTATGGAAGGCCATCCAAACAACCTTACACTCGAGCAACATGAACCTGTCCAATTGGGAAGACCTGACACTCTTCACTCAATTAGATCGCTACCTTGCACTGCCACTAATATGACTTCTCATGACACGCTACTCATATATACCGTAAATCCTCCTCTTGATATCGTCTTGGACAAAACCGGCTCCTGTATATGTGAGAAATCATGCTAAGACTAGTAAAGGCGACCTTCCTGTAACTCCTGCTACTCTATTAGACGACACCCCCTGTAATCTACGTAGGTACACAGGGGACGATAACAGGGGGAACAGCGACAAACGGGGGGTGCAGTTTCCGGTTTTGGAGCATGTAGATACTTGCGGTCGGCTCTCGGCTGAATAAAGTCTTAAAACAAACTCGGCGTTTGCGTTCTCAGTGAGAAACACCACATGGCGACGAGGATGAGATCATTTCTCATAAAGGGGAAAGTTATTTAAACTTTTTCTCCGAAAAACATCGCGTTTAATTGAAATTAAACAGCGACATATTTCTACCTGCACACACGCATTTTAAAAACATGACGTCTTATGGTAAAATCGATGAATTCTTTCCGAGTGCAGGTGATTGGGACACATACTCAGAAAGATTGGAGTATTATTTCGAGGCTAACGGAATACAAGATCCAGGAAAGAAAAAGGCCGTCCTTCTTTCTGTTTGTGGTGGTGAAACATTTTCTCTGCTGAAGGATCTCGTTACGCCGCACAGCTTAAGAGACAAAAGTTATGAGGAACTCTCGCTCTCGTTAAAAGAGCACTGCAACCCAACACCGTCCGTAATTGTTGAGCGATTCAACTTTTACATGTGCCGCCAACAACCAGGTCAGTCCATTTCGGATTTTATTGCTCATTTTAAAAAAAATTACAAAGTTTTGTGAGTTTGGAAATACGATAGAAGAGATGTTGAGAGATTTGCTCGTTGTTGGATTGATGGATGACCGAATCCGTCGACGACTGCTTTCCGAGAGGAAACTAACATTTCCTTATGCTCGACAGATAGCTCTTGCCATGGAAAGTGCAGACAGGAATGTTAGTGACATGGCAGCCTGTTCAACGTCCAATTTTACAATACAGACGAAAGTCAACCAGGTTGAACGGCCTACTCAACTACGGAGGCAAAAACAAAGACCATGTTTCCGATGTAACGGAAAACATTACCCGACTCCTGTCGTTTCTAAGAAGCAACGTGTAATTTTTGTCACAAAACCGGTCACATTTCGCCAGCCTGTTTGACCCGGAAGTACAACGACAGAGCTGGAAATCGTAAAACCCACAAGGTCACCAGTGAAGAACCAGTAGACGAAGATACAGGCAGCGACTGCGCCTCGGTGCATAGGCTGTTTAACCTGCCAGCAAATAGCAAAACCGAGCCCCTGATAGTGTTGGTGGGCATAAATGGTCGCAATGTCGAGATGGAGATCAACACCGGAGCTGCTCTTTCATTGATCAGCCGCAATGCATTTGAAAAACTATGGTGTGAACCTGATAAGCCGGTACTTAAGCCTATGTCACAGAAACTAGCAACCTACACGGGAGAAAATATCACGCCGTGTGGTACGTGTCAAGTGTCGGTAGACTATGATGGCCGACAGTTTCGTCTGACATTAGTGATTGTTCCTGGTTCTGGCCCTGCACTTCTTGGTAGAAACTGGTTACGAGTAGTGCAACTCAGCTGGAAACGCATCCATCAGCTGAAAGCAGTAAATGCTACACCTGCAATTGAAGACATTATTGCAAAATACCCCGATGTTTTCAAGGATGAATTGGGCGCACTGAAGGGTTTCACAGCAAAACTTAGTGTTGACCCGAAAACAAAGCCCATATTCTGCAAGGCTCGACACGTGCCCTTTGCATTGCGTGAAAAGGTTGATAAGGAGCTGGATCGACTAGAGTCTCTGGGTATTATCGAACCAGTACAGTACTCAGAATGGGCTGCCCCTATAGTAGCAGTTGTCAAAACTGACCAAACAATATGGTTGTGTGGAGATTATAAAACTACAATAAACAAATGTTCAAATCTCGACCAGTACCCTATCCCCAGGATTGATGATTTGTATGCAAAATTGGTGCAGGGAAAGAAATTCACCAAGCTTGATTTGAGATCAGCGTTCCTGCAGGTTCCGTTAGAGGAAAATTCAAAGCAGTACCTTACAATCAATACACCACGGGGTCTCTACAGGTTTAACCGCCTCAGTTTTGGAGTAAAATCAACTCCTGGTATCTATCAACACTGTATGGACAATTTGTTGGCAAATGAACCACATGCCGTATGCTATCAGGACGACATACTAATTACAGTATCATCAGACGCGGAACACTTGATCACCCTTGACCGAGTGTTAGGGAAACTCTCAGAAGCTGGTCTCCGCATTCGTCTGGACAAGTGCCAGTTCATGGCACCCTCCGTAACCTACTTAGGTCATTGGATTGACTCCGAAGGCCTTCACCCTACAGCAGAAAATATCCGTGCCATCCGGGATGCACCAGCTCCACGTAATGTGACCGAACTTAAGGCTTTCTTGGGCTTATTCCAGTTCTACGCTAGGTACGTCCCCAACGTCGCAGATAAGTTGGGCCCCCTCTATTATCTACTGCGGAAAGATGTCTCTTGGACGTGGGGCACCCCCCAATTAACAGCTTTTCAGCGAGCCAAAGATGCATTGCAGACCACAAATGTCCTGGTTCACTATGACCTGAAGAAGGAACTGGTACTGACCTGTGACGCCAGTCAATATGGTGTCGGAGCTGTTTTGTCGCACATCTTTGCCGACGGTTCAGAGAAACCTGTTGCTTTTGCTTCGAGAACAATGTCACCGGCTGAGAAAAATTAGAGTCAGTTGGACAAGGAGGGACTGAGTATTATCTTTGGGGTTAAAAAGTTTCATCACTACTTATTTGGACGTGCATTCCGTATCATTACGGATCATAAGCCACTTATCAGCCTCTTTAGCCCAACAAAGCCAACATTGGACACCCTGCCACCAAGAATAATACGTTGGTCACTGTTGATGAGTGCTTACGATTACACGATAGAATATAGGCCTGGTTCACACATCGTCACTGCCGACGCAATGAGTCGTCTCCCCCTGCAGGAAGCGTTAGATGTCCCAACACCAGGCTGTATTATACATCTCATGGATCACCTGGACAATTCCACCGTTGACTCGACTGACATTTGTGCTCATACACGCAAAGACCCCATCCTCTCTAAGGTTGTTCAAGCCACACAACATGGAGGGTGCAATCTCCCACATGATGCTCCGTATTTACAATTTCACGCTCGTAAAAACGAACTAAGTTTTGAAAGGGGGTGCCTGCTGTGGGGTTCACGAGTGGTAATTCCCCACCATCTCAGGCAGTGATTGTTGGACGAGCTTCACCAATGCCACCCTGGCATAGTCAAGATGAAGCCCTCGTCCGGACCTATGTATGGTGGCCTGGGATAGATGCTGACATCGAAAAAAAGGTGAACAACTGTTACCCTTACCAGTTGGGTTGGTTAAAAACGGTATTAAACAACTCTGGAAACAAAGATATCCCGTTTTCCGCTGACATACGGGACAACGCCTCACACAACAACGGGGTCTACCCCGGCAGAGTTGTTGATGAAGCGAAGATTGGGCACCAATCTGGATCGTATGAAGCCCGCCACCTCAAGTGTTGTATATAACAACCAAGAATGTCAAAAGTTTCACCATGACAAATCTGCCCAGATGCGTTCATTTGATGAAGACCAAGCAGTATTTGCACAGAACTTTGGTTCCGGATCCATGTGGTTGGCTGGTCACATTCTGGAAAGAGTATCTCCTTTATCCTTTCTAATCAGATTGCAGGATGGCCGGTTGGTTCGTCATCATCAGGATCACATCAGGTCTCGCCGTTGTATCACCGAGCCAGCACCTCAATCCCCAAGTGAAAACAATCCAGAACGCATTTTCACGGAACTAAACATGCCCCCAGATATGGTAACAGAAAATACACACATCCACAGACTCCATTGACACATGAGAATTCGCCCGATTATGAGCAGCCAGATAGAGAAGTGAGTGAGCATACCCCACTAGCCCTGCCACGACGATCGGGCCGTACAATAAGACCACCGAATCGTTTTAGTCCGGATTGACATAAGATTGAACAATTACCTTTTATTTTTTCTTAACTTAAAAAAAGGGGGGATTTCAATGGTCACATACTGAGGCAGAATAATCCTCGACCACAAAAGGGTCACAAGGGCAGTCTACCCTGACCTTTTTCCATGATAAATGGACCTTTCTTTTTTGGGGGGAGATGTAATGTACGTAGGTACACAGGGGACGATAATAGGGGGAACACCGGCAAAAAAACGGGCTGTGCATCTTGCCCGGTTTAACGGACCAATTTTCCACAATACAAATATAGGGACACCTTACGTCTGGAAATAGCAATTGTATATTCATAGGGAAATCTTTGGTCTTCCATTCCAAAATGAAACCCCAGAGGATTCCCGACAGTTGAAGAAGATATTTGGGGTAAATTATGGCAATCATTTGCACATTATTTGCCCAGTGAATTAATGAATGTAGTAGTACTTTTTTGATGTGGCCAATTCAAGAGAATACCTTGGAATTTTTGTTAAATTATAAGGTCATTTGAGAAGACTATTTGACTATTTATAATCTTCTTCTTAATCAGTTGAAATAGAGCAGTAGGAATGGAAAGAAACATCATCCTGAACATATGATGTTGAAGTTATTGGTTATGGATATCATTTGCACATTATTTTCCCAGTGGATTAATGAATGTAGTAGTACTTTTTTGATGTGTCATCTACATGTTTAAATAGAGTTTGGAATGGAAGTTCATTTTGATGTGTCATCTACATGTTTAAATAGAGTTTGGAATGGAAGTTCATTTTGATGTGTCATCTACATGTTTAAATAGAGTTTGGAATGGAAGTTCATTTTGATGTGTCATCTACATGTTTAAATAGAGTTTGGAATGGAAGTTCATTTTGATGTGTCATCTACATGTTTAAATAGAGTTTTGAATGGAAGTTCATTTTGATGTGTCATCTACATGTTTAAATAGAGTTTTGAATGGAAGTTCATTTTGATATAAGGAGCAACCAATAGTGTGAAGATTTCTTTCTATTTTTTCTAAAGTTAAATAACCAGCCAGTATTCGCATTTCTATTGTCAACAAGGAGAGCCTTAATAGTGCTCACACTTTTAAATTTGTGTAAAACATCAGCCACTCCGTCAGAACATTACCATTTGTCTCAGTATTAGGAAGAAACCTCTGTGTCAAATATTCACTCTACTTTGGAATCTCCTTTGTGATTGTCAAGTGGTGTTCAGGTCCTTTGGCTTTTTTAAAAACTTGTATAAACCATCAGCCAGTATAATTTGCAGCAATATCAGGAAGAATCCTGTGTGTCAAATATTTACTCAAGATTCTCTACATTTTCATTTTGTTTTTCATAGAATTTCATTTTATTTTAGCTTTTGCTCTATCAATTTTGCATTTATCCATATAGATATTTTTATACCTATATTAGCTATAAGAAGGGCCATATCCAAGAGGGAAGCATTGGCAAAGCTGACTCCAAGATTGGATGATATACCATTCCTGGCCAATTCAAAAGAATACCTTGGATTTTTTGTTAAATTATAAGGTCATTTGAGAAGACTATTTGACTATTTATAATCTTCTTCTTCATCAGTTGAAATAGAGGAGTAGGAATGGAAAAAAACATCATCCTGAACATATGATGTTTAAGCTATTGGTGACGATATCTTCATATTCTTTTGTTGGCTTAATCTTTCTCCTTCTTTTCTACATTTTTTATGGCAGTTCTATCTGTTAATCTGAGCTGGAACGTACCCTTGGTCCCTATTCTATCTCTCTGATGTTTTAAATATTCACTGTCGTCCACAGGAACCTGAAATATCAGATTTTATAAATATTAAAAACACAGTTTAACAGATTAAATTAAAAATTATTTTACATGTCAAATAAAATGGAAAAATGGCTTTCAATATTTATTTTAACTGTAGAAATTCATTTATTTCAACATTTGTATAATTTAGATATTATGTTTTCCCCCTTCACAATAAATTAAAAACAAAAATAGCTTAATTTCTGTTTCAGAAAGCAGATGATGTGCTTAGTCTGGCAATTTTATTTGATGCATTTTACATTAGTATTGCCACAGCTTAAAATGGGCAGGTTGCATGAACGTGATAAAATATCGAATAATGCATTCAACTTTGCCTTCCAGGTTTTTTAAATAACAGGGAAAGATTTTGTATTTATTTGTCTCCTGAAAGCATATAATTTTCACCTTGTTTATAATACTGATTTCATTTAACAAAGGCAAACGAGTATTGACTGCCTTCTTAATATCTATGACACCGTTTGCTATTAATTTCAAATTATCAAAACAAGAAGGTTGGGGATAAATGTTCATAAAAAAAAACTGTATTGGATTATTAGTACTTTTGCAGAATTTGACCTGGATTCTCGGGATTTTCTGTCAATTATTGTTCAGGCTCAACCGGCAGTTACGGGATTGAGTCGAGTAAAGAAACAGATGCAGACGAATTTCAAAACAAATAAATAAGAAAAAAATAAAAATATACTGTAAATTTACGTAATATATATTCATTTTTTCGAGAAAAGTTGCATTTTTATTGTTTATTTACTTTTATTATATATTTTGTAAATTTTTATCAACAAAAATTGTGTTTTTTCAAGAAAAGATTATTTTTTTACCGCAAATTGTTAGGTGAAAGTACTTTTTTTTTTTCAAGAAAACTTATATGGTTCGATTTTTTTTTAAGAACATAGGCAAAAAACAGTTCTATTTAATTTTGTAAATAGAATTTTTTATTAGAAAAGATGAATGATTTTTATGAAAACCGTAAACTATTAGGTGAAAGTACAGAATTTGTTTTCAATGAAATTCACAAGTTTTTGTCAACAAATATTAAAAAATTAACAGGAAAAAGTAAAAGATTAATCTGGGGATAATTATTTGATGATGTAAATAAACTTTGAAATTGATTAAATTAAAATTAGTCAAGTTCCAAGTCTTACAGAAAAAAACACACTTGTTTAAAAATAGTAACAAATTACAATAATTATAATCTTTTTTTTAATAGTTGTCTATCTTGCTAAATATATCTATATAATTATAAAACTCAAATGAATTTGTAACGGGTGTTGTAACTCACATCCGGTTTATGACTTCCATTTGTACATGAGTACATGAACATAAACCCATAACAGCGTAAACAAACACACACAAATGGCTACTTTTGCAGAATTTGACCTTTCTTAAAAAAATATTCATACATTTTCTTCCACACCACCAACATAAAAAATAAGCCCGAAAATATGTTTTTTTTAATTTGCGTTACAAATAAATAATCAATGCAACAATAAAACATTGTTTTACTGTGTATGTTTTCAGCTTCTCAATTGTTGTTGTTTTTTTGCGTTTAAATTAAAAGATATATCAAAATTTGAATTTAATTTGATGTGTTATGGTATCTGGTCAGTGCACATTAACCTATAAGTATGGCAAACCACCAAACCACTTATAATTTAATGGCTGCAAGTTTTTTTTTAATAAACAATCATAAACAGAACGACTTACAGAAATCTATCTATATTCTTTTTTTCATTTGATTATACTTTCATAGAAATGTTTATATTATGTCACAAAAAACTATTTTTGTAAATATAGGGATACGCTACTACAGAACATCGACCACTCTAATTTGTTTTTTAGGAATAATAGAGGTCGCTGAGAACGAATCTGATAATAAAACCCGTCGCAAATTTACCGTTTGCATGGTATTAACCCCTGAACCCAGGGACTGTTTTCCACCATTTTATAGCTTCCGTTTACTCTAAGCGCGAGCGCCACGACTATTCAATGTACCTTCACGTATCAAACTGCCTTTTCACATGGCGTAAGAATCTTTTGTGGAACATTTAAAATTATATGAAAAAGAAGAAAAGCATTTCAAGTGGAGTGGGGTTAATGTCAGGACATTTTTTTTCAGAACTGAATTTTGACTTTTTTTTTTCATTAGCGGATATTTTTCAATTTGAAGAAAATGTTTTAAAAATACATTATAGTACTTTTTTGGTAGTTTTAATGCATTTTAAACAAAGTTTTCACTTTTTGATGTTTTTCTTTCTTTTGTTTTTGAGGGAGGTTCAATCATACAACTTGTGTGGCTTAATAGGTGCTTCTACAGTTTAATAAACCGTTTTTCCCTAAGTAACGCAGCGACATTTACTGATTAGAATACCATTTAACATTTTTAGGAGATTTTACTATTTTCGGTTTACATCGGCTGAGGAGGCGCAGGGGGCGGGGTGAGGTTGGGGCATGCACTAGGTGTATCAGAATTTTTGTAGGAATTTTTGACACCCCTAACACGAAACTGTGAATAAAATATAAAAAAAATTCGTAATTTCTCTTTGAAAAGTTTATTTTCTTTATGGATTATACTTCCAAAACAAACTATTAAAGTTGTATAAAAAGTAATAGAAATATTATTTTTTTTATTAACAAAAAAACAGTAATGAAATTAATTCAATTTTACGAGTTCAGTATCAAGTATCAAAATGTTTCTATTGATTCTATTTTTACGATATTTTCAGGGTCAATGTGAAATTTTATGCTCTTTCCAATAAACCGAATATAATATTTTAGACAAACGGTTTTTTTAATTCACGCCCTACACCATTTTGAAATGTCTATTAAAAAGTAAATAATTAATTTGCTCACCAAATCACAAATTGAAGATAAAAGATCAATAAATAAAATATTCAAATTTAAAACAAAAAAAGAAGTGTTTTTTTTAAGAAATTTACCTGTAAAGTCCGAAGTTTAAAACTTTTTTTTTAATCACGTTGGTTTTTTGTTTGTTTGTTTTTTGTGAATGAAACATTGGTCCTTGCTCATTTAATTGAAAAAATATTACGGTTTGAATTACATTTTTCGAGTAGTTATAAGCTTGGAAATACAAGGGGTCGAATTATTCAATATTTTTCACGGAGTTTCTGACACACCTAGGCATGCACCCAACACCACCCCCGCCTCCCCCATAATGTAAATCGAAAACAGTAAAATCTCCTAAAAATGTTAAATGTTACAATGTATTCTAATTGGTCAGCGCGTTACCGAGGTAAAACGGTTAATTTAACTGCAGAATTGTATCAGAATTTGGGGGGGGGGGCATTTTGACACCCTAACACAAAACTGCGAATAAAATATGTAAAAAAAACTCGTAATTTCTCTGTTTAAAGTGTTGTTTATTTTCTTTATGGAATACACTTCCAGAATAAACTATTGAAGTTGTTTAAAAAATAGTAGAAATATTTTTTTATTTTTTAAAAAACAGTGTTTACAAAATGCCGGCGTGCCTGCATGCAGCCATTTTGTTTACGTAATGAAATCAATTGAATTTTACGAGTTATTTTTTCTCTTTAAAACTGTATCAAAATTTATCTATTGAGACAATTTTTACGATATTTTCAGGTTCAATGTAAAATTTTATGCTCTTTCCAATAAACCGAATATAATATTCTAGACAAGTTTTTAATTCACCCCCCATTTTGAAATGTCTATTAAAATGAAAATAATTAATTTTCTCACCTCAAATTTATATATCACAAATTGAAGATAAAAGATCAATAAATAAAATAAGCTAATTTAAAACAAAAAATACAGTTATTTGCAAATTTTCCTGTAAAGTCTAAAGTTTAAAACCTTTTTTTTTTTTAAAGTTGAATTTTTTTAAAGTGAAACCTTATAATCTTATTATATTGCACAGAAAGTTTTGTTTAATTACGACAATTATTTCTATTTCATTAAATGTTTTTTTAGATATTAGAAAAAAATCACTCCATGAAGAAGAAATAAAATATATTAAATCAAAAACTCATATATTTCTTAGAGAGAAAAAAAAATCAAAATTTTGTCGAATTGTTTTCGTATAATCGGCGAAAAATGATGCATTCACCAAACACGAGTGATACGTTTGCCAAACGCGAGTGAAACATTTCCAAACACGAGTGCATTCAACAATCTCGAGTGAAATGCTTTGGCCAAACACGAGTGAAACATGCGGCTAAGCACGAGTGAAACGCACGAACATATATCAACAAAACAGGCGATTTAATTTTTACCCTTTAGACAAAATTAATTTAGATGCAATCAACAAACTTCCAACCCACTCTTGATTGCATATATTTCGTTCTAGAATTAATTAGAGTCGTTTGTTTGTTTTCATGGGGACCAACCTCGCTAATATTACGCCGGAAAAATGAATACAGCTCATTCTGCCCGAATCGGGGAAAATCGCCGAGGGAACAACGATTGACGCTACCAGTCACGCTGTCGGATTCCAGCAGCAGTTTAACAGCCCTTATCAGGGCTAATAAGTTTTTCACAAATGCGATTCACTACTGCTTGCTTCTTGAGATCCACTAGCAACAAATTTCACTTCTAGTCTCCAGCGCTCAGCTCGCTTCAGCGCCTCCAGCGCTCACCCCTGCAGCTTTCCAGTCCTTGATGCCTTTCAGCTCACTCCTGCAGCCTTCCAGCCTTCGGTGTCTCCTGCAGCCTAGCCTGCCTTTTTTTTTTGCTCGCATTCGGCACCCTACCTGTTGTCCGTTCCTAAACACTGATCCATCCGTTCTCAGTGTTGTCTATACTCAGGGTCGTCCATCCTTAACACTGATCCCTCCGTTCTCAGTGTTGTCCGTTCCGAAACACTGATCCCTCCATTTTCAGTGTTGTCCGTTCTCAGGGTCGTCCGTTCCTAAACACTGACCCCTCCGTTCTCAGTGTTGTCTATTCCTTAACACTGATCCCTCGTTTCTCAATGTTGCCCGTTCCTAAACACTGATCCCTCCGTTCTCAGTGTTGTATGTACTCAGGGTCGTCCGGTCCTTAACACTGATCCCTCTGTTCTCAGTGTTGTCCGTTCCTAAACACCGATTCCTCCGTTCTCAGTGTTGTCTGTACTCAGGGTCGTCCGTTCCTTAACACTGATCCCTCCGTTCTCAGTGTTGTCTGTTCCTTAACACTGATCCCTCCGTTCTCAGTGTCGCACGTTCCTTAACACTGACCCCTCCGGTCTCAGTGTCCACTTTTCGTTCCGGACCGCCATGACGTCCAGCTGATTGTTCGAGACCCAGCGAGCAACCCTGAACCACGCTACGTCTAGAGTATCTGTTCCCGACCTTAGCCTCCAGTGACGTGCAGCCTTGCAGACGAGTAGCATCCAGATCCAACGATTAATTTTTTTGCTTCCTTTAGAAAAAATAAATGGCGAACCCTTGCCTTTAACCAAACAACCCGTGTCTGTCATTCTTCTTTGCCTTTTTGCTGTTTACCGTTTGACTTGTGTCTACCTTGTTAGTTGTTGGGTCGATTGTCCCTGGACGACTGGCCCCGCAACACATGTATTTCTTTGAGAAAAGAAAAAAAAATTCTTTGACTGATGTTATTTTAAAGTCAAAAACTTATAAGTAAAATATCACTAGTTTTCAGCTATGGAGGCATAAATTTCTTCACGCGAACGTGTGTATTTTACGTCCTTTTGTTCATCCGTAGTTCCAAACAAGGAGAAACACTCCGTCGTTTAAAAAAAATATTTTATTTAAAAATAAATGGAATTTAAAATATAAATATGGATAAATTCTTTACAATGAAAAATGAATTTACACATTGAATTGTTTTTTTTTATAGGTAAGTGATTTTTTGGGAATTTATATCGATTTTTTATACTCGAAACAAGTAGAATTTTGTTGATTTTCTTCAAATATTTTAAAAAGAAAACCGATTTAAAAAAAAACAAATATTGCATAATTTGCTATTAGACCTGTTATTTTTTAATTTGGTCTTTGCTCCTTTAATTGAAAAAAAATAGGGGTTGAATAACATTTTTCAAGTAGTTATAAGCTTGTAAAGATAAGATCGAATTATTTAATTTTTTTCACGCATTCTTAAGATCGGTTTGTGACACTGCTACAGAATCACCTGTTAAGCAACACAAATTCTATAATTGAATCCCCGCCCCCCAAAAAAAGAACGAAAAACTTAAAAATGTTTGGTGCGTATGTTTTCGCCAACCGCATTAAAAACGACATAAGAAAAAAAAATTCACCCCCAAAAGTACTATAATGCATTTAAAAAAAAAAATTTTCTTCAAATTTTATATCATCCGCCAATGAAAAAAAAAAAAATTGAAAATTCTGTTCTGAAAAAAAAAAAAAATGTCTTTCTGACATTAACTCAACTTGGAGTGCTTTTCTTCTTTTTTATATAATTTTAAATGCTCCATAAAAGATTCGTACGCCATGTGAAAAGGCAGTTTGATACATGAAGGTAAATTCAACAGTCATCGTTTATGTTACCGCGCGCTTGCGCATAGCGTAAACAGAAATTGTAAAATGGCGGAAAATAGTCCCTGGGTTCAGGGGTTAATACCATGCAAACGGTAAATTTGTGACAGGTTTGATTATCAGATTCGTTGTTAGCGACCTCGATTACCCCTAAAAAACACAAATTAGAGCGGTCGATGTTCCGTTGTAGCGATTGCCACTATTTTCTTTAAGTCACAAGTGTCACGCTCATTAGGGACTGCCAAACGATTGTGAAGATTGGAGCGCATGTTTCCGTGGCGTCAGATTTGTGTTACCTATACGAACTATGGAAAAGCAGAAGCGACTTAATGATTTTTAAAACCTTTGTTTATCTTCTTCAAACTGCAATTAATAATTAATCTTTATTATAATTTTGTTAGTTTTTAAGATTTACACAGTTTTATGAATAATAATATTAAAAACATTTGTATATTAAGTATGAAATACGGTTTTACTGAATGTTCATTTGTTACCTACGGGGTTCCATATTTTATTCGGTAAAAAGAGACAAACAAAATATGTGGGGGTACAAAATGCTTAATATTGTGCAATAATATTTTCAAATTGATTTTAATCTGGCGATAAAATTGCTGACAAGAGTCATGTTTATATTAAAACTTAATATTAAAAAAAATTAAACACAATTAAATAAAAATCTATGTTGTAACGGAACATTTTGAAATGATGGAATTTTATTCGTTTTAACATTTTAAAAATTAATTCATTTTTAGGAAGTTTCTTTTTCTTGGCAATTCAACTGATTATAGTATATATTAATTCGAAAAAAAAAAACGCTATTTAAAAAAACATAATAATAATAAATTCATATCATTTTTTAATTGCAAGTTCAAGGTAAATTTTTGTTCAATATGTGTATTTAAATTTTATAAAAAGGTTTTACTTATCTTAGGTTTCATAATAAATAGAAATTTCGATAGATTTAAATGTATTTTGTTCCTAACTCTAACCCGGACCCGGACACGCGCTAAAGAATATGTATATTTTACGAAAACTACATTTTATAGGTAATTTCTCTCTAAAATGGATAAGTATCGAAAATTTCACGAAAATCTGACCATTAGTTAATTTTTGCTAGATTGATTAAAAACGGGTATGTTTTCACGTTCGAAATGCTTACTACGTGGGAACGTTATTTTAAAGCACCAATTATGTAAACATGATTTTCGTCTCGCAATTTCATTATTTCTATGCGATGGAAAAATTTCATGATTTTGCCCTTATTTTTTTTAAATGTTACAAAATTTATATTGATAATATTAATTTATAATAAAGATACATCGTTTTACATATAATGGGGGTAATTCTGTGGTGAATTTTGGAGGTGACTATATCTATAAAAGTGAAAATATCTGTGTGTGTGTGTGTGTGTGTGTGTGTGTTTGTGTCTGTCTGTCTGTCTGTGTACACTTTCCTGCCAAATAACTCGATAAATTTCGGTCTACAGACTCGAGATTTGACATAAGGGGTATTGAGATTTGGGAAAATCTTGTTAATCGATTGTCGCCCAGAAATTTTGCTGTTAAGGAGTCAAAGTTTAATGATTTGATCATTAAAACTCTACCAAACTCTTCCGCCAATTGTTAGTCTAAACACTTGAAATTTTAGATATAGGTTACTTGGACATGGATCCAACCTTATACTTTGATTTGAGTCCAAAACAAAAAAAAAAAAAATGTTAAGCTGTTTTACTTGGGGTCCAAGTTTTAAAAAATTGACATCTGCGGTCTCCACTAAATTACTCGGTCAATATTTTACCTAAACTTTTGAAATTTTAGATAAAGTGTATTCAGACATAGCGCAAGTGTTTTAATCGTTGTTTTTGCTGAAAAGTTTGCTTTCAAGGGTCAAAGTTCCGATGCTTTTACCTCTGCGGTCTTTCGCAAACTATTAAGACAATTTGGAGTTTAAAATTTGAAATTTTACATAAAGGGTATTCAGACATGCAGCAAGCTTTTTAATCAGTTTTGGGCGAAAATTTGTCTGGCAAGAAATTAAAGTTTACTGAGTTGACCTTTGCAGACTCTACCAAACTCCTCGGCCAATTTTGGGTCTAAACACTTGACATATTAGATGTGAGTTACTTGGACAAGAGTCAAACATTTTAATTAAATTTGAGCCCAAAACAATAAATGTTAAGGAGTCAAAATTGTGGTCAAATTTAAAAAATAAAAATGACATCTGCGGTCTCTACCAACGTTTCTCTATTGTAGATAAGGAAGTCTATTATATAAACTGGCATTACCGTAATTATTCACACTTTTAAATATATACATATGCACATAAAGTTATGAACAGTGCACTGCAGTATCCGAGCAAAGCCGGGCGGAACTGCTAGTAATATATACAGTGATGATCATATTTATTGGCACGGTAAAATAAAAGTTAAATTTTGTCTAATAAATTCTAAAAAAGGGATTAAATTAAAGAAAATAACAAAGTATATTATGTATTTTTAACTGGCCTTTCCGGTGCAGCAATCGGATTTTAGAAAAAAATAAATAACAAAGGAACAACAAACATAATTGCAAAAAACCCTTGTTCAAAATTATTGGCACGATTTATTTAATAATCAATTGTATAGCCTTTGGCCTTGATTACCTTCCTCAGTCGCTTTTCATAGTTTACAACCAAGTTGTTGCACTTTTCAGTAGTAATTTTAGCCCACTCTTCCTGACAATAATCCTCCAATTGAATAAGATTCTTAGGCTTCCTTTGCATTGCCCTCAATTTTAATGTTCTCCATAAATTTTCAATTGGATTAAGGTCTGGGCTTTGTGATGGCCACTCCAAAACATTAATATGATTGTCCTCAAGCCATTTCTTAGTCAGTTTAGCCGAATGCTTTGGGTCATTATCTTGCATGAACCACCAACGACGACCAAGTGAGAGCTCTTTAGCAGAGTCTTTCAGGTTTTCATCGAATATTTTAACATAATCTTCCTTTTTTATGCTACCTGTGACCTTAACAAGTCGCCCTGGTCCAGAGGCAGCAAAGGATCCCCAAAACATCAAACTGCCTCCACCGTGCTTCACTGTGGGTATGGTGTTCTTAGGCAGGAAAGCTTCGCCAGATTTTCTGTAAATATAAGACACTTTATTATGGCCAAATAACTCTATTTTCGTTTCGTCAGTCCATAGAACACGTTTCCAGAATGCAACATCTTTATCAATATGACGTTTTGGGAAGGCTAGCCTTGCTTTCAGGTGCATAGGCTTCAATAAGGGAGTCTTTCTCGGACGACATGCTTTTAAACCAGCTCTCTTCAAAACTCTACCAATTGTATGTCGAGATACATTCACTCCAGAGGTGCTCTGTTCATCAACAATCTCCCCAACAGAGATCCTTGGGTTTTGTTTTACTTGTCGAACAATTTTCCGTTCATCTCTTGGGGAAAGAATCCTTTTTCTCCCTCTACCCTCTAAACTCATAACGTGGCCTTGCGATTTGAACTTGTTTATTATGGCTCTAACAGTGGATTTGGGAAGGTTTAGCTTCTTTGAAATCTTACCATAGCCCTCCCCATTGGTATGGCATGCTACAACAAGCTTCCTGACGTCTTCGCTGTGTTCCTTAGTTTTAACCATGGCGATTGAAAATTATAATTTAGTCACTTATAATAGTTTAAATAAATCGCTATCTAAAAATTATCTGAAAAAAATTATTCACTGAATTAGCGTTAAACAAGCATAATATGGCTATAAAAAAGTTCAGAAAGCACGTAAACCGGAAATTGATTGATATTATACTGATACTAAAAGAAAAACAAAGCTGTGCCAATAATTTTGAACAAGGGTTTTTTGCAATTATGTTTGTTGTTCCTTTGTTATTTATTTTTTCTAAAATCCGATTGCTGCATCGGAAAGACCAGTTAAACATACATAATATACTTTGTTATTTTATTTAATTTAATCCCTTTTTTAGAATTTATTAGATAAAATTTAACTTTTATTTTACCGTGCCAATAAATATGATCATCACTGTATATATATATATATATATATATATATATATATATATATATATATATAGTCATCTACATAAGTACTGTTTCGCTGTACCACAGCTCATCAGTGTGGCTAGACAGGCAACTACCTCAGGCCAGGACCGCCTGTACGACAGTCAAAGCTTCTAACCATTACGCTAATTGGCGGCTTTTGTGCGAGTAGTGAATTTACGATGTTTTGACAATGTCCGAAATACTTTAGCTCGATTTGTTTACACAAAGTGCATATGTGTGTGTGTGTGTGTGTGTGTGTGTCTGTGTGTCTGTGTGTCTGTGAGTGTATGTGTTTATGTTTCGTCAAAATTAAGGAAATATGTACCAAAGCTATACTTGTTATGTTATGTGACTGTAATTATTTCGTTTACTTAGTTCTTCTAATCTGTGTATTTCAGATCTTCATCATTGTGATGTCATCCTGAAATAATATCAAAATACTGTATACTTATCGATGATGAAGATTGACTCGGCCTGATCCTAAGCGCAGAACCATCCTCTAAGCTCCTTCGCATCCACCAGTATAACAATCACACAAAAATCACTCTTGAGGATTTTGAACAACTAGGCTTTAGCCCAACTCTCTTTTCTCAGCTCAAAACCGCTGTTGTTGCTGCCATGAATGATATTGGTTGTCAAAGTTTCCTGGCCAATATCAAGGTGATCCCTCGACTGCGACTGAGAAAGCGTGACGTCATTTCTGTCATTATACGGATGCAAGTCACCAACAACAAAGGTATCAGCATCCTTGGTGCAATTGTTCTCTGACTGGAGGAGTATTTGCGTTTTTATACAGTGCGATTACATTCAACACAGCGAGCACCAACATTCCCCTCTAACACTACTGGCCAACCAATGGCGTGATCGACCCACGAGTTATATTAATATCCTAGAAACGGTACCATACTGTGACAATGGACCAGTCAATAGTATCTCTCGGTTACACGCCTTTTTTTCTGAGAGAAGAGTAAAACTATATCTGGGATGTTGGGCGTGGATGGCTCCTTCACTCTCTCACGATGATGTTTTCATTCTGGTTGTACTCTAGCTGGAATTCCTTTCAATTCAAGCACCGTTTCGACAATTAAGGCAGACATAACACGACATGCAACACAATTGTGACACATGAGGAATCTTAACTATTTTATTTCACAGTTAGTTATATTACAATGTTTTATTAAAGAATCAACAATTATTAAATTAAACCTTTAACTTATGACCTGTACTTTTGGGCAATTGTGTCAAATCCGGAGGTAATTGTGCCAACTAAAAAGTGCTCTTTATATGCGTTCTTGCCAAAAGAGCATTTTTAGCTAGTAACCACTGACTTGGTGCAATTATCCCAAAGTAAGGTACTAAACTAGAACGCTGGAGGGGGGGGGTCATCCTCTGTTTTACAGAGAGACAAAAATATGCTTCTTACCCCATAGCTGTCAAAATGAAAAGAGGTTGAGAGGAGCCAAATACATTGTTGTCCACTTTTCCCTCTGTATCACTCCGCACGAGACCAATCACCCCCCGGACATGCTTGGGGGATAGCTAGGACGGCCAGTGGTACTAGCAAAGAAATAGTATCACACGCCTCCTCATGTAGTGCCAAACCATGAAGCAAATATTGACCTTGATGCTACACCATGGCCCACCACACACCTGTTCCCATCTAACCACACTTGCAAGACGATGTAAAGGCAAGTCTAGATCAAGACATAACACTACAAGTCATGGAACCAGTGATCCGGTAATGTGGTGCCATAGAATGGTCATCTGTGCAAAAAAGAATGGAAAACCTCGTCGTACTGTTGACTTCCAATCTCTCAACGCTAATGTGGTAAGAAAGATTCACCACACATAATTACCATTCTACCAAGCAAGGTATGTACCCCATGGTAAAGAAAAAGACGTTGTTCCATGTCTTGAATAGTTACCACATTGTGCCAATCCATAACGAAGATAAACACCTCACAACTTTCATTACCTTTTTGAGGAGTCACACCCACATCTGGTTACGACGCTATTTCAACAACCAAACAACCACATATCATTTTACCTAATGATAAACAGCACGCGTCTGTTGCCACCATGCCAACACCAGTGAATAATGCACATCCTGTGTGAGACGAACAAGATTCAGAGAAGTGATCGCACATAGCAGTGACGTCACAACCTATGATCCCGTCAACTTTGAACACCACAAACAACAGCAGCCAGAAGCTCAATTGTGACACCAAGGCGCTCGAATCGAAATAAATTAAACCGCTATGGCTGAAAGACTATGTTCAAATAGTTGGGTCATATTAATTTCCGGATAGAGGGCAGTTCACACAGTAAAGTTATGTTATTCAATTTACTTAGTTCTACCAATCTATGTATATCAGATCTTCATAATTTCTGATGTCATCCTGAAAATGGTGTATAATTATTTAAATATGAGATGCTTTCGTCTGTGTGTCGTTGTGCCTTTCTGTTCGTTGTTGAAGAATCTGTTCTGATAGAAAATATCTTGTCTTCAAATTTTCCAGTTTAACAAATGTCGATGAAATTCTATATGCGGAAGAGGTTCAAACTCAACTCCTGATTTTTCCGGGCGACAGGCATGAACTTTAATACTCAGCAAAATTATCAAATCGAGCGAGGATTTAAAGATTCTTGTAAACAAATTTATTTCAAACTACTGTTCCTTTAATATGAATGTACACACGCGTATTTTGCTAAATTTAAGCACTGTTTTTTCTCAAAAGTAGCCACATAGATTTGCTAAAAAAATAATTGCGGTTACAGTGTCAATCTCCTTAGTTGACCAAACTCCAGCCCCGACCATCTCTCTTACTATACCTGAATCGATGAAGACAACACGGACGTCAACGAGATGCTTAAAATAAAGCTAAACTCATACAGGAGTTGAGCAATCAGATGCTAAATCTAATCATAAGGCAGCATAAACTACTGTCCTCAATATATTGTTCACAGGACGACTTTTGTCGCCGATGTTCTGAGAAAGCGTTACCTGTAAAAGGCTGTGTGTGCACATTTACACAAACATTTAAATCGATGAGAAACAGCACGGCAAGACGGCAAATGCTACTAACACGCCTGGCTGGCTTTGTATGTATCGCATTTTCTACGTCACCGACAGGAATTCTGCCATACATTTTTTAATTGATACAAGAACAGAAGTAAACTAATTAAGAAATGACAAACAGACACCAGTCTTTTTACAAACCGTGAACCACTCTCCCATTCCATCATACGGTCACAAATCGGTAAGTTTAGAGTTAAAAAACACGGAAAACACATACACTAAAATGCTCCAAACATTACATAGACGATAGAGTGAAACATGACGTCTCATATCATATACAAACTCAAAGTCCGACTGTAAGCGCGCGCCAATGCAGACTGACTCTATCGCTTCAAGACAGCTAAACAAGAGTTCAAACACATGCTGGATTAAGGAATTATTCGTCCGTCTCAAAGCAACTAGTCGTCACTACTTCACATTGTTCCTAAGAAGACAATGGGTGACTGGTGTTCTAGTGGAGATAAAAGGACAGATAACAGCTGAACAATACCTCATTTGCATGATTTTTTAATTCGCTGAATGGAATATCAATTTTCTTCAAGATTGGCCTTTTACACGCATTCTCGATCCTGAAGACATCCCAAAGATCGCCATCACTTTTTCATTCGGATTTGTTATTGCCTAGAATGCTTTTTGTGTAAAGCATACATCGACGACTTTTTAGTTGCAAGCTCGTCAACAAATGAGCATATTCAACACCTCAACCAATTATTTCACAGACTCTCGGAATATGACATGATCATAAATCCTAACAAATGTGAGTTTGGTGTTTCGTCATTATCTTTTCTTGATGATATTATTGAGTAGGAAGGCATAATAATTCCAAGTAGAAAGATTCGTTCACATAAATAAAAAAACGATCTCACAAACTATAACTGCTACATAACTTACTATCTACATCAATCTAATATAAGCAGAACAACAAAAATTGCCACAGCTATTAGTTTGTTCTTCTAGATAAGAAAATCACAGAGTTACACATTTCTTGCATCGTTTAATGCATCACTGGAGATAGTTTTTGTAGAAGTTGCAAAAATTTAGAAATCAAACTGTATAATCTGGAAAATGCTTTCATTTCAAAAACAACTGGTTTCAAGATGTGAAAATCGGATGTTGAAGAATCTGTTCTGATAGAAAATATCTTGTCTTCAAATTTTCCAGTTTAACAAATGTCGATGAAATTCTATACGCGGGAGAGGTTCAAACTCAACTCCTGATTTTCCGTGCGACAGGCATGTACTTTAATACTCAGCAAAATTATCAAATCGAGCGAGGATTTAAAGCTTCTTTCAAACAATTTTATTTCAAACTACTGTTCTTATAATATGAATGTACACACGCGTATTTGCTTGATTTACGGACTGTTTTTTTCCTCAAAAGTAGCCACATAGATTTGCTAAAAAAATAAAGGAGGTCACAGTGTCAATCTCCTTAGTTGACCAAACTCCAGCCCCGACCATCTCTCTTACTACACCTGAATCGATGAAGACAACACGGACGTCAACGAGATGCTTAAAATAAAGCTGAATCTAATCATAATGAAAATCGGATGATGCAAGGTGATGCAGAGCAAGTGCACGGCAGATGATTTCATAGATGTCTGCGCTTCTGATCTCAAACAATGTGTGTTGTGCATCAATGTGATATTTTGCAGGGATATTTGCTGATTTGTCCCAACTTCTTGGTTTTTATAGTTTACATATATTTCATGAAAGTTAAAGCATAATAAATTCCTGTAAATGTGGATAGTGGTTTAATACATGTAGAGTTAATATTACTTTGGTACAGTATGGTAATCGACGCGTTTTTGCTTCTGGAAAGTTGTCAGCAACCTAGAAATCCATCAGCTAATTACCACAGACCTTGCACTAATCATGACCTTTTAGGTTATTTGGCGAATAGTAAAGCATAGATCTTCAAAAAAAATTAGCCTCACCAGCTGAGAGTTGCCTCATCAATGACAGATGGAGGACAACCAAGTGTAGGTGCTGCTGCTACAGATTTCATGACATATTGGATTTCACAATGACAACGTTTTACAAGATTAATATGATGTGACATTGTTTCTTGTAATTTCATCATAAGTTTACTGTGGTGTGCGTGATTTCAAATAAAAGAACAGATCATCGCATCACACTTGATAGGATCCATGTCACACTTAACTAATTTCAAACACTTGCAAATCGGGAACAACAATTAGTTCAGAGTTGTAATTTGCCACATGACCAATAGAGATATAAATCATTGCATATGCAACATTTCTACTAGATCAGACAAACGGAAGTGGGTCAAGGTCATTACTTATTGAAGATTCCTTGTATTTAAAAAATCATGCACAATAAACATATATATGAAAACAACAATGATAAAGGGCTAAAACCTTAAGTAGATATTTAGACATGAATACTTAATATAAAATAATTTTATTGGGATGTATTAATTTTTTTTGAAATATAAACACTGTTAAAACGTTTTATTGAGATGTGTTACATTTTAAAATATATTTTCAAACTGTCAAAACGTTTTATTGATATGC
Source organism: Euprymna scolopes (assembly GCF_053919585.1). NCBI lineage: Eukaryota > Metazoa > Mollusca > Cephalopoda > Sepiida > Sepiolidae > Euprymna > Euprymna scolopes. The sequence continues at coordinate 30,783,624 of NC_136527.1, forward strand.
ATTAAAATTTAAAAAACTAAAAAAAACTGTTAAAATGTTTTTATTGATATGTATTAAATCATGATTTTTAAAAATTTTATTGAGATGTATTAATTAAAAAAATAAAAGAGCTGTTAAAACTTTTTATGTATTAGATGTGTTAAATCAAAAATACTGTTAAAATGTTTTATTAAGATGTATCATATTCAAAAGAAATAAAAACATGAAGTTAACACGTGAACTCGGCATAAAAGCTGTATGTTTTTTGGGTGGTTTTAAAGATTTACACGGGAATAAAAACTTTGTTTTTAAAAGTAAATTATTAACATAATCAAAGTATCATATTATTTTATATCGTTTTTGCATGAGAAAGTAACACAAATTTTTAACACAATAATACCAACACACATATAAAAATACCAACACACACATATAAAAAGAATACCAAAATATGCTTTTTAATTCTTTGCAAAATTTTATCATTTGTGAATAGAACATACTACCAAATTCCAGACATTCACAAAGTCTCAAGAGTACAATTGTGTGTTAACATGTTTGTCTAAAGCTGATTTCATATAAACAGAAGAGCTACATTATCAAAAATATTTTCAGTTTTTCTTATTTTACTTTGAAGGGAAGATCAAAACTTATTTGGCTTGGCTTGCATGTGTGCGTGCTTCAAAGGGTCGATTGTGTAACAAAAATATAGAAAGAAGCTTAAAATGGTTACATCCAATTGATTTTATGAGTAACGGTCATGACCATGATGCAAAATATCGCCATGTCTATGAAAAAGAAAAAGGCGAATAAAAAAAGACATGTACAGAATAGAGGACGAGTAAAAAGAAAATGTGTAAGTAAACTTGAAATGTGTTGAGTTTTTGACTAGGACGTTTTGACAACAGAATTTCGAGTTGTAAAGTTAATAGGTTTGACAAAAGGGTGTCTTGTGGATTTGAAAGTTTTGAAAACAAAGTGTAAAGTTTTGGAGTTGCAAGTTTTGATAACAGAATGTTAAATTTTTGAATTGGAAGTTTTAAAAATGTCGAATTAACCTGATAAGTCGAAGTACTCAGAAATCAAAGGGATCCCTACCTGTGGCTCACACTTGAACACTATATGAGATACATAGATATTTGTATGTTCTATTAAAGTTCTTTTGTATTCAATATATTTTTGCATATGACAATAAATGTTCTAGGCAAATGTTACTTGCACTTGGTTCACAGGTATATTGGCCATGTATTAAAAAATTATTTTGACTGATTTAAGTTCCTCAAGTTAAATTTTAGAGTTAGAAGGTTTGACAACAGAGTGTCAAGTTTGGATTTTGCAGTTTGGCAACAGAGTGTACATTACACAGCAAATGTTACGTCTATGCAAGCAATCACGTACTTCACAGGAATGAAATTTGTTTTTTTTATTCAATTATTTTATTTAAGGGCTGATGGCGCATCCATACTTCATCTCATACATTTCAACCAACAAATAATCTTAAATTTTTGTCTATTTTTGAAGAATTGCTAGAATCTCTCTTGCACTTTGTTCACCAGGTATATTTGCGAGGTAGTGTTTAAAATAGCTTTGTCTGATTTAAGTTCCTACTATAATTATAGAATACAGATTTTCTAAAGATTACAGTTTCTTTTCTATGTCATACATCAAACCCTGGTATTTCGTTATATGTCCAACCATTGTTCCCAGGACTTGCTGGAACATTTAATATTCAACATTTTACAGATGATGTGGATCTGGTATTTCGTTATATTTTTTGTCACTCTGTTTATCCAAATATTAACTTCTTAATTTGATTCTTTTTCCTTCTTGTCTCATTTTATTATGTAAGCTTCAATTGCTCCGTTTTCTAAGTAAATGTACCTGTAGCAATCGTAGTCATAGTCGATGGTGTATATGTCCAACTGTTGTTCCCAGGACTTGCTGCAGCATTTAATATTCAACATTTTACAGATGCTGTGGATATATTTACACAATCCATTGTATTTCATTGTATAGTAGCCATCCTTTAGCAAATGTCAAATGGCTAAAACTAACTTTGTTGCACAAACTAAACTTGTCATGCTGAGATCATCTTATTAGAAGCATTGGGAGAAAACTTTGATCGTGAGCAGTCATTATAATTTTCCTGATAATAGCGCTGCTTTCCTCTTTTAAGCCAGTCTATAAAAACTTCTATGTTTATAACGTCCTGGGTGAATAAATCCAGAAAATATTTGTCATGCTATTGTTTGGCTCTTTTGTCCAATTTTCTGTAATGAAACTTCTGGAGTATTTTTAAAGACTCGTTTTTGGTGATTTCCGTAGCAGCCTTGTTTTTTTTATTCTTTCATATTTGCAAAACGGTCTTGTGCAAAATAGTTGTTTGACTATGTGATAGAGGTTGTACTACTGGCTCTTGCTTCGTGATGCTGGTATACAATGAGGTATGGATTTCATAAGATCAGATATTGATGCAATAAATATGACTTCTGTCAAAAGGATCCACGTACTTCACAAGTATGTGGTTGGTCTCTTTTCTTTGGATTTTCTTATCACTGTTTTTCCTGGGGATGGGGCATCCTATGGGATGCAAAACATTTTCTCATTAGTTTAATTACTCCAACCAGGAAATCTTTTGAAGATTCTACACGTTCCTTTTAGTTCTAGTATCTGTATTTTTTGGCACTTGGTTCACCAGGTATATGCGCCAGATAGTTTTTGAAATTATTTTTCATTAGCCATGTTGACTAGTATGATTGATAAATTCTAAAGATTCCAGTTTCTTTTCATGTCCTACACACATCCTTGGTATTTTGTTATTTTCCCTCTATGCTCTGTTAAGTCCAGCTTAATTAAAGATACTTTCTTCCAGTCGAGGTGTTACTTTCTCCCTCTTGTCCCATATAACAATGTTAGTCTCCCGTATGTGTTTTGATATGACGTAACAAATTTGACTTCTCTGCAAAAGAAGAACCACATACTTCACAAGAATGTGGTTTCTCTCCCGTATGTGTTTTCATATGACTCAAAAAACTTGACTTCCACACAAAAGAAGAACCACATACGTCACAAGAATGTGGTTTCTCTCCTGTATGTTTTTTCATATGACTCAACAAAGCTGAATTCTGTACAAAAGAGGAGCCACATACTTCACAAGAATATGGTTTCTCTCCTGTATGTTTTCTCATATGAGACAATAAATTTGACTTCACTGCAAAAGAGGAACCGCACACTTCACAAGAATGTGGTTTCTCTCCTGTATGTGTTTTTATATGATTCAACAAATGTGACTTCTGTGCAAAAGAAGAACAACATACTTCACAATAATGTGGTTTCTCTCCTGTATGTTTTCTCATATGAGACAATAAATTTGACTTCTCTGCAAAAGAGGAACCGCATACTTCACAAGAATGTGGTTTCTCTCCTGTATGTGTTTTTATATGATTCAACAAATGTGACTTCTGTGCAAAAGAAGAACAACATACTTCACAAGAATGTGGTTTCTCTCCTGTATGTGTTCTCATATGAATCAATAAATTTGACTTCCGTGCAAAAGAAGAACCACATACTTCACAAGAATGTGGTTTCTCTCCTGTATGTGTTTTCATATGATATAACAAGTGTGACTTCTGTGCAAAAGAAGAAAAACATACTTCACAAGAATGTGGTTTCTCTCCCGTATGTGTTCTCATATGAATCAAGAAACTTGACCTCCATGCAAAAGAAGAACCACATACTTCACAAGAATGAGGTTTCTTTCCCGTATGTGTTTTCATATGACTCAACAAAGTTGACTTCTGTGCGAAAGAAAACCCACATACGTCACAAGAATGTGGTTTCTCTCCCGTATGTGTTTTCATATGCCTAAACAAATGTGACTTCCGTGCAAATGAATAACCACATACTTCACAAGAATGAGGTTTGTCTCCCATGATTGTTCGCATCTAATTCCACAAAAAACATATGCAATGGACAATATGATGAGATATGCCAGCAAATTTCGACTTTAGAAATTTTATCCGAAGAAATTATATTATTATAAACTTATTTAAGTCACCAATGATGTAAGGTCCTTCTTCATTTATGTATTCCTTTTCAGTGTTGCAAATTCTGAAAATATAAAATAAATTTATAAAAATATCGTTAATTTAGTTAAATTGAAGTTATTATGTTAATTTTTATGAATATAACTTTATTATTAATTGAATTCAAAATATAATGACTATAGTTTTAATAAATACTCGTTTGTTAACAAAATTATTTCTTCTACTTTCAAATATTTAACTAAAATTTTTTACATACATTCATTGTAGAGATGAGGATTGACAGCTGGTAGGAAATGCACTGAACGATGGGGTCAGGTTATCAGAATTGGTATTGTCACTGATTAAAGATCAACTTTTTGACATGTGCAGTTGAGTTGTATTGTAATCTTGTTCTTTGGTCAGTAGCTATTGTTATAATGGAGCAGGTATTTTTACATTTTTTGCAGGGACTGAAATCAGAATTGAAAAAGGCAGTAGGGTCAGTAATAAGACCAATAATAAAAAAAACGTAGAACAAAATGTGGCGTCAAAAGATGATGTAGAATCTTTTACTTTTCCCGTCAAGCAGTGTTATACAGAGCTTTTGCAAGAAGCCTATCCAAGAAAACGGGGTTGCACTGTTTATGCGATGTTCGTCAAATGAAACAAAGGAAAAACCAATGCACATAGTCGGTAACATTGTTGTATCATTTGGATTATTTAGACTATTGTTCTCATCTTAATTGTTATTTTTACAATGTTTGCGCAATAAATAACACTCAAGATGAGAACAGTAGTCTTAAGAATCTAAATAATACAAAGCATTTCTCATTTAAAAAATCTAGAACTGTAATATTGTAATTTGTTTAAGAATCATGATTATTTTTTAATTCAGTCAAAACTATTTGTAAGGTTTGTTGTTTTGGTCAATGTCTGGAACCTTTCCAAACCTCCCCAAAACCCTTTAGAATGACGACTTTTGTAACTTTCAGTAGTAAGATCGATAAGAGAAAAATATTGTCGTTGCTATAATAATAATAATGATAATAATAATAATCAGATCAATAATAGGAAAACATAGAAGGAAATGTGGCTCCAGGAAAGTGGATGATGTAGAGCAGTATTTAAGGGTGACCATACCAGTTGAAATAGAAAAATGTCAGTGATGCTGGCATCAGATAATCTTTTACTTTTTCCGTCAAGCAGTGTTATTTTTACAATGTTTGCACTCAAGATGAGAACAGTAGTCTTAATAATCTAAATAATACAAAGAATCATTCCTCATCTAAACAATTCAGAATCGTAATATTGTAATTTGTTTAAGAATCATGATTATTTTTATAATTAAGTAAAAGCTATTTGTAAGGTTTGTTGTTTTGGTCAATGTCTAAATCTTTCCAACCCCCCATAAACGTTTTACAATGACGACTTTTATAAGTTTTTTTAGGGTGCTGTAAACGAATATATACTTAAAAAAATGGTGCAGAGAAATATTTTCCATATAAAAAAATACTTCTGCAAAAAGTGAGGGATCACATTGAAATATAAATTAAACGTAAATTGAGCACCCACTTTATTGCCACCTAGGGAAGGGTTATTTTTTGCTTTTTGGGGGGGGAGGCAAAAGTATGTTTTGTTTCTTTTCTGATTTCCTCTTTCCATAAAGACACAAGGATATTTAAGAACAAAAATAAAGAATAATCTGCTGCTTTTCGAACTGCCAACAAACATTCTAAAAAAGAACATGTGAGGGTTGTATGTTCATCCAGTCAAAAGTAGCTGAGCAGTTGCTTGGTTCCCACCAGTTTTGGCAAATAGCAAACAGAATCCCGAACAGAAGCATGTGCTCTATCCCAACTATCATCAATGGACCTGAGGTAATCTCGACAGCATCAGACAAAGCCAAACTCTTTGCCAAGAACTTTGCAGCTATTTCTACCCTTTGCGACCAAGACCACCAAACCCCAATATTTCCTTCTGTATCAGAAAACACGCTATGTGATATACAAATATCTGTACGTGATGTTGCCAAGCTAATCTAAAACCTTGATTTCAGTAAAGCAACCGGCCCTGACGGTATTCCAATCATAGTACTCAAAAAACTTAACCCAGAACTAGCGCCCATACTTACAAGACTGTTTAAACGTTATCTTAATGATAATTGCTTCCCAACATCCTGGAAAACCTCATCAGTATGCCCTGTATTTAAGAATTCAGGTGATCCTTCACCCCCCCTCTCAGTACAGGCCAATAAGGCACATGTGCGTTATGAGTAAGTTGCTGGAACCTGTGTTAAATACAGAAGTAATCAACCATCTAAGCAAAAATAACCTTCTTAGTGACACACAATATGGTTTCCATTCTGCTAGATCTACATCAGATGTGCTTACAGTTATATCTCAGAGGATTAGCGAATTTCTTGACGGAGGCTACCTTTCTAGGGTAATTGCTCTTGACATATAAAAGGCCTTTGATGATATATGGAATAAAGGTTTACTTCACAAGATCTCCAGCTATGATATAGCTGGAAATGTATTCTCAATTATTAAGTCATTTCTCTCTGATAGGTTCATAAGGATAGTAGTTGATGGGCCGAAATCAGAAGCTCACAGCATTAATGCTGGAGTCCATCAGAGGTCCATCCTGGGTCAAACTCACTTCCTGATCTACATTAATGATCTTCCGAATCACATCCTTACATCATTCATAGACATTTATGCTGATGACACTACTATCTATGGTAGCACATAAAAGACCGTAAATGACTAAGCTTTCTCCGATTCTCTCCTCTGAGCTTGAGCACCTGGTACAATGGGGGAAAGGGGTGGCTAGTTACTTTTAATGCATCTAAAACCAAGCTTTTATCTTTACATCATCAACGCTCTGATCCATATCTGGCATCAATTGAAATGAATACCTCCCGTCTTAGGGAGGCCTCATGTTCTGACAAGCTTCTAGGCTTTATCTGAAATGAAACACATCAAATCTGTTGCCAAGGCTGCTGGAAAAACGCTGGGATCCTTCTATCGATCTGGTAGATATCTACCTGCTGATGCAATTCTCTAGCTATATAAGAGCCAGATACTCCAAGGATGGAGTACTTGTGCCACATCTGGGTAGAAGCTGCTAGAAAGAACTTATCCTGCCTTGATAGCATTCAAAATAAACTTCGTAGCATCGAAGGAGATGTCCTTTTCTTTTCCCTGCAACCTCTTTCTCACAGAAGAGATGTTGCCAGTTTGTCTCTGCTTTATCGTTATTTTCATGGCAAGTGCTCGACTGAGCTTCAATCTATGGACCCCATCACCAAACTTTCACAAGAAACACTCGTCTAGCTGAAAACACTATCAACAATCCCCCCACTCTTTATCTGTTCCTAAACCTAAATTCCATGAACGAAGCTTCTTTCTTAGAACTACACGCCTGTTGAACTGTCATCCGTTTGCCTGCTTTTTTAGCTACTACAATATGGTTGTCTTCAAGTCCAACGTAAACAAGTTTTTGATGAGCCGTTCCACTTAAGTTAACAAATTTACCGAATTTCCATTACTAACATTACTATATTGTCCAATTGACTACTGTACACTCTTTAACCCTTATGCTCGAGTGGTCATTGGGCCTTGATAAGTGATGATGCCTACATAAAATTTGCAGATATCTGTCATTCCTTATGTCATCAGTGGTGACCATTTTTTTATCTGCAAGTGCGCATATATGCCACAAACAAGTAGTTTTCCAAATATTAAGCAATGTAATTCCTTATGTGATCAGTGGTGATCAGTTCTGTATGTGCAAGTGCATACTTAATTGGCCTCCACTGATAACAATTAATTACATACTTTAATATCCAGATACCTACTGGTTTGCAGCAAATTTAAATGTGATATTCGTTTTCAGCATACCCGAAAACCTATCGAAGTTGTAATGTTAAAGATGATTGTTAATGTGGAAAATAAATAACAATTTACCAAAACGGCTTTCAGACAGTCAAAGAAAACAAATTAAAAAAATTATCACCTTGTGGCCAGAAAGTGGGTGCTTATTTTACATTAAATTTATATTGAAAACTGATCCCAACTTTTTGAAAAAGTAATTTCCTTGTATCATGAAAAATCATTCTCTGCGTCACTCTTGAAGTATATATTCGTTTTTAGCACACCTGAAAAACTTTAAACTTGTGAAGCAGTTAATATCATTTAAAATTTATAAAATTATTTTGTCTTTGGTAGACAATAAAGAAGTTGTTTTTTACGTTTAAGTTTATTGAAAACAAGAAACTGTCTACAGTGAAAAATTTTCAACAATACATCAACATTTTCATTAGGATTATTCGCTTAGTAAATGTAGTTATCTCCCTTACATTTTTAACGTATTCTGCAAATGCGCAAAAATCGATACTAAATTCATGTAGTAATACTTACGTTTTTGTTTTATAATCTGCTTTCGATTAACTTTATCTGCTTTTATAAAGGAAACGATTTTTCAAATGTGATTGACTTTACAAGCTCAACTTAACATTCAAGATGACGAACGGAAGAACAAGTTCGCAGAAAACAAAATTAAAGAGGACAAAAAGTTATTGCGAAATAGAGCCGATCTATTTGGTGAATATCACGGATAAAATTAGTATTATTTTATTTAACATTTTAATATTTACATGAGAGAGAACAGATTACACGTTTCATCTTTATTAATTCTCTAATTCGTTGCACGTGCAATCTAATGGCGGAAACTGATAGCGTAACATAGTTTAGAAAGCCGTCTTATATATTTTTTTTAATTTCTAATTATGTCTTGATTGGGGTTTAAAGATTAAAGTCTAAAGTTAATCTCTATATTGAAAATCATACGTGAAAGAAGTTTATCATGAAAAATGTTTTCACATCGGCTTTAAAGATAATTAGTAACATAAAGTCTTAAGATATTGGATTAAAAAAAAGATAGTTTTATTAGCCTCTCCCACAAAAGTGAGAGTTTAGTAACAGATCTAGCTTTGCACAATAAAAACAAGAGACAACACGTAAGCATAAGTCCTACAGAAGCCAAAAAATGTAAGAAAATCCATTTCATTTTAGACCTAGCGGGGGTAGGGCTCTGTCTTTAACCAGTTATTAAATATTCTTAAAAATGAGATCTTAATTTGTCCATATATGATTATAGAGTCGTGATGTCAAAAGCAATAAAAAACGTATTTTGGTGTCATCAGCTAGAAGCGAAACCAAAAGCAAAACTGTAACACTCAAAGCTGGTGACGTTACCACTGTACAAATATAACACGCATATGAACTGATTAAAAATAAACTAAGATGAATGTACAAAATGTATAACGATTTTTTTTTAATTCTGACCCTATAGAACTCAGGAAAGTGGTGCCAATTTGTAAAAATTGACCGTGGAGTCATTAACTTCTATGTGTGTGACTCTGTGTTCACCCATTCATAATCGGGATCTATCAATTTTTAGGGTTAGGGTTAGAGTTAGGGAATTTCTTGAAGTCAAAATAGTAGAGTATCACTAATTCATAAATCAAAATCATTGTATTAAAATGGAAATATTGTGTTAGAAATATTAATTCAAATCGTTCCCATGTAAATGTTTTCTTGTAACGAGTGTTCATTATGCAGGCTTAGTTAAATGAGGATCCCATGAGAATAGCATGAAGTTTAAGATTACTGAGTTTTATGAACAGAGTACGACACGAGGTTAAAATGAATGTTAATATTTTCTGAGAGAAAAACGGTCATTAAACCATGTAAACAAATTTTCGTGATAATGTTTTCATTAAAACCACATTAAATATTTTAAAATATATTTTGTGAAAATATTTAATGAATACTGCTTATTCCTGAAATATTAAAAGTATTTTTAATTGTTAACATCTACAATGTTTTATTTTTATATAAAAAAAAGCAAACAGGTATTCATGAGTTTTTTTTTAATTTAAAAAGACAATAATTTGCGATTTTAGTCATCATATCGGTGTCACTGGACACATAAATCCATAAAAATAAAATGAAGTTTTTAAAGAAAAGGAAATAATACAATCCACTCAATAATTGATATTTAAAAGTGTATTATCCATTTTCATATTAAGTTAAATGAAATGATAATTAGTAAAATAAAGTCTTAAGATATTGAATTAAAAAAAAAGATTGTTTTATTATCCTTTCCCCCAAAAGTGAGAGTTTAGTAACATATCTAGCTTTGCACAATAGAAACAAGAGACAACGCATCACGCATAAGTCCTACAGGAGCAAAAAATGTAAGAAAATCCATTTTATTTTAGACCTAGCGGGGGGCGGGGCGCTTGTCTTTCACCAGTCACTAACTTCTATGTGTGTGACTCTGTGTTCACGCATTCATAATCGGGATCTATCAATTTTTAGGGTTAGGGTTAGGGTTAGGGAATTTCTTGAAGTCAGCGAAATCACTATATTAGGATAAAATGACATTTATTTACGTGTTAGGAATATTAATTCAAATCGTTCCAACATAAATGTTTTCTTGTAACGAGTGTTCATTATGCAGGCTTAGTTAAATGAGGATCTCATGAGAATAGCATTGAGTTAAGATTACTGATTTTTATGAAAAGAGTGTCACACGTGACTTGAAATGAATGTGAATATTTTCTGAGAGAAAAACGGTCATTAAACCATTTAAGCAAAAGTTTGTGATAATTTTTATCATTAAAATCACATTAAATATTTTTTAATATTTTTTGTGAAAATATTGAATGAATACTGCTTATCGTAATGTTCCTGAAATATTAAAAGTATTTTTAATTATTAACATCTACAATGTTTTATTTTTATATTAAAAAAAAAAGCAAACAATAATTTGCGATTTTAGTCATCATATCGGTGTCAATGGACACATGTATCCATAAAAATAAAACTGAGTTTTTAAAGAAAAGGAAATAATAAAATACGTTCAATAATTGATATTTTAAAGTTTATTATCCATTTTCATATTAAGTTAAATCAAATGACAAAATAAATAAATAAATAAATAAATAAACCACGATAAAATATTTAGTTTAAAATACAAATAACGATTTACTAAACGACGTTTTATTTACTGGATATTTTTCCGGCATTCACCGGAAGTTATTATCTTCCCTAGTAAGTACGATTTGTTTATATTTTTATCCTTTTAATTAACGTATATTGAAAAAAAAAACTGAAAGAAACAACAAAAAAACAAAAACAAAACAAAAAAAACTTTGTTGAAAACACAAAGAGAAAAGATAAGAAGCGAAAAGTTATAAAGGCTGAATGGGTAGTCGTATGCGTAAGGAAATAACACAACTAAAAGTAAGGGGTTGGACATGTGGGTAAAGGGGAGGATTTGCCGTATAGTTGTACAAATAGCTTCCAACCCTGTTATATAAAAAAAATGTGGATGTATATATAGTAAACAGAAGTTTGTTTATATTTCCGTGATTATTGAAAATGTAATCCTGTGATTAAAATTTAATTAAAAATTAACCATGTTGTTATAAATAATAAAAAGAGAGAAATAATGCAAGATGAAGTTTTAAAATTATAAAATGTGTTTTATTTTATAATTTAAAAATAAAAACAAAATGTTAGTTTTGTTCTCGAAAAGAAATAATGAAAGATGAAGTTAAATACTGAATTCTTGTGGAGACGCATCCAAGAACAATATAAAATGTAAAATCAAACCAAATCCTGTTTGTATTGTTCATTGTTTTAAATTTTAAATTACAAAATAAAAATTTTAAATTATAAAATAAAAATGTTAAATCATAAAATAAAACACATTTAATCATTTTAAAACTTAATTTTTCATTTCTTTTTTGTGTTAACCAACGTATTATTTGTATTGCTTAATGTTTTAAATTTTTAATTATACAATAAAATTTTAAATTATAAAATAAAACACATTTAACCATTTTAAAACTTTATTTTCATTTCTTTTTTTGTGTTAACCAACGTATTATTTGTATTGCTTAATGTTTTAAATTTTTAATTATACAATAAAAATTTTAAATTATAAAATAAAACACATTTAATCATTTTATTTGTTGAACAATATGGTTAAAATTATATGTAAACAAATTTCTTGATATAGACTGGTGACGACCCAAAGTGTCCCCTTTTTTTAATAACGGGGTTGGAGACTATTTGTACAACTAAACGGCAAATCTGCCGGTAAAGGTTATAAACAAAGTTCGTAGTTAAGATGAAATAATATATTTAAAAAAAAAAAAAAGAAAGAAAACGTTAAAAATATTAAAAAGTGTCTTTAAGAAGGAGATATATAATGCTTCTTACCGGAGATGGTTTAAAACGGCGAAGGGAGGACAATAGAAGATAAAAGACAGCGACATGTGAATCAAGAAAGGCTGCTGACAACAATTACGGAACAAAACACCGGTCAACCTGCCGGTGTTGATTCTATTAGAAAAATGTCCGGACAAGGGAGATAACTGTTGAAGGGACATAATGCATGGAAAATAGACAACTATCTGAAAAATAAAACAACATTTATAATTATTGTAATGTGTTTGTATTTAAAAAAAATATGTTTTATTAATTGAAAAGGCGGTTTAAGAGTTAATATTGGAAATTAACTCTGCTGTTTTGTTAAGTAAACTACTTTTAATTCATTCGATTTCGAAATTTATTTTCACTTCAAAATTTCGTGTATTTATATATATATATATATATATATATATATATATATATATGTGTGTGTGTGTGTGTGTGTGTGTGTGTGTGTGTATATATATATATATATATATATATATATATATATATATATATATATATATATATATATATATATATACATACACGTCCTCTACCCTATCCCATCCTTAGGTGTATCAGAATTTTGGGGGAATTTTTGACACCCCTAACACGAAACTGTGAATAAAATATAAAAAACTCGTAATTTCTCTTTTTAAAGTGGGTTGTTCATTTTCTATATGGAATATACTTCCAAAATAAACTATTAAAGTCGTTTAAAAAATAATAGAAATATTTTTTTATTTTTTTTATAAAACAATGTTTACAAAGTGCCGGTGTGCGTTCATGCAGCCATGTTTTTTTACGTGATGAAATCAATTGAATTTTACGAGTTAATTTTTTGCCAATTTTTACACTGTAAAAATCTATCAATTGATTAACTTTTTACTGTATTTTCATGATCAATATGAAATGTTATGCTCTTTCCAATAAACCGATTATAATATTTTAGACAAACGTTTTTTTTTAATTCCCCCCATTTTAAAATGTCTTAAAATTTTAATAATTAATTTACTCACCAAAGTTTTATATATCACAAATTGAAGATAAAGGTCAATAAATAATATATTGTAAATTAAAACAAAAAAGAAGTGTTTTTGGGGATTTACCTGTAAAGTCCAAAGTGTAAAACCTTTTTTTTTTTTTTTAACCATGTTGATTTTTTGAATTGCCCAGTAAGTATTGGACTCTGCCGACAATATTTTTTGATTTAAACACGAGGGAATTTTATAAGTAGTTCAGTAGAAATACACCTTATATAAAGTATTTTAACCCAATAATAATAATACATCAATTATTATAAGTAGAAAGATGCGATTACATATCAGACAACTTCACAAAATATAACTGCTACACAACTTACTATGTCGATACTGTATATGGCTAATCAGTTTATAATTGTTGGATTTTTCTCGATCTGATGCTGATAACTGTATGTTGTTCAATACACTTGTTTAGTCGTATGCTTTGGAAGGATAAATTGTCCCCGAAAAATGTTCACTAAAATTGATGCTATGACAAGCATTCAATACAAAATGCCCTGGTCTAATTTCTCATAGAAGTAGGACAATGAACAATTACAAAATTATTGCATCGTTTTATTCTAAGTAAACAGATTCGTTGACATAAATATAACAAAACAACACAAAATATAACTGCTACAATGCTACATATCTATGTTAAGGCTAATCAGTTTCTAACTGTAAAATTTTTCTCCATATCTGACGCTGCAACAGTAAATGAGATGTTGTTCAATACACTTGATTAGTCGTATGATTTGGAAGGCTAAAATATACACTGAAATTGATGTAATGGCAGCCATTCAATACGTAATGCACTGATTTAATTTCTCATATAAGTAGAAAAACGAACATTGCCACAGTTATTTGTTTTTTTTTTCTAGATAAGAACATCAAAGAGTTACAAATTTATTGCATCGGTTTATGCATATCTTGACAGTTGGAGACCAACCAGATCTCGTTGCTGCTACAGATTTCATGACATCTTGGAATTTAAAATTAATTCAGAGTTGCAATTTGCCACATAAGACATAGAGATATAAATTATTGCATAAGCAACAGTTCTACTAGATAAGACAAACGGAAGTGGGCCAGGGTCATTACTTCTTGATCGTGTCCTGTTTTAAAAAATCTTGCGCAATAAACATTTTGATGAGAACAACAATGATAAATAACTAAAACCTTAAGTAGGCATTTAGACATGAATACTCGATATAAAATAGACGTTTTATTGAAATGTAGTGGATTTATAAACGTTACGCCATAACTTCGACATGAAAGCTGAATGTTCTTTATAAATTTTATCATTTTACTTCTTGTTGTGGATGAAGTATATCAGATCTCAATATATCTCTAAACAGTACAAGTGTGTGTTCGCATGTTTGTCTAAAGCTGATTTCCTGAAAACAGAACAGCTATATACATGACAAAAATATGACTTGTCAGTTTTTTTTTTACTTTGTAGGGAAAATCAAACTTACTTGGCTAGTATGTGTGCGTGCATCTGAGGGTTGGCTGTTTAACAAAAAATATAATGAAAGACTAAAATCGTTAAAGTTGCTTTGATGGGTAACTGTCGGAAAAGCCATGTAGAATGTCAATATTTCTATGCAAATGAGACAGGTGAATAATAACAGACGTGAAGTGAATGGAGTATATTTTTAGAAGGCGTGCTACGTACGTAGTCATGTGCAATCAACTTGAAAGATTGGCGAGTTCTAGAGTTGGGACATTTGACAACAGAATGCAGAGTTTTGGAGTTAATAGTTGTGAAAGCAGTGCCTGGTTATGTATTTGGACGTTTTGACAACAGAATATCAAATTTTGGATTTGGGAATTTTGACAATATAATGTAGCATTATGGAGTTAATAGTTTTGACAACAGAGTGTCTGGTTCTGTATTTGGACGTTTTACAACAGAGTGTTGAACCTACCTGATAAATTATTAGTTTAACAATATACTTAAGTTAATTTGAAGAGATCTTCCTGGAATTTATAGTTGATTATATCTATGATATGAATTCATATCCGAGACAAATTTAAGGATAGTTGTTATCCTGTCATTGCTAAAGTTTGGTCTTGTAGACATTCTGTCTGAATATTTCTTAGGATTTTTCATTAGACCAGTTAGTAAATTTCATATACTTTTGTCCTTTTTATTTCAATTTACTTCACTTGAAGTTCTCAGAAATAAAGAGACTCCCTACCTGTGGTTCACCCTTGCTCTATATGAGATACATAGATATTTGAATGTCCTATTAAAGTTCATTTGTCTTCTGTATATTTTTGAATATAAGCAGGTAATGGCGCATCCTACCAGATTATCGGCATGGGCTGATTTTAATCTCACTTGCTCTTGGCTCACCAGGTATATTTTTCAGGTAGTTTTTAAAAATCTTTAAACTAATTTCAGTTGCTCTTAAAATGACTAGAATAGAGTTGTTCAAATATTCCAGTTTCTTTTCTATGTCGTACATAAGATGTTGGTATTTCGTTATTTTCCTCTCAATATGTTTTACCCAGTATTATTGGAAACATGAACGTCTAAGGATGCTTCATTCTCCATCTTGTTCCATATCATAATGTAAGGTTTAATAGATCCGTTTTATAGACATAGTGGATAGTGTATCTAACTGAAGCATTCAATATTCAACAGTTTACAGATTATCATGCATTCTTCATTGGTCATCAAAATCTGATGGCACTTGTCATTGCTGACATCAACTCATCTTCATTGTTTATGAAAATTTGATCGTGAACCGTCATTATAACTTTGTTCAGATCATAGTGAAACAATCATCTTTAAAGTCTTCCTTATTTATAAAGTCACAGGTGAATAAATACAGAAAATACCTGTAATAATATTGTTTGGCCCATTTTTCCAATTTTTTCTAATGGAACTTCTGGAGTATTTTTAACAATTTTTGGGGGTGATTTCTGTAGCAGACTTATTTTCTAATTCTATCATATTTCCCAAATCAACGGTTTTGTGATAGAGGTTTTCCTGCTAGCTCGTTTCGTGATGTTAGTATACAATTTTGTGGTTTTGCATTTTAGAAGATCATCAGATATTGTACACTGTATGTGTCAAAGTTGACTTTTGTGTCCCATGTGTGTTTTAATATGACTTAGATTTGACTTCCGTATGTGTTTTGATATGACACCGCAAAGTTAATTACTGTGCAAAAAAACTGACATTGGTCTAAAGAAACCAGATATTTCACAAGAATTTTTTTTCTCTTTTGTTTTAATTTTCTTATCACTTTGTTTTTCCTGGGGATGGGGCATTCTACCGGATACCAAATATTCTCCCATTAGTTTAATTCCTCCAACTGAGAGATCTTTTAAAGATTCTAACCGTCCCTCCTGTATGTTTTTATATGAGTCAACAAATTTGACTTCGCTTCAAAAGAAGAGCCACATTCTTAAAAAAATTGGTGTTTCTCTCCCCTATGTTTTTATATGATTATGCTAATCTGACTTTCATATGGCACAACAAATCTGACTTCCGTGCAAAAGAATAACCACACACTCCACAAGAATATGGTTTCTCCCTGGAATGTGTTTTCATATGATACGATAAAGTTGACTTGTGTGCAAAAGAAGAACCACTTACTTCACAAGAATGTGGCTTGTCTCCTGTATGTGTTTTCATATGGATCAATAAAGTTGACTTCTGTGAAAAATAAGAACCTCATACTTCACAACAATGTGGTTTGTCTCTTTTTTTCATTTTTCTTAAACTTTTTCATCTAGGATGTGGGACATCCAACCAGATGTCTGACATTTACCCCTATTTTAGTGAGTCCAACCAAGAGATCTTTTCAGGATTCTAGCCGTCCCTTTCAGTGCAATCGTTTGTATTTCACTTGCACTTGGTTCACCGGGTATGCTTGCTATGTACTTTTTAAAGTTCTTTTTCATAAGCCCAGTTGCTCCTATGATGACTGGTATAATTAAAACGTCTTTTAATTTCCAATTTCGTTTCATATCATACATAAGTCCTTGATACTTTGTTATCCTT
This sequence comes from Euprymna scolopes, assembly GCF_053919585.1. Taxonomy (NCBI): domain Eukaryota; kingdom Metazoa; phylum Mollusca; class Cephalopoda; order Sepiida; family Sepiolidae; genus Euprymna; species Euprymna scolopes. The sequence continues at coordinate 30,800,941 of NC_136527.1, forward strand.
TCCCTCTCAGCTCCGTTAAGCCCTGTACAATTGGGTACACTGACCTCTATTATGGTCGCCTTTTTGTTTGCTCTGTCCCAAATCACTATATCTGGTTTAACAGCTGCGTTTTCAAGATATGTAGCAGTAGGGGTTATGTAGTCATAGTGAATAGTGTAGTTGTCATTCCCAACTGTTCGTTCGGGTATATGTTCCCAGGATTTTTTTTACTACACTGAATGTTGAGTTTCTTACATATCTTCCAGTGAAGGTATTTGCAAACTCCGTTATGGCGATCTGTATAATAACCGTCTCCAAGTAGGACTTTGCAACCAGAAATCAGGTGGCCCACACTCTCAACCTCAGTGCTACAGAACCTGCATTTATTATTGTTGCTTAGACCACACATCTTTTTGAAGGCGTTTGTCATGAGGCCCTGGTCTTGTGCAGCCAATATCAACCTCTCTTGGTCGTAATGGAGGGATCCTCTTTTGAGCCAGTCCAGGGAACCATCCCTATCAATATATTCTTGGGATAGTTCAGTCGGTAGGTATTTTGCCCGTTTATGGTTGGTCCATTCTTCTGTTTTAACACTATGGAACTGGCTAGTGTATTTTTTCCGACTTTTCTGGGCTATGTCAGTGGCAGGCTTGTTTGGGTTCTCAGTATCATTTGTAAGGCAATCTTTTCCAAAATGAGTGGCAAGTTGTGTTATAGATGTTGTACTACTTGCTCGATTCTGATAATGGTCTTTAATTTTCATAAGCTTGGGGTTACAGGAACTTATTATGTACTGACCTATGCTGACGATTGTGGCTCTGTGTTGATGATTGACTTCCGAGAGTCCCATACCTCCTTCTCGCCTGGGTAGGTACAAACAAGGCATGCACTGATTTCGATAAATAACTCGGTACAAGGTTAGCATTTTCCTTGTCTTTGCGTCAAGCCAATTTATGTCTTTCTGAGGCCAGTCAATAATGCCAAAACTATATGTTAGTACTGGCATGGCAAGTTGGTTAATTGCCGTAATTTTGTTCTTGTTTGTGATTTCAGTTTTGCAGATTTTTCTTACCCGGCGTAAATATTCTTGGCTTAGTTTCTCTCTCATCTTGGAATGCTGGATGGACTCATTTTCATCAATGCCGAGGTATTTGTATGTTTCCTTTTCATCCAGTTCTCTGATTACACTATTTTCATCGTGCTGTATATTTTCAGTAGATATCTTCTTGCCAGCTGTCAGAGTACACATAGCACACTTATCCAGCCCGAGCTTCATTTTGATGTCATTAGAAAAAGTGTGGACAATTTTCAGTAGATTATCTAAATCATTATCCGAGCTAGCATAAAGCTTAATATCATCCATGAAAAATAAATGGTTTATTAACTTGGAGGATTCTCTTTGGCGGCTGTAGCTTAGATTATAAGCACATTGGCAGTTCTTTAGAAGCTTACTTAGAGGATCAATTGCCAAGCAAAATAGTAGAGGAGATAAACTGTCTCCTTGGAAGATTCCTTTTTTATTTTTATATTTGGGATGGATATCCTTCCCCCATTATGGTTTAAGGTAATGGATGTTTGCCACTCCTTCATTTGGGCAGCTAAAATTTCTCGTATGGTCGGGTGGATTTTATATAATTCAAGGCATTTTAGTATCCACGAATGGGGTACAATATCAAATGCTTTCTGATAATCTATCCATGCCATATTTAGATTTCTTTTTCTTTTCCTGCAATCTTCCAAAATGGTCTTATTAATGAGCAACTGATCTTTGGTGCCCAGGCAGTTTTTCCTACATCCTGTTTTTTCCTCCTCAAGATAATCACCGGATGAAAGATGGTCATGTATGCTGTCAGCTATTAATCAAGTGAACAGCTTGTAAGTCGTGGTTAGGCAGCATATTGGGCGATATTTGCTAGGGTTTTTGGTTTCTGTGCTTTTAACTATTAAGCTTGTATCGCCTTTTAATAGCCATGATGGTGTCGCTTCATAAGCTTTCAACATTCTGGTGAAACATCTGCTATAATGATCATGCAATGCTGTTAGCTGTTTTAACCAGAAGTTAGATATGTTTTCGATGCCAGGTTTCTTGTGATTTGAAGCTCGTGCCAGCTTTGATCTAATTTTATCTGGCGTTATTTCTGGCTCTGGCATTTCTCTTTTATTTTTGTTTGCATTGATAATATCCCCGATCCACTGGGCCTCTTCGTTATGTACTTCCTCTGTTTCAAATAAGGGTCTCCAGTAATCGTCTAATTCCTGTTTACATGGGGGATCTTGGATTTTAATTTCCTCTCTTATTAGATTCCTGTAGAAAGTTCTGGGATTGTTTGAAAAAAGGCTTATTCTGTGTCTTTGCATGAATCTTTGCCATGCGATGTTTAATTCTTTGGGCAATGGCTGGTATTTTGCCTTCCAGTTCCTTCACTATGCTTCTGATATTTTTAAAATTTATTTTTCTCTCCTGTATGTGTTACCATATTCCTCAACAAATGTAACGTTCGTGCAAAAGAAAAACCACATACTTCACAATAATATTGTTTGTCTCCCATGTTTGCTCGCAGCTGATTCCACAAAAAGTACATGCAATGGCGTGCACGATGATAGGCACACTGATAAATTTCAACTTTAGAAAATTTGTATGAAGAAATTTATAATTATTTAAAACTTTTTAAATTATCAATGAAGAAAGGTCCTTCTTATCCATTAATGAATTTGTTTTACTGTTGCAAATCTGGAAATAAAATAAATCTGAAAAAACACATTACATGTGGTTAAATTGAATTATGTTGATTTTTATTAAAAATATCCAGAACATTGATTATTAATGAAATTCGAAATTAGTTTTTGAAATAATAATTTGTTAACAGAATTACTTCGTCCTCTTTTTGTCAAATGTTTTACTAAAATTATTAACTGTTCTCGATTAAAGGGATGAGGATTGATTATAAATATTATTTGGATTCTTCAGAATACCGTTCTCATCTTGACTGTCATTTTACAACATTTACCTCAGTTCATGAGATTAGCATGTTCTCGTGTTGTTAGCGATGACTGGGTAAAAATCGTAAGTAATTTTAAATTCTATTTCCAATCTCACTGAGGATTGAAACTTCAATGTTCAGGAGTATGTCACTTACAATTGGATTTTACAAAGTACTCTGACAATGTTAGGAACTATTTTGTCTCTAGATGTTATCACTATTTAACACTACATATATATGTTTGTGCATATAAATTTGGAGTAAAAAATGTAAAAATAAAATGCAGTTTAAATATATATGGATGTCTAGATATTTTTTACTAATTATTATTATATGTATAATTTTTAAAATAATTAATGGTCCCAATTTATTTAATGAAAAAGAGTAAAAATATAAAATGCGGTTTAAATTCCTGAAAAAGTTTAACCTATCGTAGATTTAGCACTTTCACAGACAACTTCTAAAAAAGTTTCCAATTAGAAAAGAGAATTCAAGACATAACGATTTTTTATCCTTATAAAATGTTGATATTTATATAGTTAAATTCTCATTTGGAATCGATAACTACAATTGTTAAATTGAAATTTGAAACTTAATTTATATTAATTTGGTACCAGACAGGCAAATAGATGATGGGATATATGCTCTCTCTCTCTTTCTCTCTCTCTCTCTCTCTCTCTCTCTCTCTCTATATATATATATATATATATATATATAAACACTTTTACTACTTATTACTATATGTATATATAATCTATTAACTAATAATTAATAGTTTCCATATCATGTTAAACAGTATACTATGTATTCTTAGTAGGTGATCATCACCAGATTATGTGATGTTCTTTAAGTCATTTTATTCTTCACTGTTCTTCTTCATCTATAATTCTTACTTCATCCCATTATTTCCGTTTTCCATTCATATATATTCTGCCATAAAAGATATCAAAAAATATTTAGGGTGTTATGAGAGGCTTTTAATGATGGTAGCCCTACGTAGAATCACATGAAAAATTCTATTTTCAATCTCACTGAGTATTAGAAATGTCAACATTCAGGAGCATGTAACTTACTACTGGACTTTACCAAGTACTCTAACAATAGCACCATAGATCGTAGCAGACAATCACAGTATATGTATGTGTATATAAGGTCTAAGGAAAGTTTGAGTAACAAAATGTAAAATAAAAGAATGCACTATAAATTCCTGAAAACAACTTAAATTAATTGCAGATCTGGCATTTGTATTAGCTGACATCTAAAGATAATTCAAGTATATAAGGATAAAAACACGATAAATTTGTTAAATCGAAAATCAGCTGCCTTCCATGTATCATGTTGTAGAGATTTAAAAGATGGACAGCTGTAAAATGTATGTCTCTCCAGTGTAAAAAAACAATTCTGCAACACCAAAATGTAGAAACAATACAGTTATTATTTATATAAATATGTAAAAAATGAAATATCAATAATATATACGAATACATTTTATATTAATAAGATTATAAGATCTATTCTGCGACATATTAACTAGCATATAAATTTTATGAGAATAAATATGCATAAAAATTACCAGACAATATATATATATATATATATATATATATATATATATATATATATATATATATATATATATATGTATGTATGTATGTATATGGATTTATAAACACTTTTTACTATATGTATTTATGTATATATATATGTATATATATACATATATATATTTACTATTTCTTATATATATAATCTATTATTTATCAATAATGGTTCCTATATGGTGTTCAACATTATACTATGTATTCTTAGTAGTTGATCAGCCCCAAGATTATGCTTTGTTCATTTAAGCCATTTTACTGTTCTTCTCCCTCTGTAATATTTACTTAATTATATAATATTTGATTATTTCCCTTTTCCATTCATCTATATTCTGCCGTAATTGATTTTTCAGTCACTCCACATATTGATGAATGACATGACTTACATTTGTATAATTTTCCACATTTACATGGAATCTCTTACTCATGATTTTTTGCAGTACGTATTGCTTTTGCTCTGTGTTGTAGGAAACAGACTGTTACTTTCTTTAAAGATATCAAGAAAAATTTTGGTTGTTATGAGAATCTTTTAATGATGTTAACGGCAAGTGGAATCACATGACCTAGAAAGTAAAAGAGACAATACTTAAATTCTTTGGTGTCACATCTGCAAAAACAGGTCACATATATAGCCCAGAGAAAAGGGCAAAAGACGAGACAGCTGGCAATCAACATCGTACAAGCATGTACTCACCTTCCGGTCAACACTCTATCTCTAGCTGGGCTCACCCATATGAGAAAGTAGAAAAACAAAAAAAAATTAAATATTTTTTTACAAAACCGAAGCATACAAGTTTTTTGCTGACGAAAAATCGACTGTGCAACATAAGTCTCATTTGTTGCCGTATTTTGACTAGTTATTCTAACAAAGAAAAAAGAACTGGGACGAACTGTAAACACAGGATATAAAGGGTTCTATAATCTTAAGGAAAATAAAAAAAAACAAGATAATAAGGGTGGTGGTATTCGGTTGCATTGCCCTGGTGTTCCTGCTAAAAAACTTATATATATATATATATGTATATATATATATATATATACATATATATATGTATATATATGTATATATATATATATATATATATATATATATATATATATGTATAAAACTTATATATACACTTTAGAATTGAAATAGGCAGTTGGGTCAGTAACAAGACCGACAAGAGGGGAATCCCCCAAGATATGGAGACAAATAGAACAAGAGCAAACTAATACACATAGACGATAACATGAGCACATCAAAGTCTTTTTTTCAATGAGGAAAAGAATTATAGAACTCTAGTAATAAGGAGGCAGAGGTGTCAGTAATAATGTTTTTAAAACTTTGAGACAGGTCCTTTAATTAAGGCGCGATAAGAATATGGAAAAAGATACTCAAATTTAGCACAAAAATGTGTTAAAACACCAGCATCTGCATACATGCATAATTTGTGCGGGTTTTAGAAATGGTCAAAGATGAGAATATGAAATAGAACAAATAATCAGTGGATTCATTAGCAATCTTAGCAGAGTATCGTAAGCTAATGCAGTTGTGAAGGTTGAAGGTCTCGTAAGTTTTCTTTGCTGCCAATGAACAAAACCAACCAAACACTAAGCTTGGTAAGGGGCTGCCAAATAGCAAAGTCTAGTGTGACTTGTAACATTACCGAGATTACCATACTTGATGAACAAAAATAATAGTACCTGAAGAATTTAACTTGGAAGTTGATAGGTTGCTTAAACAGAATAAAGCATTATGGATGATAAGGACTTATAAACACTTTTTACTCTATATATATATATATATATATATATATATATATTATGGATGATAAGGACTTATAAACACTTTTTACTATATATATATATATTATGGATGATAAGGACTTGGGCAGAACCAATATGGTGGAGATGCATATCGACACTGGAATGCATGAGCCCATATTGAGATTAGAAACCTGAGGAAGCAACAATGCAGGCGAGCGATCTCCTTGTTTTTCCTTTTGCTAAACTGGCATGAGATATTTTTAGGCCCTAAAGTAAGCAGTTCATAGTGAGGTTCTGGAATGCATGAGCCCATATTGAGATTAGAAATCTTTTGCTAAACTGGCATTTGATATTTTCAGGCCCTAGCCTAAATATTTTGGTAAGCAGTTCATAGTGACGTTCATCGATATGTATAGTGGTTGACCTTTTGCAGTTCCTAATAAGAAGGCAGAAACATCGGTGCATCTGTTGTTGGGTAAAATTTACCATAGATTCAGGGCACCACTCCAGTTGTAAACAGAGAGTGGACCCGAAAATATTAATAACGTGATGAAGAAGGCATTGGAGGACGTCAACATACATCATGTGACCACATCATTTTATCACCCCCAAAGTAATGGCAAAGTAGAAAGATTTCATATGATTATGTATCATATTTATATGAAAAAGGTCGATGAGCAGTCATTGAGTGTTGACATTTAACAAAAGAAAACATTCTTGGAAAGAAGAAATTATTAATAATAAAACTGTAAAGAGTCGCAAAATTGTACATACATTTGATAATAGTACAGATTACTACAGCTACAATGTGTAAATTGATGGGGAGCTAGAGAGCGTTGAGACTGAGGGAGAGTGGAAAAATGTGATTTTTTTAAATGGAGAAGGAGGGATGTCACATGTTGAAGGTGCTGGTAGCAAACACACTGAACTCTATGGTTAGCTATTTTACACAAGCAGCTTTTGAAGGTGAGGGCAGCTGCAAAAAAGCAAGTCACATATATAGCCCAGAAGAAAATCAACATAACACATGCATGGCTCTATCCACCCACTTCTGGTTCACACTCTTCCTCCCTAGCTGGGTGCATGCATATAAGGAAGTAAGGAAACAGAAAATAAGTTTTTATATTTTTATTAAAAACCAACGTGTACAAGCTTTTTTCTGACTGACAAAAATCGACTGTGCAATATACGTTTTTCTTGATCGCAATGTATGGAAATCAATTTGCTGTTTCCTCCAGCACACTGCTCAGTCATTTTGAACGAATATCAAATTGAATAAATCTCTTTTGTATTCCATTATTCTTGCTTAACTAAGTAAGTTTTGAAAGTGTAAATAAGATGGCAGACATCAGTTTGGAAGGATCAGAAAAAACCGTAAATAACGTGCAACTAAGCTTAATATAAATCAAATTCCTCGACATGACACCTTTAAAGTCAACTGAAGCAAAGTATGTCTATGAATATCCTGACACTCAAAACCTGCAAGAGCAGATAATCAAGCCTTCCACATTCATACTAGCTAATCTGTGTGATTTTAAATTTGTTAAGAATATCAATAGTATATCTTATAGAATATTGGCCCATTTTAATAGCGATCATATCACTCTAGGACTCACAACCAATACAGATAATGGATGTCAATTTTAAAGTTTAAAAAGGTTAAGAGGATCCTAATTTACCGTATATGTGCTTCAGGGTTGCACTTGCTAACACCACTGCATTTATATTTGCCCTCTATCGGCCCCACAACAGCGGAGTTACTATCTTTAAGAGTATATCTGAGAAAACAGACCACATACTGTCTGCACATCCCTCGGCTAACATCCAAATCTGTGATGACTTCAGCGTCCATAACGTGGAATGGCTGACCCATTCAAATAAGAGAGACGATGAGGGGAGGTTTTGTCATGATTTTGCCATTACTAATGACATCACTCATATTGTTCGCGAACCCACCCATGTGCCCGACACACCCGGTCAATATGCAAGCCTCCTAGATCTTTTTCTCTCAACTTCCCCTGAGCTATGTTCATGTTCCGTTCATTCTCCTCTAGGATCCTCCGACCACTCCGTCATATCAATTAAGATAAAAACGAAATGTAATAAGTCCCCAGACGTACCCCTTCACCGTAATGTATACCGATACTGTATGGCTGATTGGGATAGCTTCTGTACATTCATATGTGATTTACCTCTGCACTCCATGTTTAAAAAGGAAGTGTGCTCTATAGTATCAGATCCGACCGAATGGTTAATTGTAGTTAATTGTAGTTAATTCATACCATCTAATAAATTCCAACAAAAACCTAACAACCAGCCATGGTTCTCCCCAGAATGTGCTGCTGCTATCGCGCACATAAATCACTTCTTCCATAGCTACCAAAGTAATAGATGCACTTAGACTAAAGCTGCTTTCAGGACTGCCAGCAACCACTGTAAAAGAGTAATAAAAAATGCAAAAGAGCTATATACCCAGTCTGTTAAATCCGAAGCAGCTGATCAGCGGCTTGGTTCCCACCAGTTTTGGCAAATAACAAATAGGATCCTGCACAGAAGTGTGCGTTCTATCCCAACCATTATCAATGGGCCAGAGGTCATCTCATCAATGTCTGACAAGGCCAAACTATTTGCAAAGAACTTTGCAGCTAATTCTACCCTATGCAACGAAGGCCATCAACTCCCCATATTTCTTCCTATAACACAGAAAAGGCTAGGTAACATACAAATATTCGTGCATGAGGTCGCCAAGCTAATCAAGAACCTAGATTCCAGTAAAGCAATTGGCCCTGATGGCATCCCAATTATAGCGTTAAAAAAGCTTCAACCAGAACTTGCTCCCATACTTACGAAACCATTTTAGCGCTGCCTTAAGGAGAAGTGCTTTCCGACTCCCTGGAAGACCTCATCAGTCTACCCTGTATTTAAGAATTCAGGTGATAAGTCATCTCCCTCTCAGTACAGACCAATAAGTCTCCTGTGTGTTATGAGTAAGTTGCTGGAATCCATATTAAATAGAGTAGTCAACCACAGCAGGAATAACCTTCTTAGTGACACACAATATGGTTTCCGCTCTGCAAGATCTACCGCAGATGTGCTGACGGTTATATCCCACAGGATTAATGAATCTCTTGACAAAGGCTTCCTTTCTAGGGCAATTGCTCTTGACATATCAAAGGCCTTCAACAAGGTATGGCATAAGGGTCTACTTCACAAGATTCCCAGCTACGGTATAACTGGAAATATTTTCTCAATCATTAAATCATTTCTCTCCGATAGGCTCACAAGAGTAGTGGTAGATGGACAAAAATCGGAAGCCTGCAATATAAATGATGGAGTCCCTCAGGGGTCAATCCTGGGCCCAACTCTCTTCCTGATCTACATCAATGACCTCCCTAAACACATACTTAAATCATTCGTTGACATCTATGCTGATGACACGACCATCTACAGCAACAAATCAAAGGCTATAAATGACAAAGTTCTCTCTGATTCTCTCTCCTCTGATCTCGAGCACGTGGTTCAGTGGGGGAAGATGTGTCTGGTTACCTTTAATGCATCCAAAACCAAACTCTGGCATCAATTGTGATGGATGCCTCTCGTCTGGGTGAGGCCCCGTGTTTTGACAAGCTACCGGGTTTGACCTTTACTCCTGATCTGCAATGGAACACGTACATTAAGTCTGTTGCCAAGGTCGCTGGAAAGATGGTGGGATCCTTCTACCGCTCCAGAAGATATCTCACTACTGATGCAATTCACTATCTATATAAAAGCCAAGTACGTCCAAGGATGGAATACTGTTGCCATATCTGGGCAGGAGCTGCTAAAAACAGCCAATGCTGCCTTGACAGAGTACAAAATAGACTTCGTGGCTTAGTGGGGGATGCCCTTTTTTCTACTCTGCAACCTCTCTCCGACAGAAGAGACGTTGCGAGCTTATCCTTGTTTTATCGTTATTTCCATGGCAGGTGTTTGTCTGAACTCCAATCTCTGGTCCCCCCTCGCCAATCTTTCACGAAAAACACCCGTCTAGCTTAATCCACTGTGAAAAATTTCCCCCACTCTATATCTGTGCCTAAATCAAAACGCGGATTCCATGAACAAAGCGTATTTCTTAGAACTGCACGCCTGTTGGAACTCTGTTCCGTCTGCCTGCTTCCCACCGGACTACAACTTGGATGTATTCAAGTCCAACGTTATCAAATTCCTAATGAACCGCCCCCTTAGGTAGACACTTCCTCAAATCTCCACACTAACGTAATGTACTTGCAATAACCCTTATCCCTGAGTGGCTTCCGGGCCTTGATGTGGTGATCACTGTGTAAAAAAAAGTAGTCATGTATTTTAATTAGAACCGTCTGAATGTATTTTCTTGCTTTAATCACATAATTTGGGGGATGGTTAAGGTGAAATATAAAAGGAATCAACACTTGCCTCCTAACAATAGGATCAATCATGCAGCTTCCATGACATTCAGCGAGTAACTCGATGGAAAATGATTGACCAACCGCATGGCGAGAATTGTTCAATTTGCATTTTTATTACATATCCTTAATTTTCACTCCTTTCTTTGTTCTCCTCCTTGTGACAATCACAAGGAGTGTATCCTCTTTGATCTCAAGATGAGGAAGAGGATTAAAAGTTTACTTGCTTGCATCCTCCCAGATGATTATCATCGGTAATATTTGAAACGTCTGCAAATTTCATAACCAACACATGGCTAAGGATCTAAAAGATTGATACACAGGTGATTTTACTCATACCTGAAAGAAAAAAAGTTCATACAGATAACAAGAGGGAGATAACGGCTCCTTATTAATTTCCATGGACACAAAAAGGCTACCTTCAATCATAACTGGAAGAAAAAGAAAAGTCAATAATAATAGCAAAGTGGGGGACCAACATTAGTAATAAATAACAAGAATAATTAACAATAAAACATACAATCTAACACCAAATAAAATTAATAATGAATCACACTTATTGAAAAACTAAAATAATCTGTTTTTTAAAACAACTTTCAAAATCTCTTGATTAAACAACATTCTCGAATTTGAGGGATGGTTAAGGTGAAATATAAAGGAATCAACATTTACCTCCTAACACTAGGATCAATCATGCAGCTTCCATGACATTCAGTGAGTAACTCGATGGAAGATGATTGACCAACCGCATGGCAAGGAAAATTTGCATTTTTATTACATATCCTTAATTTTCACTCCTTTCTTTGTTCTCCTCCAAGGAGTTTATCCTCTTTGATCTCAAGATGAGGAAAAGAATTAAAAGTTTACTTGCTTACGAGATGCAAATTTCATAACAAACACATGGCTAGGAATCTAAAAGATATATACACAGGTTCTTTTATTCATAGCAGAAAGAAAAATGAAAGTTCATACAGATAACAAGAGGGGGATAACGGCTCCTTACTTAATTTCCATGAACACAAGTCTACCTTCAATTACAACCGGAAGAAAAATAAAAGTCCATAACAATAGCAAAGGGGTAACAGCAGTAGTAATAAATAACAAGAATTAACAATGAACCATAAAATCCAAAACCAAGCAAAATTACTAATTAATCACACTTACTGAAAAACTAAAATAATCTGTTTTTTAAAACAACTTTCAAAATCTCTTGATTAAACACATTTCTGGAAGGATCTTACCAGCTAAAATAAATTATGAAAGAGACAAGATATATAATACCCAAATATTATTTAAATGCTGCATATATAATTCAACTATCCCGGAACACATGATCTTGCAATATAATATTACGGAAAATGCAAGAGAATATACGCTGTTCAAAAAAGGTGAAAGGCTGATGAAAAAGATGCATGAAACGCATTTCTTGTAGACGCGGGAAACAAAGTGAGGTGCGTTGTTGGAAATTACTGGAATAAATACTTTTGTATCCACATAAAAAAATGCTGAAACTAACCAGTGAGATTCGAAACAAATACCCCAGTGACTTTGCTCTACTATTGACCCATAAACTATTAACAGTGAGAGATTAATCACATTTATATTTTATTTGTGATAATTGAAAGCAGTGACTCAAGTAGGTTTCTGAATATTAACCAATATAATTCAAAGCTAGATGGAAACTATTAGTTTTATAGCAGCAACACCGACACCTCACGGTTTGAGATTTTGAATATTTGGTTTATAAGCTGTGCTGATTGCTGCTATCAGCCCCTTTCTCAGACAAGCAATTTGGTGAATATCACGGATAAAATTAGTATTATTTTATTTAACATTTTAATATTTACATGAGAGATAACAGATTACGAGAGCCATCTTTATTAATTCTCTAATTTGTTGCACGTGCAAATGGCGGAACTGATAGATGAACATAGTTTTTAAAGTCGCCTTATCGTATTTTTATTTATTTTTTTTTATTGTGTTTTTTTTTATTTTTATAGCAGCAACACCGACACCTCACGGTTTGAGATTTTGAATATTTGGTTTATAAGCTGATTGCTGCTATAAGGCAATTTCCTTTCTAGCTTACCAAATAAAAGGCCGTTTCTCAGGCAAGCTAAAACAATGGCAGCTCTTTTCCGTTCTGGGTTTTCTACTGACAACACACTGCATGGGGCTTCTTCCAACACGCTCCCATTTCATTTGCATAGAAATGGCGACAGTCTTCATAGCACAAGTGACCATCAACAATAAAACCAACTGGGTGTTTAGCCATTTTAGCCTTTCTTTCTTTTTATTACACGACTGACCCTTTTAAGCACATACATATATGCTAGCCAAGAAAGTTACGATTTTCCCCCACACAAATTCATAACACTCACTATATCACCAATCTTTTCATCTAATGTCTCTCAAAATGCAAAATAGTTACATTTTATGCTGTCATCACTTTTCAAAACAGAATTAAAGTTAAAGTGTACTATCACAATCCGGTAAGTAAATATGGAATTTCCATTGTTGAAAGAAAAAAACAAAAACAAGTTTTCGACATGTAAAAAATACATGTAAAGAAGAAAAACATATTCTATTTTGTTAATTTGAATTATTTGGACTATTGTTCTCATCTTAATTGTTATTTTTATAATGTTTGCACAATAAATAACACTGAAGATGAGAACAGTAGTCTAAATAATCTAAAAAATACAAAGAATCATTCCTCATCTAAAAAATTCAGAACCGTAATATTGTAATTTGTTTAAGAATCATAATTATTTTTTTTAATTTAGTCAAAGTTATTTGTAAGGTTTGCTGAATGCATTTTTGAGAAAAATTAAAAATACATCATAAGTTTCTTTAATTATCAGCATTCTTTAAACAAACAAACAGAAAATTTGATAACTGCATTTCCAAATAAATTAACATGAAACTCTTTGGTATACTTGTGTGTGTACACAGTTTTTAATATATCGATCCCTCTTATTGAAACCACTAGACAAGAATACAACATTTAATTACGGAAATGAGAAAACAACTAAATATCAAAAGAAGCTAAAAAAGGCTAAATTCACAAAATTGGCTGAAACAGTCGATGTTACCAAAATGGTGGATCGATTTACTAGAACTTTGTATTAGAAACAGAGCACAACTTAAAAATTGTAAATATTGACATTTTTTTATAATCTGGTAGATTAGTGACAAGTACACAGGAGCACTTCCATGTATGCGTTACTAAAAACCAGTGAAAATCATTTAACATTCCTATTTTTTTCAATGTAAAATGGTCAATGTCTAAAATCTTTCAACCTCCCCCAACCTTTTACGATTACAACTTTCATAAGTTTTCGGGGGTGCTTTAATTAGAGAAATAGAACGTAAATAAGCACCCACTTTATGGCAACCTAGTGAGTGGAGCTAAAAGTTTTCTTTTCTAATTTCATCTCTGTGGTGACCATTTCTGTATGTGTAAGTATATGCATAATTTTGCAGCAAAGTAGTTTTTTAGATTATAAGGCAGTGTAATTCCTTATGTTATCAGTGGTTGCGATTTCTTTACATTGCGTAATGTTCCGAATATGATTTGTTTGCAATAAACTTTAATTGGATATTCGTGTTCAGCATACAAAAAACCTATGAAGATGATTGTTAAGGTTGAAAGTAAGTAACGATTTACCAAAACAGCTTTCAGGCAGCCCCCCCCCAAAAAAAAATTATCACCATGTGGCCTGAAAGTGAGTGCTCATTTGATGCTGGTGCACTTATTGATCCGCGCTATTTTTTAAATAGTTTTTCAAGTTTAATTAAAGTTTTGTGATATCTGTTTTTATTAAATTGTAAGGTTAAAGTACAGAATATGCACAAAACATCCTCCTCTACCCATGTTAAGAATGGGTTTCTAAAAATAACATTATTATTTCAGCATGGATCAATAAGTGCACTAGTACCGCTCATTGTACATTAAATTTATATAAAAAGTGATCCCCACTTTTGGAAAAAGTAATTTCCTCATATCATGAGGATGTTTTTTTATTTTTTTGCTTTACATCAGATTCTAGACATTGATCGTTGTTTTTTTCTGTTTAAGTATTGAAAATAAAAAAATAGATTAATGATAATAATCGACTGAGAAAATTGAAAAAAAAAGATGAAAACAAAAACCATTAAACAATGAAAAACATTTAAGATTTATAGTTTTTTTGGTAAACAAAAAAAAACAATACTAGTTAAAAATATTTAAAATTTATGAAATTATTTTTTCATTTCGTAAATGATAAATACGTTTTTTTATGTTTAAGTCAGTGTTTTTGCATTCATTAAGTTTTTTTTTTTGAATAAACGATTGAGAAATCAATCATTTAACAGTTAAATCTATATTATAGGAGGGGATTATATAAATTAATAAATAATCTCAATAATGAATTTTCATTAAATAATATAACTACTTTCTTTGCCATTCTATGTATTCAGAACTCTTACATTTTTTTCTCACTTTTGCCTTTATTTTCCCTACTTTTCTTCTTTCTTTCTTTAATAATTTTATTTCGTATCTCTGTGTACAACTTCCGTCATTATTTTTTACAAAGTCACCACTAATCAAAACCCAGAGCCAAAACAAAGATAAGGGTTAATGATGGTATAGTAATCAATGAGACAATATCGTAGTAATCGTTAATAGTTAAAATTTTGTAAATTGAATTATTGAAGGAGACAGCTCATGAAGAAGTTTTTTTTTTATGTTGGACTTGAAGTCAGTTGGAAAGCAAGGAAACGGAAGAGAGTTCCACACACGTACAGTTCTAAGAAAGAAACTTTGTTCATGGAATCTACGTTTAGTTTGTTTTTTTTTACACGGAGGTCACCACTTATCAAGGACCGGAAGCAACTCGGGGATAAGGGTTATTGCGTGTACAATAATCAATTGGTAGTATCGTAGTAATCATTAGTATTGGAGATTTGATAAAGTGTCTTATTTAAGGGGGCGGTTCAGCAGGAATTTGTTTATGTTTGACTTTAAGACATCCAAGTTGTAGTCAGATGGGAAACAGGCAAACGGAACAGAGTTTCACAGGCGTGCACTTCTAAGAAAGAAGCTTTGTTCATGGAATCTACGTTTTGATTTAGGCACAGATAGAGTGTGGAAAATTAATGATAGTGGTTTCAGCTTTTTTTTACACAGTGATCACCACTTATCAAGGTCCAAACGAATAAAGTGATGAGATGTAAATGAAAAAATCTGTTGGATTTTTTCATTGTAAAAAGCATAAATTGATTTTATGTAACATGAATAAATTGATTGGATGTGACGTAAATGAAAAAAATCCAACAGATTTTTTCATTGCAAAAGGTATAAATTGATTTTATGTAACACGAATAAATTGATTGGATGTGACGTAAATGAAAAAAATTCCAACAGATTATTTCATTGCAAAAGGTATAAATTGATGTTATGTGACGTAAAAAACAACTAATCTTTAAAAACTTGACGTTTAATTTTTTAATTGTAAAAAGAACTGATTGGACATAAATAAAAAAAATCAAACAAATGTACTTTTTTGTAAAACAAATAAATGAAAAATAGCAAAAAGCAAACTTATATTTAAAAAACTCAATGTTGAATTTTTTATTGACACATGAATAAATTGATTGGGTGTGATGTAAATGAAGAAAATCAGATTTTGTTGAATTCTTTGCAAACGGAGAACTACATACTTCACAAGAATGTGGTGTCTCTCCTGTATGTGTTATCACATGACTAAAATAATTTGACAGCACGCAAAAAAACCACATACTTCATATGAATGTGGTTTCTTCTCCATTAATGTTTTCATATGATGCAACAAACATAACTTCCATGCAAAAAAAGTACCATATACTTCACAAGAATATGGTTTGTCTCCCATGTGTGTTCGCATATGACGCAACAGATCATGTTTCTGGACAAAAAAATACATACTTTACAAGAATGCGTTTTATTTCCCAGTATGTGTTTTCATATGATGCAACAAATATGACTTCTGTGCAAAAAAAGAACCACATACTTCACAAGAATATGGTTTCTCTCCTGTATGTGTTTTCACATGACTCACCAAATTTGACTTCTGTGCAAAAGAAAAACCACATACTTCACAAGAATGTGGTTTCTCTCCTGTATGTGTTTTCATATGATACAATAAATGTGTCTTCCATGCAAAAGTAGAATCACATACTTCACAAGAATATGGTTTCTCTCCAGTATGCGTTTTCATATGACTCAACACATGTGACTTTCGTGCAAAAAAAGAACCACATACTTCACAAGAATGGGGTTTCTCTCCAGTATGTGTTTTCACATGAGTCAACAAAGTTGATTTCTGTGCAAAAGAAGAACCACATACTTCACAAGAATATGGTTTCTCTCCAGTATGTGTTTTCATATGACCCAAGAAAGTTGACTTCTGCGCAAAAGAAGAACCACATACTTCACAAGAAAGAGGTTTTTCTCCTGTATGTGTTTTTATATGATTCAACAAATATGACTTCTGTGCAAAAGAAGAACCACATACCTTACAAGAATGTGGTTTTTCTCCCGTATGTGTCTTCATATGTCTCAACAAACTTGACTTCCATGAAAAAGAAGAACCACATACTTCACAAGAATGTGGTTTCTCTCCTGTATGTGTTTTCATATGACTTACCAAATTTGACTTCTGTGCAAAAGAAGAACCACATACTTCACAAGAATATGGTTTCTCTCCCGTGTGTGTTTTTATATGACTCAACAAATGTGACTTTTGTGCAAAAGAAGAATCACATAGTTCACAAGAATGTGGTTTCTTTCCACAATCTGTTAGCATATGACACAATAAATTTGTCTTCTGTGCAAAACAAGTACCACATACTTCACAAGAATGTGGGGTTTTCCCCTTATGTTGATTGTCTCTCATGTTGCTTTGTATCCGATTCCAAAAACAGTATATACAATGGAGTATATAATTTCAACTTACACTGGTTTTGGGGATTCAATTTAGTGTTATACTTGATAATAAACACACGTTATAAGAATCATTTTTTCCAAATTTGATGAAAACTTTTTGATGAGTAACATCCAGATTTTTCAACTCTAGAAAATTTAGATGAAAAAATTTCTAATTTTTTTACCTTTTTAAATCACCAATTAAAAAAGTCCAACTTATCAATTAATGGATTTCTTTTAATTGTTGCAAATTCTGAAAATATAAAAAAAATTGAAAACATACATTTCATGTGATAAAATTAAATTTATTTTGTTGATTTTTATTAAAAATATCCAAAACATTTATTATTGATGAAATTCAAAATAAAATGATTATAGTTTTGTGCAATACTGGTTAGTTAACAAAATTAATGTATTTCTATTTTCAAATATTCAATGTGTTTCTATTTTCAAATATTCAATGTGTTTCTATTTTCAAATATTTAACTAAAAATCTTTATGAGGATTATTTATATTATTTCGATTCATCTTGGGTGTATTTTGTTGAACTTGGCAACTTTTCTTTTCAACTCCGAATTATGTACAGAATTCTGAATGGAAGTTTTTATTAGATTAGCATGCTCTTCTATCGTTAGCGATGACTGGTAGAATTCTTATGTAATTTGAAATTCTATTTGCAGTCTAACTGATGATTATAACTTCAACGTCCAAGAGTATGTAACTTACAACTGAATTTTACCAAGTACTCTAACCATAGCACCACGGGTCCTACAAGACAATCCTAGTATGAATTTTAGGAAATACTTTGTTTCAAGATGTTATTACTATTAATTACTACGTATATATATATATATATATATATGTATTAATGCATAGACACCTTTTACTACTTATTACTATATGTATATGTACATAAATATTATCTATTGTTAATGGTTCCTATACTGTCTTAAATACTATACTAGGTGTGCTTAGTAGTTAATCATCACTCAGAATATGTGCTGTTTCCTTTAAGCCAGCTTACTCTTTATTGTTCTTCTGCATCTTTAATATTTACTTCATCCCATAAGAGTTTATGATTTCCCTTTTCTATCCATATTACACCATAACTGATTTTTTTAAATCCATATAACGTCAGTATTAAGGAGTGATTTTACTATCTGGAAACATTGTGTATCTTGCTCTCTGGTGGACGATTTCTCTTAAGCTTTCCACCTCCATTTGATATGTATTGTTATTAGTACTATTGATTTTACTTGGTGTTTTAGATATGAGAATCTTTTAATTATGTTAACTCCACATGGCATCACAGGATTTGAAAGTAAAAGAGACACAGGCTTAATTGGTGCCATGCATTGAAGTTTTGCCAACGCACATGCATGACAGCTGGTAGCAAACGCACTGAACGATGAGGTCAAAATTGATATCATCAGTGGTGAAAGCTCAACAATTTGACATGCACAGGTCTCGAAGTTAAGCCCACCTGAACAAAGCAGACCACATATATAGCCCAGACAAAAAGGCAAACAGCGAGAAAAGCCTACAGTTAGTTGGCAATCAACATCACACAAGCATGGCTCCATCAACCTACCTCATGGTCTACACTCTTAGTCTCTAGCTGGGTTCACACATATAAAGAAACAGAAAATAAAAGTTTTGATATTTTTTCTCTCGTATTTCTGCTCAATAAACGATATATATATATATATGTGCATGTGTGTGTGTGGATATGTGAGTGACGCGTCTAAGATATGCTCAAATTTTTATAAGTTTATTATTTTTCTCTCTCTCTCTTTCATGTTCATAACAGCAAGTGATTGTCCTTTCATCAGTAGCATGCTATTGTTATAATGGAGCAGCTATTTTCAAATGTTGTGCAGGAACTTCAGAATTGAAAAAGTCAGTAAAAAGATAGATTAGGCGGAATTCTTTTCTAAGAAAAATAATGTTGTAAATCAGAAAAGCTACGGGACGTGGGTGAATGATGAAGAGCCGTATTGCAGGCTGACCAGAGCAGTAGACGAGGAAAATGTCAGATAACTCTCTTAACAACAAGGGACAATTCAGTTAGATAATTGAAAAAAAAAACTCATGTTAAACAATGAAAGTTTAAACAATGAAAGTTTAAAATGGTCAGAATTGAAAAGGTCCCTAGAGGACAACTTTGGAATTGTTGCAAACCCTAAAAAACATGTAGTCGAATTAGAAAACGTGACAATGGTAAGTTTAGAAGGGATACAAGACTATATGCAAAGGATAGTTACATTAAAAGAATGCGCTTATAGTTGGATGGGACCAGAAAAACAGACTAGTGTGAAAACAGGGACTGGGATTAGGGATAGAGAAGTGAAGATCATAGTGATTAGACACGAGCCACAAGATCTTCAGGTGACTTATCAGAAAGCTCTAGCAAAAGTTAAATGGAAGATCTGGCTCAATGTAAGCCAGGAGTATGAAGATAGGCCCATGGAGATTTGTCACACAAGACAGAGGATTTAATATAAGCTATGGGTCCAGCCAGTCCCTAAAAATATGGAGATATAAAGTAGAAAGTAGTGTATTTAAAACTAGAGATAAGGAACACTTTTTTATTTTTATTTATATTTTTATCATTCTTTATTTTTATTTATATTATTATTTTTTATTTAATTTGATTATTATTGTTCACTTTGTTATTGTTGTTATTTTTCACTATTATTTTTTTATTTATTATTCTTCGGCTCAATTTTCTAGACTTTATCGCATCAAATTGCTTTGGGCTTAGAATTGAGGGAAAGAATTATAAAACTGGTGAATAGGTGAGCAGATGTGTCAGTAATAAGTAATATTTTTAAGCGCTTAGACAGGGACTTGAACTATGTGATAAAATATTTTAAGAACAACTAATACGTCTGTATTTATTTTAAAAGGGTTTGTTTAATTAAGAGTAGGGATAATAAGTTAGTCTACTCACTAGGACTTCTTTGTTGCAGAAAATCTCAACCGCAACTGGCTTAAGAAAAATGGGGTAAGGGTAGACTTGTATTTAGAAGTGATAGGAATATTTGATGAGTATATAGTTCTGGAAGGTGATGCCCATATATAATCAACAGTAAGGTCACCACAGAAAATTGTTAAAACACCAGCATCTGCATACATGCATGACTCGTGTGAGTTTTAGAAATAGTCAAAGATTATTATGCCTAATGAACAAAAGAATGAAATCCCCAAGAATAATTTGAAGAGAATAAAATACCTGAAGAATTCAAGTTGGAAGTTGATAGGTTGGTGAAGCGGAATAGAGATTTGTTCATTATGGAGGAAAATGACTTGGGCAGAACCAATAGGGTGAAGATGTGTATCGATACTGGAATGCATGAATCCATACTGAGATGACAATATCGAACACTTCTAAAGCAAAAAAAAAGTTGGTAGACTCCGCAATGGGGGAAATGATGAGGGTAGGTGTAATTAAGAGATCAAAATTTTCCTGTGGAATTTTCTGAGAGTGTTAATAGAAAAGAAGGATGGTAATAAAAGATTTTGCATAGATTTTATGACTTCAAATAAAGTCACAAAGAAGTTTGTCTGAAAACATAGATAGTATAGTACTAGCCAGTTTACGTAAGCACTATGCCAGAATGAAATCCATGAAGCATCAGTTCTGAGATTCAAAATAAGTGAATGGAGGAAATCGATAAAATGGGAATTTTCATTTGTATCGTCACATGATCAGTGATTTATAACAAATTTTCGAGATCACAAACCCTAGAATATTTATTAAACTGGCCTTTACACAACAGGAAAATACAGACATGGGTTTTGTGTATGTTTGCTTATAGCTGCATCATACAGTACCTGAAGGGGAAGGAAAATGATTTATTGGATCTCTTGTCCCGCACTGTGGATTCAATCAAAACAATGATTTTCCTGTGGTAAAATTAGATGGTACAATAATTACTTGGTAGGTGCAATAAACGCGAATCCTTTTCAGTCAAAAGGGTTTGCATCATATATGGTTAATGCTCATCGATATTGCACGAACATCCTACGTTATCAGTAGGGCTGTGACAACAAAATATTCTTTTCATTGTTTTGACTTGTGAGCATATAGCCGTTAATATCTTATATGTTTTTACATAGACTGATGATCGTCTCATTTGTTTAACTAAGTTTGATATATACTCGAGAGTCAAAAGAATGAAAAGATTATGCTGTTGTCACAGCCCTAGTTATCAGGTTTAGATTTAATTAGGGATCACGAGAAAGATAAGGAAATTTTGAGATGCAGATGTAGAATGGTAAATTGTCTAAAATGAAACAAAAAAATTATAATGATAGACGATATAGTGTATTATTTGTTGCAACTCGGCGATGAACCATTCATAAGGTTATATGTACCGTTGCATCTTAGAAAAAATGTGTTTGTGCAGTACAATCACAATAATGGTCACATGGGCGTGGAAAAGACGTTTCACACCATTAAGCAAAAATATTTCTGGCTGGGTTTATTTAAGGAGGTGAGTGAAAGAATATGTAGGCAAATGTATTCTGTGTCAAAACAGAAACCTGAGGAAGGTACAACCTTGAATGCAGAAGTGCAATCTGCTTCCTTTTCTTTTTCTCAAACTGGCATTGGATATTTCAAAGCCCTACTCCATAGTTTCATGTAACTAGTACATAGTGACGTTCATCGATATGTATAGTGTTGGCCAGAGGCTTTTGCAGAAGGCAGAAATGGTGGTTCATCTTTTGTGGGATGAAATTTTCCCCAGATTCAGGGTACTATTCCAGTTGTTAACAGACAATGCACCCGAAAATGTTAACAAATTGATGAAGAAGGCATTGTAGGATCTCAACATACACGATGTGATCATGTGATTTAATCACCTCCAAAATAACAAATTAGAAAGATTTCATAGAACGATGCAAAACGTTTTAATGAAAAAACAATCCTGTGATATATATATCAACTAAATGTTAGCGGCTGTCAGATTTGATGTGAGCGAAATGACAAAATTCTCACCATACTACTTGCTGTACAACAGAGACGTGATCCTGCCATTAGATAATATATTAATGCCTTGTAGTATTGATGAAATTCAAAATAAAATGGTTATAGTTTTATGCAATACTGGTTAGTTAACAAAATTAATGTATTTCTATTTTCAAATATTCAATGTGTTTCTATTTTCAAATATTCAATGTGTTTCTATTTTAAAATATTCAATGTGTTTCTATTTTCAAATATTCAATGTGTTTCTATTTTAAAATATTCAATGTGTTTCTATTTTAAAATATTCAATGTGTTTCTATTTTCAAATATTAAATGTGTTTCTATTTTCAAATATTCAATGTATTTCTATTTTCAATATTCAATGTGTTTCTATTTTCAAATATTCAATGTGTTTCTATTTTAAAATCTTTAACTAAAAATCTTTATGAGGATTATTTATATTATTTGGATTCATCTTGGGTGTATTTTGTTGAACTTGGAAACTTTTCTTTTCAACTCCGAATTCTGAACAGAATTCTGAACAGAAATCTTTATTTAGTACATTAGATTAGCAAGCTCTTATATCGTTAGCGATGACTGCTGGAATTCCTATGTAATTTCAAATTCTATTTTCACTCTCACTGATGATTTTTTTATAAGGTGGTCACCACTTATCAAGGCCCGGAAGCCATTCAGGGATAAGGGTTATTGTAAGTACAGTACGTTCATGTGGATATTTAATAAAATGTCTACTTAAGGGGGCAGTTCATCAGGAATTTGTTTAGGTTTGACTTGACGATATCCAAGTTGTAGTCAGGAGGGAAGCAGGCAAACGGAACAGAGTTCCACAGGCGTGCAGTTCTAAGAAAGAAGCTTTGTTCATGGAATCTACGTTTTGATTTGGCATAGATAAAGACTGGGGAAAGTTTTTGATAGTGGATTCAGCTAGAAGGGTGTTTTTCATAAAAGATTGGCGAGGGGGGACCAGAGATTGGAGTTTAGACGAGCACCTGCCATGGAAATAACGATAAAACAAAGATAGTCTTGCAACGTCTCTTCTGTGGGAGAGATGTTGGAGGGAAGGTCATCCCCCACTAAGCCACGAAGTCTATTTTGTACTCTGTCAAGGCAGGATAGGCTGTTTTTAGCAGCTCCTGCCCAGATATGGCAGCAATATTCCATCCTTGGATGTACTTGGCTTTTATATAGATAGAGAATTGCATCAGTAGTGAGATATCTTCTGGAGCGGTAGAAGGATCCTACCATCTTTCCAGCGACCTTGGCAACAGACTTGATGTACGTGTTCCATTTCAGATCAGGAGTGAAGGTCAAGCCCAGAAGCTTGTCAAAACACGGGGCTTCTCTTAGACGAGAGCCATCCATTTCAATTGATGCCAGATGGGGAGAAGAGCGTTGATGATGTAAAGATAAAAGTTTGGTTTTAGATGCATTAAAGGTAACCACCCACGTCTTCCCACACTGAACCACTCGTTCCAGATCAGAGGAGAGAGAATCAGAGAGAGCTTTGTCATTTACAGCCTTGGATGTGTCGTCGTAGATGGTCATGTCATCAGCATAGATGCCAACGAATGATTTAAGTATGTGTTTAGGGAGATCATGGATGTAGATCAGGAAGAGAGTTAGGCCCAGGATGGACCCTTGAGAGACTCCAGCATTAATACTGCAGGCCTCTGATTTTTGTCCATCAACCAGTTCTTATGAACCTATCGGAGAGAAATGATTTAATGATAGAGAGAATATTTCCAGTTATACCGTAGCTGGAGATCTTGTGAAGTAGACCCTTATGCCATACCCTGTCGAAGGCCTTTGATATATCAAGAGCAATTGCCCTAGAAAGGAAGCCTTTGTCAAGAGATTCACTAATCTTGTGAGATATAACTGTCAGCACATCTGCGGTAGATCTTACAGAACAGAAACCATATTGTGTGTCACTAAGAAGGTTATTTCTGCTGAGGTGGTTGACTATTTCTCTATTTAATATGGATTCCAGCGACATACTCATGACACACAGGAGACTTATTGGTCTATACTGAGAGGGAGATTATTATCACCTGAGTTCTTAAATACAGGGCATACTGATGAGGTTTTCTAGGGTGTTGGAAAGCACTTCTCTTTAAGGCAGCGTTTAAACAGTTTCGTAAGTATGGGAGCAAGTTCTGGTTGAAGCTTTTTTAACACTATAATTTGGATGACGTCAGGGCCAGTAGCTTTACTGGAATCAAGGTTTTTGATTAGCTTGGCGACCTCATGCACAGATATTTGTATGTTATCAAGCGTGTTCTTTGTTATAGGAGGAAATATGGGGAGTTGATGCCCTTTGTCGCATAGGGTAGAATTAGCTGCAAAGTTCTTGGCAAATAGTTTGGCCTTGTCTGAAGCTGAGGAGATTACCTCTGGTCCGTTGATAATGGTTGGGATAGAACGCACACTTCTGTTCAGGATCCTATTTGTTATTTGCCAAAACTGGTGGGAACTAAGCTGCTGATCTAACTTTGAATTTAACAGACTGAGCATATAGCTCTCTTGCATTTTTTATTACTCTTTTACAGTGGTTGCTGGCGTTCCTGAAAGCAGCTTAATCTCAGTGCATCTATTACATTGGTAGCTATGGAAAAAGTAATTTCTGTGCGCGATGGCAGCAGCATATTCTGGGGAGAACCATGACTGGCTGTTAGGTTTTTGTTGGAATTTTTTAGATGGTATGAATCGGTCTATACCTACAATAAACCATTCGGTCAGGTCTGATACTATAGAGGACACATCCTTTTTAAACATGGAATGCAGAGATAGATCAGATATGAATGTACGGAAGCTATCCCAATCAGCCATTGAGTATTGGTATTCAGTACAGTGGAGGGGGTATGTCTGGGGACTTATTACATTTCATTTTTATCTTAACTGATACGACAGAGTAGTCGGAGGATCCTAGAGGAGAAAGAACAGAACATAGCTCAGGGGAAGTTGAGAGAAAAAGGTCTAGGAGGCTTGCATATTGACCTGTAGTATCGGGCACACGGGTGGGCTCATGAACAATCTGAGTGAGGTCTTAAGCAGTGGCAAAATCATGACAGAACCTCCCCTCATCGTCTGTCTTATTTGAGTGGGTCAGCCATTCCACGTTATGGATGTTGAAGTCACCATAGATGTGGATGTTAGCCGAAGGATGTGCAGACAGGATGTGGTCTATTTTCTCAGATATGCTCTTAAAGATAGTAACTCCGCTATTGTGGGGTCGATAGAGGCCAAATATAAATGCAGTGGTGTAAGCCAGTACAACCCGGAAGCACATATAAGGTAAATTAGGACCTTCTCTAGAGATATCCCTGCGACGTGGGAAGCCATCTTTAATGTAGGCACATATTCCATGCCCATGGCAATCTTGGGGGTCAGATTTAGATGTTAAGTTAGAGTATCCGTTAATTATGAACTCATCTAGGGAAGTGGTCGGCCCTATTCCAGTTTCGCTTAGAAAGAATATGTACGGTGTTGTCTCCTTTAATTGTGTTTCAACCTCTGGAAGGTTGGAAAGTAGACCTCTGATGTTGGAGAAGGAGATATGGTAGTAGGGGTCTACGTTGGAAGATGGGGTTCTTGGTTTATTCGAGTTTTTTCTGGAGATGTTTCATGTTGAGGTTTTGGGATTTGTGGAACAGGTCGGCATACTTGGTTAGAGCAGCACAGAGAGGAAAAGTAAGAGAGAGAAAAGACAGGAAATTTTTTTTGTAGCACAAAAAGTAAAGCAGTAATAATTACCCACTAGTATGCCATCAAAGGGCCCACCAGAGACTACTGCATGGTCAAGAGTCCATTCACCAAATGGCAATACAGCAGTCCCAGTACTTTGCGCCTGCTAATAGGACAGCCTCCTTAGTGGTTAATCCAAGGTTCGGGTCCCTGACTATCAGGCGGATAACGTCAGCCAAGATGAAACGTTTACGTCCGTGCCCTTACTATTGACATGCCCACAAGGACAGACATAGAGACAGAAAAATTTCCGACATCTCAGACTACTGTTCACCAAGTACTACCGACCTTTAAAGCATCTTTTTCTTCACCCTTTGTCAGAAAAATCACTCATTTGCATGAGGACTGAGGGACAAAAAAAAGGAGAAGCGAGAGTTACTGGAGCTGCCGATAACACACCCACTGTATTATCTACTCTCCATTAAAAAAAAATGGGTGAATGGGTACAAGGGGCTTATTAATATCTACTTAGTAAAGTTCGGTGCTCAATTATCAATTCAGGACGCTTTTGAAGATAATCTCCCCTCCCATATTAATGGGTGGATGTTTCTGGCATTATATATCTCGAGTTTGAATCATTCGAGCTTCACCTTATAATTAAAATCCAATAATTAACTTTTATCAATTTGTGAAGTCGGCTTAATATTAATTTACATTTGAGTTTAGATAATTATTCAAGATTTTAATTTGGGAGGTTCTCGTTTACATAGGTGACTTTTTTCTTTCCGTTTTACATGTAACAAGACGATATTGGTTAACAGCATATTTGACAAAGATATCAGAACACAAGACAAAAGCAAGACAAGATAGGTAAAATTTAACGTCCAAGAGTATGTAACTTACGACTGAATTTTACCAAGTACTTTATCCATAGCATCACGGGTCCTAGCAGAAAAACCTAGTAAGTATTTTATGAAATATTTTGGTTTAAGATGATATTACAATTTATTACTACATTTTATATATATATATATATATATATATATAGAGAGAGAGAGAGAGAGAGAGAGAGTGAGAGACATTTTTACTACTTATTACTATTTATATATATATATATATATATATATATATATAGAGAGAGAGAGAGAGAGAGAGAGAGAGAGTGAGAGACATTACTATATGTATAGGTAGATAAATATTATTTATTATTAATGATTGCCATATCATGTTAAATACTATACTATGTATGCTTAGTAGTTGATCATCACCCAGAATATGTGCGGTTTCCTTTGTTGTTCTTTTTCATCTTTAATATTTACTTCATCCCATAAGAGTTGATGGTTTCCCTTTTCTATCTTTATTCCGCCATATCTGACTTTTTACTCTCTGAACATATTACAGCTTTTCAATGTTTTTCTAACCTTATTGTTAGTGAATGACATGGCTCATATTTCTGTATAATTTTCCATACACCGAATCTTATCGTCATGATTTTTCCATAAACAGCTTGACATGCACAACATGTTTCTGGAGAGTCGAATCACTCTTGAATACTATCCTGGCATTATATAGACTACAGATTATTTCAATTCTTTTTGCCAATTTCTTCACATATCGTATACAAAGTGTTATCCATATAACGGCAGTATTTTGTATCTTGCCCTCTTGGAGGTTTCTCTTAAACTTTCCACCTCATTTTGATATGTATTGTTATTAGTACATATTGCTTTTGCTTGGTGTTGTAGGAAACAGTCTGTTACTTTCTTTACATTATATAGATTGTGAGAATTGAAGTTTAGATATGAGAGTCTTTTAATTATATTAACTCGACATGGCATTGCCTGATTTGGAAAGTAAAAGAGACAAGAGTTTAATTACTTGGTGTCATGCATTGAAGTTTTGCAAACGCACATGCATCACAGCTGGTAGCAAACACACTGAACGATGGGGTCAGCTTGTCAAAATTTATATCATCAGTGGTGAAAGCTCAACTATTTGATATGCATATGTCTCGAAGGTGAGCGCACCTGAACAAAGCAGGTCACATATATAGGCCAGACAAAAAGGCAAATGGCGAAAGAAGCCTACAGTCAGTCGGAAGCATGGCTCCATCTACCCACCTCATGGTCTACACTCTTAGTCTCTAGCTGAGTTCACACATATAACGCAATAGAAAATAAAAATGTGGATATTTTTTCTCTTGTGTTTCTGCTCCAAAAACGATATATATATATATATATATATATATATATATATATTCTCTTACGTTTCTGCTCCAAAAACGATATATATATATATATATATATATATATATATATATATATATATATATATATATATATATAACGCACATAAGATAACAAAAAAACACATATGTCTAAAATTTTTTAATCTTATTATTTTTCTTTCTTGTTCACATTATTGTTATAATCGAGCAACTATTTTCAAATGTTCAGAATTGGGCAGAACCAATATGGTGGAGATGCGTATCGATACTGGAATGCATGATTCCATACTGAGATGACCATATCGAACACCACTAAAGCAAAAAAAAAAGTTGGTAGACTAACCACTGGAGGAAATGATGAGGGTAGGTGTAATTGAGAGATCAAAATTTTCTCGTGAAATTTTCCGATAGTGTTAATAGAAAAGAAGGATGGTAATAAAAGATTTTGAAAAGATTATACGACTTTAAATAAGCCATGAAGCATCAGTTCTGAGGTTCAAAGTAAGTGAATGGATGAAATCGATAAAATGGGAATTTTCATTTGTATCGTCACATGATCAGTGATTTATAACAAATTTTCGAGATCACAAACCCTAGAATATTTATTAAACTCGCCTTTACTCAACAGGAAAATACAGACGTGGGCTTTGTGTATTTTTGCTTATAGCTGCATCATACAGTACCTCAAGGGGAAGGAGAATGTTTTTGTGGATCTCTTGTCACACACTGTGGATTCAAGTCAAAACAATGATTTTCCCCGGTAGAATTAGATGGTAATTACTTGGTAAGTGTAATAAACTCGAATGGTTTTGAGTCAAAAGGGTTTGCATCATATATGGTTAAGGCTCATCGGTATTGCACGAGCATCGTACGTTATCAGTATTAGTGTGTGACAACAGAATATTCTTTCCATTGTTTTGACTCATGAGTATATATCCGTTAATATCTTATGTTTTTATATAGACTGATGTGGATCTCAGTCGATTAACTTAGTCTAACTGTGTCTGATATATACTCGATTGTCAAACGAATGAAATGAATATGCTGTTGTCACAGCCCTAGTTATCAGGTTTAGATTTAATTAGGGATCAAGAGAAAGATAAGGAAATTTTTAGATTTAGAGGTGCAGATGTCGAATGGTAAATTGTCTAAAATGAAACAAAAAATTTTTAATGATAGACGAGATAGTATATTACTTGTTGCAACTCGGCGATGAACCATTCATAAGGTTATATGTACTGTTGCATCTTAGAAAAAATGTGTTTGCGCAGTACAATGACAATAATGGTCACATGGGTGTGGAAAAGACGTTTCACACCATTAAACAAAATATTTCTGGCTGTGTTTATTTAAGGAGGTGAGTGAAAAAATATGTAGGCAAATGTATTCTGTGCCAAAACAGAAACCTGAGGAAGGTACAACCTTGAATGCAGAAGTGCAATCTGCTTCCTTTTCTTTTTCTCAAACTGGCATTGGATATTTCAAAGCCCTGCTTTATAGTTTTAGGTAACTAGTACATAGTGACGTTCATCGATATGTATAGTGTTGGCCAGAGGCTTTCACTAAAGGCAGAAACGGTGGTTCAACTTTTGTGGGATGAAATTTTCTCCAGGTTCAGGATACCACTCCAGCTGTTAACAGACAATGCACCTGAAAATGTTAACCAATTGATGAAGAAGGCATTGTAGGATCTCAACATGCACGATGTGATCACGTGATTTAATCACCTCCAAAATAACAAATTAGAAAGATTTCATAGAACGATGCAAGACGTTTTAATGAAAAAAAATCCTGGGATATATATATTACCTAAATGTTGTCGTCAGATTTTATGTGAACGAAATGACAAAATTCTCACCATACTACTTGCTCTACAACAGAGACGTGATCCTGCAATTAGATAATATATTAATGCCTTGTATATTATACCATGTTGATAAAATATACTATGGTGGTGAGAAACATGAGATTGCTCTACAAAAGATGCATCGATCTTTTATTGGTAAGGAATAACATTCAGAAAGCTAGGAAAAAACTGATAGAGGACTCGGATAAAAAAAACAAAGTCCGTATATTTTAAGATTGGAGATCTAGTTTATAATAAGAACCATCCAAGGTGGGGAAAGCTAGATGTATGTCGGAAACATTATCATGTGGTTATAGAAATAAATAGGCCCTATCTCATATAGACTAAGGATCAGTTGACAGACTCATGACAAAGGCACATAAGTGCACAAGTGACATGCATATAAACAAAGATGAAAGCACAAAATGTATAACGATTTTTTCACTTGTAACCTTGTAGCACTCACAGAACTGGTGCCAATTTGTAGGAACTGACCGTGGAGTCACTAACTTCTAAGGGTGTGAGTCCGTGTTCATCCATTCATAATAGGGATCTATCAATTTTGAGGGCTGAGGTGTCAGGTACAAGAATCTCTTGAAGTCGAAAATAGTAGAGTATCCGTAGGACGGTTAAAAGTAAATTTAATGAGATCTCCGATTAATAGAAGGTTTCCACCAAGTCAACTCCTCACATACATAAAATAAAAATATAGAAATAACTCCAGAAAATTACGACACTTGACAAAGAAATCGAAATCACTGTATTAAGATGAAATAACATTTATTTATGTGTTAGGAAATAGCTTTTTTATATAAAAACGTCTGTTATGCTGTCAGAAGTAATAAAAATAAGTATTTGGATGACATCAGCTACAATCGAAATCGAAAGCAAAATTGTTGCATTCAAAGCTGGTGACGTTACCACTGTACAAACGTGGCACGCATGAATGTACAAAAAAGGTATAACAAATTTTTGTTAATTCTGACCCTATACAACTCATGGAAATGGTGCCAATTTGTAAAAACTGACCGTGGAGTCACTCACTTCTATGTGTGTGACTCTGTGTTCACCTATTCATAATCAGCATCTATCAATTTTTAGGGCCGAGGTTGCAGGACTGCAGGAATCTCTTGAAGTCGAAAGTAGTAGAGTATTTGCAGGAACGGTAAAAGTAAATTTAACAAGATCTCCGATTAATAGAAGGTTTCCACCAAGGCATATCCTCACATACATAAAATAAAAATATAGAAATAACTCCGGAAAATTACGACACTTGACAAAGAAATTGACATCACTGTATTAAGATGAAAGAACATTTATTTACGTGTTAGGAAATAGTTTTTTTTATATATAAAAACGTCTGTTGTGCACTGTAATTCACTGATCTCCATGTTGTATGCATGCACAATACACAAATCTACTCCTCTGTAAATGACGGTGCCACCCAGCAGAAATAAATCCACATGTTAGGAATAATATTAATTCAAATCGTTCAAACGTAAATGTTTTCTTGTAACGAGTGTTCATTATGCAGGCCTAGCTAAATGAGGATCTCGTGAGAATAAGATGAAGGTTAAGATTACTGGTTTTTATGAATAGAGTGTCACACATGGTTTGAAATGAGTGTGAATATTTTCTGAGAGAAAAACAATCATTAAACCATGTAAACGAATTTGTTGTGATTATTTTTATCATTAAAGCCACATTAAATATTATTTTAATTCTATTATTTTTTGCAAATATTGAATGAAAACTTATTGTAAAGTTTCTGAAGATATTAAATGTATTTTTAACGTTAAGTCCACCTCCACAAATTTCTTTAAAATGATAACTTTTTAGGTTTTCGACTATGCTGAATAAGAAAATCTCATTGAAATTTTGCAGAGACAAGCAGTTTTTGAAATATAAAGATTTGTATTATGCACTGTAATTCACTGGCCTCCATGTTGTATGTGCATGATAAACAAATTTATTTTCATACGAATGCCAGTGTCACCTAGCGGAAACAAACCCACTTATTTTTTTCACAACCGAGAAATTTATAATGTACATGTGTGTAAACCAAAACAATTATGAATTTACTTCCTTGAGTAATTTCATGTTAAGAACGGCTTTCAGAATAAACACCCTCAACTTTCCCATGTTAAGAACGGCTTTCAGAATAGACACTCTCAACTTTCCCATGTTAAGAACGGCTTTCAGAATAGACACTCTCAACTTTCCCATGTTAAGAATGGCTTTCATAATAGACACCCTCAACTTTCCAATGCTAAGAATGGCTTTCATAATAGACACCCTCAACTTTCCCATGTTAAGAATGGCTTTCATAATAGACACCCTCAACTTTCCAATGTTAAGAACGGCTTTCAGAATAGACACCCTCAACTTTCCCATGTTAAGAATGGCTTTCAGAATAGACACCCTCAACTTTCCAATGTTAAGAACGGCTTTCATAATAGACACCCTCAACTTTCCAATGTTAAGAACGGCTTTCAGAATAGACACCCTCAACTTTCCCATGTTAAGAATGGCTTTCATAATAGACACCCATTTGTAGTATCTGTTCTGATGCTGCACTTCACTTTTTGGTTTCGGTTAATGGAAGAGAAATCCTTCATGACTGATACAGTTTTTAATTATTTTTGTTACATGAATGCCCGTTTACAGTTTAAAATTATTTTTGTTACTAACACGAAGGTCCTTTTTTGGGGAGCTGATTTCCCCCATATTAAAAACCAAGCTTGTGTCTAACTCTGCCCTCGTAGGAAGGCAAGTAAAAAAAAGATGTTAACATCTACATTGTTTTATTTTTATATGAAAAAGCAAACAAATTCATGCGTTATTTTTTTTAGATCTTAAAACTTTAAATCGTAGGTTTAAATATTTTTCTAAAAAATGTTTTGTTTTTTTTGATCAATCGAATTTAAAAAGACAATAATTTGCGATTTTAGTCATCATATCGGTGTCACAGGAAATAATAAAATCCATTCAATAATTGATTTTTTTTAAGTTCATCATCCATTTTTATATTAAGTTCATTTAACTTGAGAAAATAAATAAATAAATTAATTAAATAAACCAGAATAAATATTTAGTTTAAAATACAAATAACGATTTACTAAACGACGTTTTATTTATTGGATATTTTTACGGCATTCACCGGAAGTTATTATCTTCCCTTGTAAGTTTGATTTGTTTCTATTTTTAATCCTTTTTATGTAATCTCCAAAGTAATCATGATGATTATTGAACACATTTGAAATGTTATTTTCTCCATTTTAAATTGAATTTAAATAAAATAATTTTTAAATTGAAATGACTCCTCATGTCATAATATTTTTATAAAAGATAATTTTAAATTAAATTTAAATAAAATAATACTTTAATCGAAATGACTCCTCATGCCATAATATTTTTTACAAAAGATAATTTTAAATTAAATTTAAATAAAATAATTTTTAAATCGAAATGACTCCTCATGTCATAATATTTTTACAAAAAATAATTTTAACGCTAACTTAGGAGATTACCCCTTTTTAATTAACACACGCATATTGTACTGTCTTTTTCATTGACATATTGTGTTGATTATAAACATACGACCCTCGAACAGTTAGCATTAAATACATACCGACAATCAAGACAGGAAATCCTATAAACAAATTCGCTGAGAGTAGATATACGGTAACAAACAAAATAAATGAAAAAAAAAAAAAAAAAAAAACTTAACTTAAAAAAAAAAACATTGTTGAGAACAGAAAGAGAAAAGATAATAAACGAGAAGTTACAAAAGACTGAATGGGGAATCGTATGCGTAAGGAAATGAACAAGACAGCTAGAAGTAAGGGGGTCGGACATGTATGTGGGTAAAGAAAATAAACAAAGTTCGTAGTTAAGATAAAATAATATTAAAAAAAATAAGGTTAAAAATATTAAAAAGTGTCTTTAAGAAGGAGATATACAATGTTTCTTACCGGAGATGACTTAAAACGGCGAATGACAACAGAAGAGACAGAGACATTATGGGTCTAGAAATGCTGCTGACTACAATTAGGGAACAAAGCACCGGTCAACGTGACGGTGTCGAGTCAAGGGAAACTCTATAAGAAAAATGCCCGGCAAAGGGAGATAAATGTTGAAGCAATTAAACTAAGACATAATACACGCAAAACAGACAACTATTTAAAAAAAAAAAAAAAAAATTTGAATCGATTTCGAACGTTATTTAAAATTTTTTAAATATTTTAAAAATATTCGTGTATCATCACACACACAAATAATTATTTTACAATAATTATAATGTTTAAATTCTATCAATATTTTATATCAATAACTGGAGATCAAATTATTTTTTTAATTTTAAAATAAACTAAAATGTTTCACTTTTAATAGCCAATCGAATTGTGTTATCTAAATATGATTTTGACTTTAAAACATTCTTTTACAATAATTATTTTCATAAATATTTCAATATGGTTTAATTAATATTTTGATATTTCAATAACGTTTAATTATTATCATTTCGAATTATCTTTACTTGTTTGTTATTTTATTCATAATATTACGCGGAAGTGATTTGTAGCAGCCCCTGCAAACAGGCAGAGACTACTGTGATGTCCACAAGTAAAGGGACATAATCCTAAGAGTTATCTACCATTCGCTCTCTAGTAAGCTCGGACGGCAGTTCTCTGGTGACCGAGCGGTTGTTAACACCTATGTTTGCGTTGTCTTTCTTTCAAGCTGTTTGATTCCAGCCAGACGGGAGACCCCAACACTAGATCTGGCGACGAGAAATTTTTTTTTCGTGACGAACTCACACTACAGAATTTTCGGAATTTAATACAAAAAAAAAAATTCGAAATTAATACAAAAAAAAAAATGGCCAGCAAGGGAGATAAATGTCGAAGCAATTAAACTAAGACATAATACACGCAAAACAGACAACTATAAAAAAAAAAAAATTGAATCGATTTCGAACGTTATTTAAAACAAAAAAACAATGGCCAGCAGTGGTTTACCAGTTTTCCCCAGTTTTAGCGTACATGCGGACCAAACTACAACCGTCGTTCGTTGGAAAAAATGGATAGACAGGTTGGAGAATTATTTGTCGCTATGGACATTCATGACAATAAAAAAAGAAAGCAACACTTCTCCACTATGCAGGAGACGAAGTTTTCGATATTTTCCATGACGTCACAGACCAACAAAAGGGCATAGACGCAACCAACGTTTTGGACAACGGCAAATGTAGTTTCAGGTGAAGATGAAACTACAAAAATTCATTGACAAATCATTTTACGCCGCAAAAGAACACATCCCACAACCAACATTTTGGACAACGGCAAATGTAGTTTCAGGTAAAGATGAAACTACAAAAATTCACTGACAAATCATTTTACGCCGCAAAAGAACACGTCCCACGACATTTTCAAGTTTTGACGGGCCGTGAAAAACCCGGACGAAAGCTTAGACTCATACCATGCACGGCTACGGACTCTAGCCTCCACATGCAATTTTGAAAATAAAGACAGAGAGATCCTAGCCCAAATTTTGCAGGGGTGCACATCCTCTAAAGTCAGAAGGAAGGCGCTAAGGGACAACTCTACGCTAAAGCAAATCCTGGATGAAGCTAGAGTAATCGAATTGGCTTATATGCGTGCCGCAGACATGGAGTGTAATGAACTACACGCTCTTTACAGCAACGAGAACCGCACGCGTCTCACATGTGGAAATAACGGCAGTAAAGACATTTGTTGTGAACACGCATGGCAAAACATATTTGTAGTCGACAGTGGTCATTCTGCTGAAGCACTGGGGATGATAACGTTTAACTTCACGTTCCATGTGACGATCCCAATTCAAGACGAGTTCCCCACACTTTTGTTTGATGGAAAGATAGGAAAAATTTCTGGAGTTATCATTAATCTCCACATTGACTCCTCGGTTTCCCCAGTAACACAGCGACACCGCAGGATACCTTTCCATGTGAGAAAAGACGTGGAGACGGAACTTAAACATCTCAGAGAAATAGATGTGATTGAAGAAGTCACTGGACCTACCCCCTTGGTTAGCTCGGTTGTGGTAGTTCCCAAGAAAAATGGTAGCTTATGAATTTGCATTGACATGAGAAAGGCAAATGAAGCCATTCAATGGATAAAACATCCAATGCCAAATGTAGACGACTTAATAGCAGACTTAAATGGGTGTAGAGTTTTCAGCAAACTAGACCTCTCCAATGCTTATCATCAACTAGAACTGGAAGAGTCCAGTATAACGACATTTGCCACGCATGCAGGTTTATTCCGTTACAAGCAACTAAGTTTTTGCGTGAATGCAGCCTCTGAACTATTTCAAAAAGCTATATTAGACCTTTTTAGAGACATCCCAGGAGTGAAAAATCTATCAGACGACATAATAAATTATGCACATGACAAGCAATCACATGACATCAGCTAGAGAGACATCCTGAAACGTCTACAAGTAGGAGCCAAGCTGAACAAAGAAAAATGCCTCTTTTCTGTACGGAAACTGACTTTCTTCAGACACATTTTCAGTGAGAATGGAGTGTCCCCTGACCCAGAGGAAATCTCTGCTATTAGAAAATGCAAATCTCCAAGGAACATCAGTGAAGTCAGATCATTCTTGGGCATGACACAGTATGTGGCTCGATTTATTCCACATTATGCCACTATTAGTGAACCACTGAGACGGATCATAAAAAAGGATACTAATTGGAGATGGACAGAAGAAGAAGCTGCAAACAAGTTAAAGGAAGCTCTGACTGGAGCTGAGGTGATGGTGTACTTCGACCCGAAGAAAGACACCGACATCCTGGTAGATGCAAGCCCAGTTGAGTTAGGTGCAGTTCTGACACAAGATGGGAGGGTGCTGAGACGGATCACAAAAAAAATATGCTAATTGGAGATGGACAGGGCCGATGCATGAAAAAATAAAAAAAATGACTCAAAAGGAAAGGAGAAGATGAAGGGGTACGCCGATAGAAAGATAAAAACAACAGCTCTCAGCCTGGGTTATAAGGTCTTGATCAGACAGAAGAGGTAAACAAACTGTCACCACCATACAATCTTAAACAATATACCGTTACAAAAATGAAGGGAAGTATGATAACGGTTCAGAGAGGAAACCACCAAGTGACTTGAAACTCTTCTTTGTTAAAATGCATGACACTTAGGGATGAAAACCCTGACTCTGATTCTGACTCTGAAGGTGAGTACAATCCACACATCCCAGAAGACCTGGAGACGCCCAAAACACAAATAGCTGACTAGTTACCGAGACAAAACCCATCTCGGAACAGACTGCCCCCAGCTAGACTCAAAGACTTCATAATGTAAGTTAAAAAAATAAATAAATAAAATAAAAAAACTAGTAAAAGTTAAAATAAGACAGGTCGTCCAACCAAGATGGAGAGGGATGTCCACAAGTAAAGGGAAATAACCCTAGATGAGCAATTCTCTAATAAAGTAAGTTAAAAAAGTAAATAAATAAAATAAAAAAAATAGGAAAAATTAAAATAAGACAGGTCGTCCAACCAAGATGGAGAGGGATGTCCACAAGTAAAGGGACATAACCCTAGATGAGCAATTCTCTAATAAAGTAAGTTAAAAAAATAAATAAATAAAATAAAAAAATCGTAAAAATTAAAATAAGACAGGTCGTCCAACCAAGATGGGGAGGGATATCCACAAGTAAAGGGACATAACCCTAGATGAGCAATTCTCTAATAAAGTAAGCTCAGGCGGCAGTTCTCTCGCGACCGTTCTATTGTTAACGTCTATGTCTGTGTTGTCGTTCTTTAATGCTGTTTGATTCCCGCCAGACAGGAGCCCCCCCCCCCATCAACATTATAGGGGGTCTGGTAATTTTTTTATGGGGGTTATTTGGTAATTGTGACCTGGTAGACGAACACAAAATCTGCTTTCAAAAACTTGTTTACTAGGGATTTTCATGTGTGCTGAAAACGAACATCTTTTATACATTTAATAAATAAGGAGACAACTCAGTTCGAACTATCGAGGCCTTATAATGAATACGTTTACTCTTAAATCAAATTTTCACGCTACTGAAAAGATACTTTTCCGCATGTTTCATGTAATGTAATGCGGCGGCCATAAGCGATTTTTGTACCGAATAAAAGCATTCAAATACATTAAAATACATAACTTATCCAGGTAGGTAGAAGAGTAACTCATCGAACTGAATAAAAGTATTAAAATACATAACTTATCCAGGTAGGTAGAAGAGTAACTTATCAGACCGAATAAAAGCATTAAAATATATAACTTATCCAGGTAGGTAAAAGAGTAACTTATCGAACCGAATAAAAATATTAAAATATATAACTTAGCAGGAAGGTAGAAGAGTAACTTATCGAACCGAATAAAAGCATTAATATACATACCTTATCCAGGTAGGGAAAAGAGTAACTTATTGAACTAAATAAAAACAGTAAAATACATAACTTATCCAGGTAGGTAGAAGAGTAACTTATTGAACCGAATAAAAGCATTAAAATACATAACTTATCCAGGTAGGTAGAAGAGTAACTAATTGAACCAAATAAAAGCATTAAAATACATAACTTATACAGGTAGGTAGAAGAGTAACTTATCGAACCGAATAAAAGCATTAAAATACATAACTTATCCAGGTAGGTAGAAGAGTAACCTATCAGTGGCGTCTCGTGCATGGAGGTGTGGGACTGCAGCACCCCCAAGTTATTTCTACACAATATTAATGATAAAATTAAAAATAATACGTTTGTTTATTATTATTATTATTATTATTATTATTATTATTATTATTATTATTATTTCTATTATTATTATTATTGTATTTTTTTCTATGTGTACATTATAAAATCATTAACTTTAATGTCGGTATCTCCAAATTCATATAATAGCAAAAATAAAACTCGCTTGGAGCTGTGAAATTCACAGTTACACTTTTTTAATGACATTCTCTTGTACGCATGCGCGGATTAGACGCTTTAGGCAGCCGATGAAAACTGCTTGAAGAACTGTCGCTTGGCGCAGCTCCGTGTTGTGAAATTCATTGTTTGCTTAGAGTGTGCGCCTGTATAGATATGATAACATTGTTATTGAAAAAAAAAGGAGATTTACTTATATTTTTTTAAATTATTATTAAAATCTGCACATAAAGTGTTCTTGTATATAAAATATTGTGCTATTTTTTTTTTTAAATACGCACACTTTTAGTGTTGCGATTTAAGTCGGTAGCAGAGGGAAATATATAATATGCAGAAACTGTTTATTTTTATTTATTAAAAGTATTAGGGAATTTAGCAGTGAAGCTAACACGCGGCCAAGGGTAAATAAATCTTACCATAAAAATAAAGTTACTTTTCCATCTACCTGCCTTTTTGTTTGTTTCTTTAAAGTAGTTTTAAATGCTATTTATTTTGCAACAACTAAACTTTACAAAAAAAAACTGTTTACATTTTTTCCTAGAAGCAAAAAAGCGAAGAAACAGTTTATGTTGAAAATATATTTTAGTTAGAAATCTTTTTAGCGTTTATGTTTTAGATATAAAAAAATTAGCATTTATTTGCCTCCGACAAGGACAATGTTAGAAGTTTTACACTTTGAAAAATGGATTTTTTACACAAAATGTTTTAATTAAAATGTGTTTGTAAGTAAAAAAAAACACTGTTTTTATAATTATGCATTTTTAAACTTTACATTGAATTTGTTAGTAGATGGGTCAGATAATACGCATTAAAAAATGTAATTAGAAATCCTCCTGGACTGAGACAATTTTAATTTTTTGTTTTTTGGGGAAGAAAGCTACATTAAAATTCAATGTTTTATAATGCTTATATATGACATCCTATTTTCTTATAATAAATCACTTTATGTCGACCTTTACCGGCATGGGAAGGTCAGTAAATAGCCAAGTTTGTTCTTTTTATATAAAAAGCAAGTTGTTAAAAGATTTGTAAATTAAATTTTGTATCTTTAAATATTTTTGTTTGTTTGCTCACTATATAAAAATGTACACTTTTTTATTTTGCATTTTATTTATAAATATGTTTTGTTATAAATACATCTTTAAAAATAATTTTTGTAAATAAAACTGTTATTAAATAAAACGCTATTTTCAAATAGTAAACTCCTAAATTAACACTCGTAGTGAGACAGGTAAATTTCAAAGTTTTTCTTTTTTGTTTTTATAAAAAATAAGTTATTTATAAAAATGTTTTTCGTTTGTTTGCAAAAAAAAAAAAAAAAAAAACGCAAACTTTTATTTAATCTGAAAAGGAATAAATATATATATATATATTATTTTTATTCTGTAAAGTGTACATAATTTAAAAAAATCTTTTTAATAAAAAAGTTTTTGCGTATTATCCATTTCTGATTGATTATTTGTCTTTGTTATATATTTGAATATTTATTTGAATGTTTGTTTATTATTTGATTAAATATTTATTTATATATTCAAATCCCTTTACACGTTAATAAAAAAAATACGTAAAATTTTTGAAGCAGCACCCCCACTAATCTCAGGCACGAGCCGCCACTGTGACCTATCGAACTGAATAAAAGCATTAAAATACACAACTTATCCAGGTAGGTAGAAGAGTAACTTATTGAAACAAATAAAAACATTAACATGGAAAACTTATCCATGTAGGTAGAAGAGTAACTTATCTTGCTTTATCACTTTTTTGGTTCGTTGGCTTCTCTTAACAAAATTTCCAAAACCGGTGAATTATTATTTTAATTATTTTGAATGCAACTAATATTTTTTTTTTATTACAAAATATTTTTCTACTTTATTTTTTGTTGCGGTGAAAACTGAAGATACAGAAGAAAATAATTAAAACTAATTATTACAGTATTTAAAAAAAAAAAACGGAAGAATTTTCGTTTCGTTTCCGTTCTTACATCAACTTCCGCTTTTTTATACAACTTTATGACGAACTATTTTTCGTTGCGGGAGCCGGTAAGAAACCTGCCAATATTACCTTTTATTTTAGTAATTATCTTTGAAATAGGCCCAGAAAACTAGTATTTATTCTTAATGGGAATTTTGGGGTTTTACAAGGAATTTATTTAACTTTTAAATTTAGATGAATTTGTCAGTTTCTTCCAACGTGCAAACAGTTTTCATTATAACTTTTTTTGGTAAAATCCATTGAAAGCGGTCGGTGGCACTGGTTGACTGGTTAAAATAAAGCTGTGTACGCATTATAAATGTTACTTTTCTGTGTCTTACGTTATACATTAGTACATTAGGGGTCATTTCGAGTTAAAAGTTTATTTACTGCACTCATCTGGACTATAGAAAATCATGATTTAAATGTGTATGTCTCCTCTAAATAACTAACGATAATTCTCTGATATGGCCGACCAGACGGGTGATCAAAAAGTCAGATCGAGCGTACCGGAAAACGAAATGAGATCAAATTGACAATTGGCCTTTTTTCTTTTTTTTTTTTTTCTTTTTTTTTTCGGCTTGAACTTTGCGCTTTTCAGATTAATTTGTTATGTTTTATTTTCTTGGTGGATAATTTTTCTTTTGGCCGTGTTTTTTTTTTTTTTGGGGGGGGGGGGTTATTGAATAATAAAAAAAAAATAACTCGACTGTTTTTTATTCAAACGTAAATAAAATCCAATTTCGATTTGGCTCATTTCGTTTTCCGGTACGCGGAACGCTCGATCTGACTTTTTGATCACCCGTCTGGTCGGCCATATCAGAGAATTACCGTTAGTTATTTAGACGAGACATACACATTTAAATCATGATTTTCTCATAGAACCACCGACCGCTTTCAATGGATTTTACCCTTTTTTTTTTCACCTGTAATTTTTTACATTTAATCTCTTTAATTAATTTTTTCTCGTATAGATTAACTTTAGATTAATCGGATTTGTATTACTGTATACATAGATTAATCTTTTAAACACAATCAAGAAATAATCGGAAATCTATATAAAAAATAAATAAATAAATAAATAAATAAATAAAAATACGAAAAGGCGGCTTAAAAAACTATCAGTTTCCGCCATTAAATTGCACGTGCAACGAATTAGAGAATTAATAAAGATGAAACTTGTAATCTGTTCTCTCTCATGTAAATATTAAAATGTTAAATAAAATAATACTAATTTTATCCGTGATATTCACCAAATAGATCGGCTTTATTTCGAAATAATTTCTTTTCTTTTTTTTTTAATTTTCCTCTTCAATTTTGTTTTCTGCGAACTTGCTCTTCCGTTCGTCATCTTGAATGTTAAGTTGAGCTTGTAAAGTCAATCACATTTAAAAAATCGTTTCCTTTATAAAAGCAGATAAAGTTAATCGAAAGCAGATTATAAAACAAAAACGTAAGTATTACTACATGGCGCACGTATGTGTATTTTTTATTTTCATCTTTTTTTTCATCGGATTATTATCGAATGTTTACTAATTTATCAGATTTTGTTTTCAATACTGACTTAAACATAAAAACGGTCAATACGTAATTCTTTATGTTATCAGTGGTGGCCAATTATTAATGCGCTTTCACGCACAGAATTGATAACATTTTTCTTGATTTTTGTTTTTTAATGTCCTTGTGTCTTTATTGAAACATGAAATTAGAAAAAAAGCGAATAATCCTAATGAAAATGTTGATTTATTGTTGAAATTTTTCGTTGTCGATTGTTTTTATTTTAAACTGACTTAAACAGAAAAATAACTTCTTTATCGTTCACCAAAAATAAATAAATAATTTTATAAATTTAATTTTATGTTTTTAACTGTTTCACAAGTTTTTAAAAAATTAGATTTTGTTTTCACTACAGACTTAAACATAAAAAAAGGTCAATTTCTAAAATCTTTCAAAATTACAAATATTCTTTAGAATGACGACTTTTATAGGTTTTCAAGGATGCTGAAAATGAATAAATACTTCAAAAGTGGTGCAGAGAATTAGTTTTCATGACATGAGAAAATTATTTTTTTCAAAAGGTGAGGATCACTTTTTTATATAAATTTAATGTAAAATGAGCACCCACTTTCTGGCCACACAGTGAATATTCGGGGGAGGGGCTGCCTTAAAGCCGTTTTGGTAAATTGTTACTTACTTTCAACCTTAACAGTAATCTTTACCATGACAAATTCTATAGGTTTTCGGGTATGCTGAAAACTAATATCACATTTAAAATTGCCGCAAACAAGTAGTTTTATGGATATCAAGCTAAGTAATTCTTTATGTTATCAGTGGTGGCCACCATTCATAACATAAGGAATTACATTGCTTAATATTTGAAAAGTTCGTTATTGTCTTGTTAACTGAATTTTTTTCTTTCCAAGAATAAGTTTCTTTTTTCTTTTGTTAAATGTCTTAATATGGGGAAATCACGATGCATGATGAATACCATCTGATAATTTAAAATTAACATCGGTAGATGACACTCGATGACTTTAATGCTCGAGTTTAAAAACAAGAAAAAATATCATTTCTTTTGTTTTTCTCATAATCTTTTCTTTCATAACTCATTCATAACACTTCGCATACTCTGACAAAATTGTTAGCTGAAATTATCTTCCAAATTGTCACATATAGAACAAACCCTGAGAAAAGAATATTTTTTTAAAATAGAATATAGATCTTACCCAACCTAAACAATTCCCTCTAACTTGTTCCTCTTCCCCACTTCCAAACTCCGAGCCAACTCTAGGACTTTCCAAATGGATCCTATTATTGTGGTTGACAACACAATTGATGCAAATGGGAGATAACTCGTGTTCAAAATATTTGCAATTTTTGATGTCATGCTATGTGTCATGACTCTCCGATCCATCAATAGCTTTTCCCATTGATGTTGACTTCTCCATATTAGGATATCAGTTTGTTCTGTGGCTCAATCACTATCCGACTCATTGAACTTTCCTCCACAGATGTTCCACATGCGCCTTCTGGTGGTTCTTATAAAAAACCAGATCTCCAATCTTAAAATCTAATGACTTTATTTTCTTATCCTTGTTCTCTATCAGTTTTTTCCTAACTTCCTGAATGTTATTCCTTATCAAAAACATCGATGCATCACTTTTTGAGTGATCCAGTTTTACTCATCAGCATAGTATAAGATCTGCGAGGGGGGACCAGGGATCAGAGCTCAGATGAGCACTTGCAATGGAAGTAACGATAAAACAAAGACAGGCTCGCAACGTCTCTCCTGTGAATGAGGTATATAGCGAGAAATGGACAAAGTCAAATCGATAAAATCTGTGACACAAAATTTGTGACAAACATGCCCCAGTCGCATGATTGGGGCATCTGTGTACATTCTGTAATTCTTCTCAGGATCAAGATAAGCCAGTATAATCATATCTGTGAGCTTTGGTTTTAGGCTATCAAATGCAAAATGACATGTAACGTCACATTAAAACTCCACATATTTCATCATTAGATGAACTAACTGCT
The DNA here is from genome assembly GCF_053919585.1 of Euprymna scolopes. Taxonomy (NCBI): domain Eukaryota; kingdom Metazoa; phylum Mollusca; class Cephalopoda; order Sepiida; family Sepiolidae; genus Euprymna; species Euprymna scolopes. The sequence goes on from NC_136527.1 coordinate 30,845,829, forward strand.
CGACAATCTCAGAAATATATTTTATAAATAATCAATAATATGACGTCATACTAATCCAAACTCTGACTTTTCTCACACAAGTTGGAGTTGGATTTTATCGATTTGACTTTGTCCAGTTCTGGCTATATACCCCATTCACTAATTTGAACCCCAGATTCTGTACTTCTCCTTAAACCCCACACTGATAGCGTTCATCCTGAGCTTGTATTTATGTAAACTGGCTAGTAGTATCCTATCTATGTGATCTAAGTGACTTTCCATAGTATCTTAGGATAATAAAATATCATCCAAATACAGTAATTTTACCTGTCTGTATCCTGATTTCAGATCTAAGTTTAGCAAGTATTTGGCTGACCCAAGTGGGGCTTTTATTGTATCAATGACAGGTAAGCTTGTTCCTTTTAGATAATGAAGGACTTGTTTTGCATGAGTTAAGTCCTTAATTGTCAGTTTTGATAAGTTTTTGGATAGCTTTGTTACAGTGTAAAATATATCAGGCATAGCGACAGTCATCAAATAAATTAGATTTCTAATAATTTCTCTGTATAATCGATCGTCTCTTAATTTAGTTTCGATCTCTATATTCTTATTTATATCAATCTCAATGGTGGTGGTTGGCAATCTCACATTCCAAACTTCAGCAGGATTTTTTCATTGTACCGTGATTGGTTCATTGTTATAGTTTCATTTTCGCAGGTAAACTTTATACCGAGGTACTATGACAATTGTTGAAGATTGGTAATTTTTAATTTTTTGTTTAATGTATTTTTTAACATCTTTTAAAGTTTTGGCTCAAAATTGTTGTGAGTAATATATCGTCAACCCAAAACACCAAAATCAAGTATTTATTGCACATATTTTTGGTATGCATGCACACCTCTATGGGACACTGCCTGAATTCTTGTTCTATTAAATAATTATGGAGTGTTCAATTTTAATTGTGAAATTTTAATTGTGAGCGCTTTCTTTTAGACTGTACAGTGATTTATTCAGTTTCCATACAAAATTTTTATTTTTCATTTTAAATCCCTCTGGGGGACTCAAAGTCAATCAGAGCATTTAAATAAGCATTTTTTTATATCCATTTGATGTATTTTTAAATTGTATTGAGCGGCAAGTTTCAATAAGATGGCAAAATATTTGATTTGAGAGTTTTAATGCATTTGCTGAGGTTTCCGCCCTTTTAATCGTCTTTGTTCAACACTTAACAACTGCCATCCTTCTTTTCTACTTACACTATCAGAATACTCCATGGGCTATTCAATCTTTCAATTACATCTGCCTGCATCATTTCAGCTTAATCGAAGTACATCCTCACCCCATTTTTCTTAAGTACTCGCAGCTTTTATCACACTTATGTTGAGATTCTCTGCAACAAACAAGTCATGGTGGAAAGACTGACTTTCTATCTCTACTCTTAATCGAGCAAGCCCTTCTACAATTAATGGGGACTCATTAGCTGTTCTTAAATTTTTATCACATAATTCAGGTCTCTGTCTAAGTGCATTAAAAACACTGCTATTTATTACTGACAAATCTGAGCCTCTATCCACCAGACTTCTATAATTCTTTCCCTCAATTTTAATCAAAACAGAATATGATGCACCCATGTTATCAACTATGCCATCGGTATGCCCTTGTTCAGCTGGGTGGCATTGCATGAATGAAGCTCTCCTGGTTTCTCTGGATATGGTTCTTGCAGAATTTCTGTATGTTGCCCACCTCAACAAAATAATAACACCTAATTATCTATCGGCCTCTTTCCTTCTCTCTAGTTTTAAATCCTAGTCCCCTACTTTGTACTTGATTTCCTCTTTTACGTCTGTCTCCATATCTTCAGGAACTGGCTAGACCCATAGCCTCAACTAGTATCTGCTACAAACCTGGACTATCCCACTAAAAGCGCCTTATTCTCATCTAACTATCATGTGCATATAGTCAGGTACCCCTTCTAACCTATCCTGTCTCATGTTTGCTAATTCGACTTTGTTTGTTAGGGTTTGCGACAATTCCATAGTAGTTCTCTAAAGACCTCTTCAAATCAACCCATGTTAAACTTTCATTGTCTAAGTTGAGTCTGGTCATGAATTGTTCGACCAGGCCCCATGTGGTTAAGAGAGCTATCTGATATTTTTCCTCATCCAGTGCTCTGGTCACCCTAAAATACTGCTCTACATGGTCCACCCACCTCCTGTAGCCACCGTCTTTTCTATTTTCCAACAGCATTGTTTTCCTTAGGAAAGATTTCTCTCTTATCAATCTTGTTACTGACCCCACTGCCTTTTTCAATTCTCTACATCATCCATCCACCTCCTGTAGCCACCGTCTTATCTATTTGAAAATAGCTGCTACTCCATCATAACAATTGCAAATGCTACTGATGAAAGAATAAGATAACAATACAACTCAGAATCAAATTTTTGTTAAGATGGAGAGTGTGGACTGCGATCTTTATTTGTTTTTGTATAAAAATATAAATAATTTTATTTTCTCTTTCTCATACTGCATGATATGTGTGTGCCTAGCTAGAGATGGAGAGTGTGAACCGGGAGGTTGGTAGAGTAAACAATGCTTATGCGATGCTTATTCCTTGCTGACTGTAGGCCTCTCATCCTTTTCCTTTTTCTTTGGTTTATATATATGACATGCTTTTTGCAGATGCTCTCACCTTCGACACTTGCATGCATCAAGTAGTGAGCCATGTTATTCACTAACAGTAAGGTTAAAAAAACATTGAAAAGCTGTAATATGTGGAGAAATTGAAAAATCAGTTATGGTGGAATATATATGGATGGAAAAGGGAAACCCTCTACCATCTATAATATAAGGAGTAAACATCTGTTTAAATGTGTGTATGTATATATGTATGTATGTCTTACAAAAACGTTCAAGAGAGGCAACGGATTTCCTTTTCGATTGTCTAGCTTTAATTTATACCTATGTAACTTTCGATGGGCACAACATCTAACACGTTACATTTTTTTTCCTCCTTCGCGGTTTGAGCCTGCCTGCCTACTACCACTTTTTGTGTTTGCAATTTTTGTTTTTTTTACTCAACCAACACTTTTACACACACCTCAACTTTCTTTTCCACCTTTGCATCACGAGTCTGAGCCTGCCTGCCTACTACTTAATTTTTGTTTTGCTTAACACACAGATTGAGGTGAACAATGAAGCATAATCTGCTTAAGGAAACAGTGCATCTTCCGATATGATGATGATCAACTACTAAGCATACCTAGAATGGGATTTAACATGATATAGGAACCACTAATTATATTATATATAAAACGATATAGGAACCATTAATATTCAACACGATACAGGAACCATTAATTATATTATATATAAAACGATGTAGGAACCATTAATTATAAATAATTATAATATATATATATATATATATATATATATTTAGTAATAAGTAATAAAAAGTGTCTAGAAACAAAATAGTTCCAAAAATTAATACTAGGATTGTCTGCTAGGGCCATAGTGCTATTGTTAGAGTTCTAAGTAAATTCAGTTGTAAGTTACATACGCCTGAATGTTGAAGATTCAATCCTCAGTGAGATTTAAAATAGAATTTAAAATTACTAAGGAATTTTTACCCAGTCATCACTAACAATCCCATAGCATGCTAATCTCATATACTAAATAAACGGTTCGATTCAGAATTATGTAAAGGTTTCTTAGTTCAAGAGAAAGGTTCCCGAGTTCTACAAAAATACCTGAATTAGATATGAGGTAAAATAGAAACGTTGGGAAAATAACACCCAAGATGAGAACAGTATTCTGAAGAATCAAATAATATGAATAATCAAACTTCACCTACAAAATAGAAAAGAAAAACGTAATTATTTTTAGTCAAATTAAAAAAAAATGTTAACTAATCAGTATTTAATAAAACTATACTCATTTTTTTAAAATTTATTAACAAGAAATGTTTCGGATATTTTTCATAAAAATCAACATAATACAATTTTACAATATGAAATGTATTTTTATAAATTCATTTTATATTTCCAGAATTTACAACAATGAAAGCAATCCATTAATGGATAAGAAGAACTTTTCTGCATTGGTGATTTAGAAAGGTTTAAAATACTTATAAATTTCTTCATTAAATTTTTTTAAAGTTGAAATTTATTAGCGTGCCTATCATCATACACTTCATTGAATTTTTACATTTTGTGGAATCAGATGCAAGAAAACATGAGAGACAAACCACATTCATGTGAAGTATGTGGTTCTTCTTTTGCATGGAAGTCAAAGTTGCTGTGTCATATGAAAAGACATACGGGAGAGAAACCACATTCTTGTGAAGTTTGTGGTTCTTCTTTTGCATGGAAGTCAAATTTGTTGAGTCATATTAAAACACATACGGGAGAGAAACCACATTCTTGTAAAGTATGTGGTTCTTCTTTTGCACAGAAGGCACATTTGTTGCGTCATATGAAAACACATACGGGAGAGAAACCACATTCTTGTAAAGTATGTGGTTCTTCTTTTGCATGGAAGTCCACTTTGTTGCATCATATGTACACACATACGGGAGAGAAACCTCATTCTTGTAAAGTATGTGGTTATTCTTTTGTAAGGAAGCAAAATTTATTGCGTCATATGACTAAACATACAGGGGAGAAACCACATTCTTGTGAAGTATGTGGTTCTTCTTTTGCATGGAAGTCAAATTTGTTGAGTCATATGTACACACATACGGGAGAGAAACCACATTCTTGTGAAGTATGTGGTTCTTCTTTTGCACAGAAGTCAACTTTGTCGAGTCATATGTACACACATACGGGAGAGAAACCACATTCTTGTAAAGTATGTGGTTCTTCTTTTGCACAGAGGCCACATTTGTTGGATCATATGAAAACACATACGGGAGAGAAACCACATTCTTGTAAAGCATGTGGTTCTTCTTTTGCACACAAGTCAACTTTGTCGAGTCATATGTACACGCATACGCGAGAGAAACCACATTCTTGTGAAATATGTGGTTCTTCTTTTGCACGGAAGTCATATTTGTTGAAGCATATGAAAATACACACTGGAGACAAACCACATTCTTGTGAAGTATGTGGTTCTTCTTTTGCACAGAAGTCACAATTGTTGAGTCATATGAAAACTCATACAGGAGAGAAACAGTCCTAATAAGCACACAGGCTAACCCACTAGAGAAACCTATTCTGTATCCCACCAAATTAGATAAGACCGCAAATGTGAGCCTGCAACACCACCACCTTAGATCAGTGCAACAGTTGTCGGTAGCTACCCAACAGATACCCTTACAGCACAAAGTCCAACAGAAGTGCATCACTCTATATCAGGAACTCAAATACCTGCAGAATCCTCTATACCAACTCACTCTCACTCTAAAGCAGGTAACACATCTGCATTTTCATCAACGTGTGAAATAACTCCTCCACCAGGAAAAACTCCACCTTGTGTTTTGCTTCCAGAACCAGATGATGAGCACTTGGAAATAGAAGAGGAACTCTGTAACACAATAGAAAAAGTCAACAATATGAGCATGGAAGAAAGGCTTAGGTTACCTAAAATACAAGCCTCAAGATTCTTTAAGTCATTGATCATCAATGTCAATATTGCTCTTATGAGGCTTGTTCCAGAAGAAATAGACCTCAGGCAGCTAAATAACGTCACATCTGCAGCTGGGCTGTACATTAGCAACAAAATACTTCCTCTGAATAAACACCAAAATGGAAATAAAACACCTAATGTAACCAAAGCAACACCAAAATGGAAAGCCAAGCTGATAAAAAAAATAAACACCTGTAGAAAGGAACTTAGCCAATTAAAGCAGTTCATGAATAATCCCACAGTGGAAGGTAGACTCAGAAACATCGTCAAAAGAATCTGTGCGAAATTTAAAACAAATTGTAAAAATATCAGAAGCATAGTGAAGGAACTAGAAGGCAAAATACCAGCCATTGCCCAAAGAATTAAACATCGCATGGCAAAGATTCATGCAAAGACACAGAATAAGCTTTTTGCAAACAATCCTAGAACTTTCTACAGGAATCTAATAAGAGGAAATTAAAATCCAAGATCCCCCATGTAAACAGGAATTAGACGATTACTGGAGACCCATATTGTAAAAAGAGGAAGTACATAACGAAGAGGCCCAGTGGATCGGGGATATTATCAATGCTAACAAAAATAAAAGAGAAATGCCAGAGCCAGAAATAACGCCAGATAAAATAAGATCAAAGCTGGCACGAGCTTCAAATCACAAGAAACCTGGCATCGACAACATATCTAACTTCTGGTTAAAACAGCTAACAGCATTGCATGATCATTATAGCAGATGTTTCACCAGAATGTTGAAAGCTTATGAAGCGACACCATCATGGCTATTAAAAGGCGATACAAGCTTAATAGTTAAAAGCAGAGAAACCAAAAACCCTAGCAAATATCGCCCAATATGCTGCCTAACCACGACTTACAAGCTGTTCACTGGATTAATAGCTGACAGCATATATGACCATCTTTCATCCGGTGATTATCTTGAGGAGGAACAAACAGGATGTAGAAAAAACTGGCTGGGCACCAAAGATCAATTGCTCATTAATAAGACCATTTTGGAAGATTGCAGAAAAAGAAAAAGAAATCTAAATATGGCATGGATAGATTATCAGAAAGCATTTGATAGTGTACCCCATTCGTGGATACTAAAATGCCTTGAATTATATAAAATCCACCCGACCATACGAGAAATTTTAGCTACCCAAATGAAGGAGTGACAAACATCCATTACCTTAAACCATAACGGGGGAAGGATATCCATCCCAAATATAAGAATAAAAAAAGGAATCTTCCAAGGAGACAGTTTATCTCCTCTACTATTTTGCCTGTCAATTGATCCTCTAAGTAAGCTTCTAAAGAACTGCCAAGGTGCTGATAATCTAAGCTACAGCCGCCAACGAGAATCCTCCAAGTTAATAAACCATTTATTTTTCATAGATGATCTTAAGCTTTATGCTAGCTCGGATAAGGATTTAGATAATCTACTGAAAATTGTCCACACATTTTCTAATGACATCAAAATGAAGCTCGGGCTGGATAAGTGTGCTATGTGTACTCTGAAAGCTGGCAAGAAGATATCTACTGAAAATATACAGCACGATGAAAATAGTGTAATCAGAGAACTGGATGAACAGGAAACATACAAATACCTCGGCATTGATGAAAATGAGTCCATCCAGCATTCAAAGATGAGAGAGAAACTAAGCCAAGAATATTTACGCCGGGTAAGAAAAATCTGCAAAACTGAAATCACAAACAAGAACAAAATTACGGCAATTAACCAACTTGCCATGCCAGTACTAACATATAGTTTTGGCATTATTGACTGGCCTCAGAAAGACATAAATTGGCTTGACACAAAGACAAGGAAAATGTTAACCTTGCACCGAGTTAGTTATCGAAATCAGTGCATGCCTCGTTTGTACCTACCCAGGCGAGAAGGAGTTATGGGACTCTCGGAAGTCAATCATCAACACAGCCACAATCGTCAGCATAGGTCAGTACATAATAAGTTCCTGTAACCCCAAGCTTATGAAAATTAAAGACCATTATCAGAATTGAGCAAGTAGTACAACATCTATAACACAACTTGCCACTCATTTTGGAAAAGATTGCCTTACAAATGATACTGAGAACCCAAACAAGCCTGCCACTGACATAGCCCAGAAAAGTCAGAAAAAATACACTAGCCAGTTCCATAGTGTTAAAACAGAAGAATGAACCAACCATAAACGGGCAAAATACCTACCGACTGAACTATCCCAAGAATATATTGATAGGGATGGTTCCCTGGACTGGATCAAAAGAGGATCCCTCCATTACGACCAAGAGAGGTTGATATTGGCTGCACAAGACCAGGGCCTCATGACAAACGCCTTCAAAAAGATGTGTGGTCTAAGCAACAATAATAAATGCAGGTTCTGTAGCACTGAGGTTGAGAGTGTGGGCCACCTGATTTCTGGTTGCAAAGTCTTACTTGAAGATGGTTATTATACAGATCGCCATAACGGAGTTTGCAAATACCTTCACTGGAAGATATGTAAGAAACTCAACATTCAGTGTAGTAAAAACTCCTGGGAACATATACCCGAACGAACAGTTGGGAATGACAACTACACTATTCACTATGACTACATAATCCCTACTGCTACATATCTTGAAAACGCAGCTGTTAAACGAGATATAGTGATTTGGGACAGAGCAAACAAAAAAGCGACCGTAATAGAGGTCAGTGTACCCAATGATACAGGGCTTAACAGAGTTGAGAGGGAAAAGATAACAAAGTATCAAGGACTTATGTATGATATGAAACGAAATTGGAAATTAAAAGACGTTTCAATTATACCAGTCATCATAGGAGCAACTGGGCTTATGAAAAAGAACTTTAAAAAGTACATAGCAAGCATACCCGGTGAACCAAGTGCAAGTGAAATACAAACGATTGCACTGAAAGGGACGGCTAGAATCCTGAAAAGATCTCTTGGTTGGACTCATTAAAATAGGAGTAAATGTCAGACATCTGGTTGGATGTCCCATCCCCTAGAAGAAAAAGTTTAAGAAAAATGAAAAAAAAAGAGAGAAACCACATTCTTGTGAAGTATGTGGTTCTTCTTTTCCATGGAAGTCAAATTTGTTGAGTCATCTCAAAACACATACGGGAGATAAACCATATTCTTTTGAAGTATGTGGTTTAAATTTTGCATGGAGGTCAACTTTTTTGACTCATATGAAAACACATACGAGGCGTCCCTAATGGTGCTCTCTTTAACAGCTGATAAGGAGAAAATAAACAATAGCAAGGGCTTATATACGACATAAACATAAGAAGATATGAATCATTCCAGCCATTATAGAAAAGAAAAGAATTTCATAAACTATCTAGTGATTAGACGTGAACTAAGTTCAAGAGAAATACAATAAATTGCTCTTACAGGGATAGGTAGACTCTTTAAAAGATCCCTCGGTTTGAGTAAATTAATGGGAGAATGTTTGACATTGCGCAGAATTGCCTATCCCATCAAAAACAAATAAAATGAAATCAAAAAACTCAAACCCCATTATTGTGGAGTATGTTGTTCTTTTGCATAGAATTCTCCTTTATTTCGTCATATGAAAACACATACAGGAGGGATCAGTAATGACAATAAATGCAGGTTCTGCCATACAGGGTTGGAAAGTGTTAGTCATCTGATATCAAGTTGCAAAGTTCTAGGGGACGGCTACTATACAGCGAGACATGATGGAGTATGCAAGTACCTCCACTGGACCATCTGTAAAAAATAAAACATCCAGTGTAGCAGCAAGTCCTGTTAACATCAACCTGAAAGAACAGTTGGAAATACATACTATACATTACGACCATGTAATCCCTACAGCCACCATCCTTGAAAATGCTGCTGTGAAAGCTGCCACAGTTTTATGGAATAAGTCAGATAGAGTTGCAACCTTTATTGAAGTGAGTGTTCCCAATGATGGCGGTCTGAACGGAGCTGAAAGAGAGAAACAGACCAAATACCAATGCCTCATGTATGATATGAAAAGAAACTGGAATCAATCATACCAGTTATCATAGGTGCCACAGGGCTTATGAAGAAGAACCTGAAGTCCTACCTAACTAATATTCCTGGTGAACAAAGTGCAAAAGAGATCCAGACAATTGCACTTAAGGTAACAACGAGGATACTAAAAAGAGCTCTCGGTTGGTTTCAATAAAAAGCGGGGCAATGTTGGCAGCTGGTTTGGCTGCCCCATACCCAGCCTTACAATCTTCAAAGGAAGAAAATTTTTTTAAAAAGAGACAATACAGATTCTGCCACACAAAATCGGAAAGTGTGAGTCATCTGGTATCGAGTTGAAAGTTTCTTTTAAAAGATGGCTACTACACAGCAAGACATGATGGAGTATGTAAGTACCCCCACTGGACCATCTGTAAAAAAATAAATATGCAGTTTAGCAGCAAGTTCTGGGAACATTAACCTTAAAGAACAGTTGGAAATGATATATATATAATACATTACAACTATGTTATCCCTACAGCCACCTACCTTGCAAATGCTGCTGTCAAACCTTACATAGTTATATGGAATGAGTCAGAGTGACAACCTTGGTTGAAGTGAGTGTCATTAATAATGGTGGCTGGTTTGGCTGCCCAATACCCAGCATAACAATCTTCAAAGGAACAAAATTTTAAAAAAGGAGACACCATATGTTTGCGAATTGTGCGGTTCTTTTGCATGGAAGTCAAATCTGTTGAGTCTTGAAAACACATACGAGAGACAAAGCACATTCATGTGTTGTATGTAGTTGTGCTTTTGCACTGAAGTCAACTTTGATAAATCATATGAAAACATACAGGAGACAATTTCTTTACTACATCAATGTTTGAGAGATAAAGAACTTAAATAGAACATTCGAATATCTATATATCTCATATAGACTTCAAATGTTAGCCCCACGTTGTGGGCCTCTTGATTTCTGAGAACTTCGTTTATTACAGAAAAAGAGACAAACCATGTTTTTGTGAAGTATGCATCTATTCTTTTGCACATAAGTCATATTGAAAACTGAAAGATATTACAGAATCAGAAAACAAATTTGCTACAAAAATCACACAAAATAGTAGTTAAAAATAATCCACAACTTGCATTTCAGAAAATTGGAAAAATTGGTCAAACAAGAGTGTGACAAGTCTTTTCTGGAATTATTATTATTATTATTATTATTATTATTATTATTATTATTATTATATAAATAAGGGAGACTTTATAGACGTTGAAGGCAGACATCTTGGATTTAAAAAAAAAATGTTTGAATTTTAGAAACACCACGTGAGATAACTTCAGTTAAAGCGCCGACACTCCCTCCCATCTTTAATACTAGCTTTTCTTCCTAAAAGTCGAATCTTTTGCTCAGAATCATAACAAATTTTTTTCGCTGTAAAACAAAAAAGGTAAAATCCATTGAGAGCGTATGGTGTTTATATGAGAAAATAAAGCTGTTTACGCATTATAAATGTTCCTTTCTGTGTCTTATGTTATGTACATTAGTACATTATGGGTCATTTCGAGTTAAAAGTTTATTTACTGCAGCCATTTGAACTAGAGAAAATCATGATTTAAAGGTTGTTTTTTTTGTTGTTTGAACTTTGCGCTTTTCGGATTATTTTGTTATGTTTTATTTTCTTGATGGATATTGAGGGGGGTTGTCAGAGATTATAGTTATAGGTAAAAACATTAGAAACACTTCCAACAGTGGGGAAGGCACTTAAATCATAAAAAATAACGGTAACATAAGTGCATAAGCACCAAAATTGTTTTTGTTTTGTTTTGTCTGTTTGTTAAATCTGGCTAAAAAATAATAATAAAAATCAAAAATAATCCGAAAACTGCAAAGTTCAAGAAAATTGAAATTTTTATTTGTTACGTTTGAATAAAAAATATTATTAAATCAAAAACAGTCGTGTTCCTCGTCGAGTATTTTTTAAAAATAGTATTATTTATGAAAATAAAAGGTACTCGTTTTTGTTTACAAGTGCTAATCTGGACTTGCACTAATTTTGTTGTTAATAATTACCTATAATTATAATCTCTGCCCCCCAAAAAAACACTGACAAAAAACATCCACCAAGAAAATAAAACATAACAAAATAATCCGAAAAGCTCAAAGTTCAAGCAAAAAAAAAAAAAAGATAAAAAAAGCCAGTTGACAATTTGGTCATTTCGGTTTCCGGTACGCTCAATCTGATTTGGTGCGTGACTTTGTGGCCACCCTGTACAGGAAATCTGAACAAATAAAAACGTTATATTTAATCGTATGTTCTGAACGGGAAAAGCCTCCCCCCCCCCCCGCTAGTAATAAAATAAAATGAACTTTTTGCCATTTTTTGGCTTCTGTAGAATTTATTCGCGACTTGTTGTCTCTTGTTTTGATCTGTTACTCAACTCTCGCTTTGGAGGTTGGGGGGGGGGTAATTAAGCTTTTTTTTGTATCAATATTTTAACACTTTACTTTATTAATTATCTTTGAAATTTATTTAACTTCTAAATTTAGCTGAATTTGTCAGTTTCTGAAGCCGCCGTAAAAACATTTTTCATTATAACTTTTTTTTTCACGTGTATTTTTCATATTTTAATCTTTCAAACACGATTTAAAAAATCAGAAATCTATTTAAAAAATCGATAATAAATAAATCTGTTTCTATAAAACAAAAAATACGATCAGGCGGCTTTCAAAACTATGTTCACCTATCAGTTTCCGCTATTAATTTGCACGTGCAACGAACGAATTAGAGAATTTTTATTATCAACGATTTATTTGATGTAAAATGAAAAGAATACTCTTCAAATGTTTATAGTTTTTATTTAATATACAAATATTTTTATTATTTATTAAACTCTATAATAACACAACTATTGTAAATTCGGATACAGCCAAATATTTAGATTAACTTTTTTTATTTTGTTCAGATGTATAGGAAAAATGTAAGCCAAAACGGATTAATAAATACATAAATATTCAATCATCAATTTTTTCTAAATCAATATAATCTAAATGTAAATTTGAAAATCCGATAGTAAAATAACGTTACTGACAATAAATTTTATAGTGCTAATGCTGATAATGTTTTTCCATAGAAATTACAGTAAACACACAAAATGACGACGACGTGTTTTTGGTTTAGAATGATGACGTAGTACAGAATAGTTTGGAGGTCCTTAGTTGTCAGCGACCTCTAATACCCCTATAAAACCAAATTAGAGTGATCAGTATTCTGTTGTAGCGTTAGGTAACATTTGGGTGGTTAGTAAATTCAGCTAGGCGTGGCTGTAGGTGTAGTATCAGAATTTTTGTAGGAATTTTTGACACCCCTAACACGAAACTGACAAATAAAATATAAAAATCTCGTAATTTATCTGTTAAAAGTGAGTTATTTATTTTCTTTATGGATTATACTTCTAAAATAAACTATTAAAGTTGTTTTAAAAGTAATAGAAATATTAAAAAAAAAACAGTAATGAATTTTACGAACTCAATATTTTTCAATTTTTAAACTTTAAAAATCTATCAAAATTTTTCTATTGATTCTATTTTTACGATATTTTCAGGGTCAATGTGAAATTTTATGTTCTTTCCAATAAACCGAATATAATATTTTAGACAAACGTTTTTTAAAATTCATGCCCCCCCCCATTTTCAAGTTTCTATTAAAAAGTAAATAATTAATTTACTCACCGAAAAGTAAATAATTAATTTACTCACAAATTGAAGAAAAAAGGTCAATAAATAATATATTCAAATTAAAAAAAAAGTAATGTTTTTTTAGGATTTTACCTGTAAAGTTTGAAGTTTAAAACCTTTTTTTAAACCACGTTATTTGTTTTTTCTTCTTCTTTTTATGGAACCTTGGTCCTTGCTCCTTTAATTGAAACAAAAATTAGGGCTTGAATTACATTTTTCGAGGAGTTATAAGCTTGGAAAGATGGGGTGGAATTATTCACTATTTTCACGAAACTTCTGACACACCTACCTCACCCCAAAAAATAATTCAGGTATTTACCTTTCAATGCACTACCCTCATATATTATATTTCACGTCTCTTCTTCTTCTTCTTCTTCTTCTTCTTCTTCTTCTTCTTCTTCTTCTTCTTCTCTACCACTTTCTCTCTCCAACTCTGAGACCAGAAATATATTTTCTATTTCATTTTTTTTTTATTTTATTATTTGATTATTTTTTTACTTTCTACATTTTATATTCCATATCTTGATAAACGGCCTAATGATGTGAAACCCCCGCTCATCTATTTAACCGTCTGCCTCATTCTTTCTTTCTTTCGTTCTCCTTCAATAACTTACCACTCTCTCATTTCCTTTTGCCCTCCTCTTTCTCTCTCCCCCTCTTTTTATTCTTCTGCCCATTTGTTTGTAATTTAACCCTATCCCTTTCTACCTTTGTTATCTCTTTTTTATGAATTTACAGTTGTTTTACTGATGTTTTGATTTGAATCTGTATTTTGTACTTTTTGTAGTCCGTTATAATAAATATTCAATCTGCCAAGTAAACTGATTAAAATATCAGATCGTTATTTCGAGACTGGTAGTGGAAACATGGGTAGCTAAACAGACAAAAAACGGTAATAAAAACATATTTTGCTCTACATTAGTATTGAGCTCTTTTTCAGGTTTATTCACCATTTTCTCATTATATATATATACATTCTTTCCTCCCGTTTTTTCTTTTTTCACTACCCTGCCTTTTCCATTAACCTTCCTATGTATATACAGTCCTGGTCAAAATCATAAGACTACTTAAAAAAGTAATTATTAGATCAGGGTTAAGGTTTCGAATGAAGCAGATTTCATTTTTTCATCATATTTTCCCTTTTGGCAAGGGTTTCAACCATTTGTTTGATTAAAAATTCGATAATATGCGTAAACGCTTACTTTCTTAAGTTGTCTTATGATTTTGACCAGGACTCTCTCTCTCTCTCTCTCTCTCTCTCTCTCTCTCTCTCTCTATATATATATATATATATATATATATATATATATATATATATATATATATATATATATATATCAGGGGCGGAGATGGGACTAGTGCCACTCGTGCCCGGCACGACCAATAAATCGGTTAATGTTATTCAAAATGGATTAAAAAATCATCCATTAATTTCAAGCAAACATACTTAGTCTGATCTCAATTAAATTACATATCTATTCAAGTTTCGATGACTAAGTAGCAAAAAATTCATAAATATATCTGGGAATAATACAAGGATGCTGTTTTGAACGGGTTGTCTTTGTCCGGCCACCGCCAGATTCATTGAAAACTCCATAATAGCGGCTATGACGTTGAACGTCCGTAATTCGTGCCAAGCCAAATCTTTACTCGTAATAATCATAATGTTAGAGAAATCCAGATTTTTCTGTAATCACCCGCAAAGTGAAGCCCACTTATAGTGCCTAAAATATTTAGCACGATCGAGCCTGCTGATGTCTGTTTTAAGAAGAGGATGAGGGACCGAGAGAGAGAGAGAGAGAGGGAGAGAGAGAGAGATCTCTAGACACATACATACGCATAAACACATAAAGAACGATTACTACTGTTGCAATATGTAGTAGCACGAATAGTTCTGTGTAAACATAACCACGCGTGTATATCAGATTGTAAATAGATATCAGTGATGAAGTTATTGTTTCATTAATTAATAAAGAACAGGTTTTAAATAAGAGTGAATTTGTTTTTTTGAGGACATTTTTTTTCGTGAATTTTGAATCATAGAAATCTACGAAAAATACGGGTTTTAAGTCATGTTATATTAATACTAAGAAACCCGTCAATCCAATAAATCTTCGTAGAATTCCGTAGTGATACGTAAATACTTTGTAATTTGTTTTCATAAAAACACTTTTTATTTTAAGATTCAAATATTAATAACTACATTTTATTTCAGTATTTAATTTATGTATTTCTGTTGTATTAAATGCTAGCTTTTTTTTTCTTTTTTTTTCTCGTCCATAAATGTTTATTTATCTACTGAGTTGATTGCAAAAATAGATTACCTAATTGTACTCATTTTTAGTTCGTGGGAGGGGAATCTATCACCATACTTTCCCTTAAACAGGTCCGTTGGACTTTTATTAAGTACAATACTTAATAGTTATTTTTTTTATTTTTTTTTTTTAATGGAGAGTAGAAAACGCATTGTGGATGCGTTATCGGCAGCTCCTGTTACTCTCGCTTCTTCTTATTTGTCCCTCAGTCCTCATTTTTAAATGAGTGATTTTTCTGACAAAGGGAGAAGAAAAAGCTGTTTTCTAGGTTGGCAGTATTTTTGCGCGAACAGTTGGCAGAGTTGGTGGAAATTTTCTGTTTCTATGTCTATCCTTGTAGCCATGTCACTAGTAAGGGTGCTGGAGGTAAACGTTTTGTCTGGGCTGACGTTATCCGCCTGATAGTCAGGGACCCGAACCTTGGATTAACCACTAAGGAGGCTGTCCTATCAGCAGGTGCAAAGTACTGGGGCTGCTGTATTGCCATTTGGTGAATGGAATCTGGACCATGCAGTAGCTTCTGGTGGGGCCTCTCGATGCCATACTAGTGGGTAATTGTTACGGCTTTACCTTATCATGTGGTACAAAAAAAAAATTCTTCGTTTCTTTTTCTCTCTTAGTTTCCCCTCTCTGTCCTGCTCTAAGTAAATCTGTCGACCTAGTCCACAAATTCCAAAATTTCATCATGACAAGTTTCAAGAAAAAATACACGATTAAACCCGGTTCTCCAACTTCCAACGTAGACCCCTACTACCATGTCTCCTTCTCCAACATCAGGGGTCTACGTTCTAACCTTCCAGAGGTTGAAACCCAATTACAGGAGACTAAACCAGACCTTTTATTTTTAAGTGAAACTGGCATTGGACAGGCTATTTCCCTAGATGAGTTTGCAATTAGAGGATACTCTAACTTAACTTCTAAATCTGACCCCCAAGATCGCCATGGGCATGGAATATGTGCCTATATTAAAGATAGCTTTCCATGTGGGAGGGACATCTCCAGGGAAGATCCTAACTTACCCTATATGTGCTTCCGGGTTGCTTTAGCTCACACTACTGCATTTATATTTACTCTCTATCGCCCCCACAACAGCGGAGTTACTATCTTTCAAAGCATATCTGAGAAAATTGACCAAGTCCTTTCTACTTATCCTTCAGCTAACATTCACGTATGTGGAGACTTCAATGTTCACAACATCGAATGGTTGACCCACTCAAACAAGACCGATGATGAGGGGAGGTTCTGTCATGATTTCTCCATTGCCTATGACCTCACTCAGATTGTTCAGGAACCTACCCGTGTGCCCGATAATGACGGCCAGTATGCGAGCCTACTAGACCTTTTTCTCACAACTTGCCCTGAACTATGTTCAGTTTCTGTTCTGTCGCCTCTTGGATCTTCCGACCACTCTGTTGTATCAATTAAGATAAAAATGAAATGTAATAAGTCCCCAGACGTACCACTTCATCGTACAGTATATCGATACACTAAGGCTGACTGGGATAGCTTCCGTACATTTATATCTGATCTACCTCTGCATTCCATGTTTAAAAAGGATGTGTCCTCTATAGTATTAGACCTAACTGAATGGTTAATTGTAGGTATTGACCATTTCATACCCTCTAAAAAGTTTCAGCAAAAACCTAACAGCCAGCCATGGTTCTCTCCAGAATGTGCTGCTGCCATTGCGCACAGAAATCACTTTTTCCACTGCTTCAAACGTAATAGATGTATGGAAACTAAAGCCGTTTTCAGGACTGCCAGCAACCATTGTAAGAAAGTAATAAGGAACGCAAGAGAGTTGTATGCTCAATCTGTTAAGTCCAAAGTAGCTGAGCAGCGGCTTGGTTCCCACCAGTTTTGGCAAATAGCAAACAGAATCCTGAACAGAAGCGTGTGCTCCATCCCAACTATTATCAATGGACCTGAGGTAATCTCGTCAGCATCAGACAAAGCCAAACTCTTTGTCAAGAACTTTGCAGCTAATTCTACCCTTTGCGACCAAGACCGCCAACCCCCAATATTTCCTCCTGTATCAGACAACACGCTATGTGATATACGTATATCTGTACGTGATGTTGCCAAGCTAATCAAAAACCTTGATTCCAGTAAAGCAACTGGCCCTGATGGTATTCCAATTATAGTACTCAAAAAACTTCAACCTGAACTAGCGCCCATACTTACAAAACTGTTTAAACGTTGTCTTAAGGAGAATAGTTTCCCATCTCCCTGGAAAATCTCATCAGTATGCCCTGTATTTAAGAATTCAGGTGATCGCTCATCCCCCTCTCAGTACAGGCCAATAAGTCTCCTGTGCGTCATGAGTAAGTTGCTAGAATCTGTGTTAAATACAGAAGTAATCAAACATCTCAACAAAAATAACCTTCTTAGTGACACTCAATATGGTTTCCGTTCTGCTAGATCTACAGCAGATGTCCTTACAGTTATATCGCATAGGATTAGCAAATCTCTCGACGGTGGCAATCTTTCTAGGGCAATTGCTCTTGACATATCTAAAGCCTTTGATAGGGTATGGCATAAAGGTTTACTTCATAAGATCGCTAGCTATGGTATAGCTGGAAAAGTCTTCCCAATTATTAAATCATTTCTTTCTGATAGGTTCATAAGAGTAGTAGTTGAGGGGCAAAAATCAGAAGCTCACAGTATTAATGCCGGTGTCCCTCAGGGATCCATCCTTGGCCCAACTCTTTTCCTGATCTACATTAATGATCTTCCAAATCATATCCTTACATCATTTGTAGACATTTATGCTGACGACACTACCATTTATGGTACCACATCTAAGACAGTAAATGAGCAAGTTCTCTCCAATTCTCTCTCCTCTGATCTTGAGCACGTAGTACAATGGGGAAAGGAGTGGCTGGTTACTTTTAATGCATCTAAAACCAAGCTTCTCTCTTTACATCATCAACATTCTAATTCACATTTGTCATCAATTGAAATGAATGGCTCTCGTCTTCAGGAGGCCTCAAGTTTTGACAAGCTTCTGGGCTTGACCATTACTCCTGATCTTAAATGGAACACGTATATCAAATCTGTTGCCAAGGCCGCTGGAAAAATGGTGGGATCTTTCTATCGATCCAGTAGATATCTCACTGCTGATGCTATTCTCTATCTATATAAGAGCCAGGTACGTCCAAGGATGGAATACTGTTGCCACATCTGGGCAGGAGCTGCTAGAAAGGACTTGTCCTGCCTTGATAGAGTTCAAAATAGACTTCGTAGCCTCGTAGGAGATGTCCTTTTCTCCTCCTTACAACCTCTATCTCACAGAAGAGATGTTGCGAGTTTGTCTCTGATGTATCGTTATTTTCATGGAAAGTGTTCAACTGAGCTTCAATCTATGGTCCCCCCTCGCCAAACTTTCACAAGAAACACTCGTCTAGCTGTAAACACTATCAATAATTTCCCCCACTCTTTATCTGTGCCTAAACCTAAACGTAGATTCCATGAACAAAGCTTCTTTCTTAGAACTGCACGCCTGTGGAATTGTCTTCCGTTTTCCTGCTTTCCGGCTGACTACAATATGGTTGTGTTCAAGTCTAAAGTAAATAAGTTCTTGATGAGCCGTTCCATATAAGTTATTAAATTTACCAAATTTTCATTACTAATGATTACTATATTGACCAACTTCTACTGTACACTCTTTAACCCTTATCCTTGAGTGGCCTCTGGGCCTTGATAATGTGGTGATGCCTTTGTAAAAAAAAAAAAAAAAAAAAAAAAAACCCTGTATGTAACTTTTCTTGCTGCATCCATCATTTCACAGCTATTTAAACCCAACTTTATTCATCAATATTACCTTTTATTCTATGGGAAAATTTAATCGCCGTTTTTGGAGAACATTACTTCAGTTGCCGAAATATTTCAGTCGCTTCACTACATTCAATTTTACCAGGGACTTTATTTACGAATTCTTTGTATCTTAGAATTTTTGGATAAAATTAAGATTTTCAATGTTCTCAGTGTCTCCACGGATAACTTCAACTGGTCAAGATATCATATGTTTCAAAATTCATCAGATGGAATTTACTTTTTGGAAGTTCCCTGTATTTTGCGTATAACGTCACTTGGGCTAATTTTCCTGTGTTTCACGGGTAAGCAGATTATTCTCTAAAACATTAAAAAAAGTTTTACTGCATTTACTGTTAATGATCTGAATGTAAAATTAGATATAATGGAAATGGATATTGTGTTAGACCTGAAAAATAGATCGTTTGGTCAGAGAAATGTAGCCGAGAAGCGAGAAATTATCAAAGTTGGGCGCCCAACTCCTTTATTGGTGAATAAGGTTAGAACTCGTTCCTTCCAATCCAAATGGTTTAATGACATTGACTGGTTATGTGCGAGTAAATCTGAGGAAAAACTCTATTGTTGGCCTTGCTTGCTTTTCACGCCTAAATAAGGACAATCATGGACTGATACTGGCTATACTGATTATAGGCATATTTTGGCTGACTGTAAAATTCATTCGAAATCAATGACTCATTTGAACAATTATAAGCGTTTAAAAACATTTGGCATGTATGACATAGTTACTGCTATTAGTGAATCGGCCAAACTTGAAAGAGAAAGACACAATAAATTGGTCGAAGAAAATAGACAATATCTGAAACACCTGATAAACGCAATATTATATCTTTGCAAACAAGAACTACCATTGCGTGGACACGATGAAGGGGAAGATAGTCTTAACAAAGGTAATTATCGAGAATTATTGCAGTGTTTCTCTAAAATTGACAGTGTGTTTGCATCAAAACTTTCCGCAAAAGAAGGCTCTAGGCAATTTTCAGGTGTTTCCAGAACAATACAGAATGAAATTATATCTGCAATTGATAACGTGATTGCTGATGTTATTTACGCTGAAATTCAAAGTGTCCCATTTATTTCAGTGCAGGCTGATGAAACAACTGACTGTGCAATGCATGCACAGCTTTCGATCATTGTTAGGTATGTGAATGGATGCAAAATTATTGAACGATTCCTTGGATTTCATGACGTGAGCGATGATAAAAGTGCCACACGATTAACTGATGTAATCGAGAAGTTTTTAAATTCCTTCGATGATGCAAAATCAAAATTGGTTTGCCAAACTTATGATGGAGCAGCCGTGATGGCAGGTGAACGGAACGGAGTGCAAATTAAATTGAGAGAGAGGGGATTTAAATACGCCGATTTCATCCATTGTTATGCCCATAAACTTAAAGTACGGAAAATGTTGATGGCGTTAAAATATTTTTTTCACATTTACACAGCTTTAGTAAATTCACATCATCTAGTACGAAACGGAAGAGTGTGTTCCGAAAATTTGAAATCAGCATCCCATCTTTGTGTGCTACCAGATGGTTTTATAAATCAAGAACTGTATCCGCTATAAAAGACGATCGTCAAAAAATAATGAACGCACTCGAAGATATTCTTGATCTTGGCGAAATACTGGATGAAGCAACACTAAGTGAAACCGACAATTTATTGTCAAAATTGAATGATTTCACTTTCATGTTTTTTATTAACTGTTTTTATGTCAGTCTTTCTCAAGCAGAGAAACTATTTGACATTTTACAGTGCAGAAAACTCGACGTGAAATATGCTCAAGATAAAATACATGCTTTCATTCAATCAATATCAAACAATTGTGAACATTATGAAAATATGATCCAACAAACGATGACGTACATGGAGATATCTGACGAATCACATGCTCCACCAACAAAAAGAACTAGGGGAAATCGAATCAACTACAAAAGTGTATATTTTGAAATAATTCAAAACATCATTTCGTCACTAAAGGATCGATTCGCCAACATAGGAGACTTTTCATATTTTGAATTGCTCGATGTGAAGAAGTTTGAAGTTTTTTCCTTACATTCCCTAAGCAACATATAGATGCGTTGCAGAAAAAATACCCTGGTATTTTTGACCTAAAATCCTTGACAAGTGAGCTCAGGTATTTGTATTCTGACAATGATTTCCAAAAATGTACCTCAAGTAAAGCTATTTCGGAGATGCTTCATGAACTCGGTTTGTCTGCAATGTCTGAAACTGTGAGACTGATACAACTTTTCCTTACCATCCCCGCTACTTCAGTTTCAAATGAAAGAAGTTTGTCAACCTTGGACAGAATACGATCGTTTTTAAGATGCACTATGGCTGAGGATCGACTTTCGTCTTTAGCCCGAATTTCAATTGAGAAGGAAATGCTTAAAGACTTAGAGCAAAGAAATGAATTGCACAATAAGGTATTAGAAAAATTTGCGGCCAAACCAAGACGCCTGGAGTTTATGCTCAAATGAGATGACCTTCCCAAAAACGCGCTTGACCTGCAGACACTCCTATTCAAAGGCATTTATAGACGAACACTAGCTGTAAAATGATGCAGCAAAAAAAAAAGTTACATACAGAATCTTTATGAAAAAAATTTATTTACGTACTACTACGGACTTCTACGAAGGTTCCGAGGTTTGAGGGTTTTTCTTACTATTAATATAAAATGACATAGAACCCGTCACGAATAAACCATTCCTTAATGAAAGAAAAGGGATTGTGAAGTGATAATAAAAAATCAATCATATAATTATTTTATAATTCCATGAGACAAATGACCTGGCGATTTGTGGACTTAATTGCTAACCTGGTTAGTTGTCATTGTCATCAATTTCTTTATTCTAATAAACATATTTTTCTACTCATAGTAATGAATATCTCTTCTTGATTTTGAAAGGGAAAAAATATCTTATCTACTGTATCAACAAGACCACAAATTATATAGTATCTTGATTGTTCACAAAAAAACAAAAACAAACACCATGCAAGGTACGTTAGTCAATCTGTGCTATGCAATGGAGAATCACGCAATAGCAACTATGATTACTTATTTGGGTCCACGGACCACGGATTGGGAACTAAAGTTGACAAAGGGCAGGGGGGGGCGGCACGACAAGCAATAATAGGCTAGAGTCGCCACTGATATATATATATATATATATATATATATATATATATATATATATATATATATATATATATATATATATATACTAGCTGTACCCTGCCACGTGTTGCAGTGGCTCAATTTGGTGTAATGGAAAAATTTAATAAAAGAGAAAATGCATGTTTCTTATATTAGTACAGCAATCCACTGTAAAAAGTTAAAAAGAAGGCGAAACTGAAAAAAATGGTACTCTTGCAGAATTTGATCTGGATCCTCGAGAGTTTCTGTCAATCATTCATGTTTTGGACTTGACCAACAATCAGTGGATGAAGCCGAACGTGGCAAAAATGTTGAAACGCTAAATGTTTTTTTTTGTTGTTGTTGTTTTAAAAAATGTGAGTTAGTAATTAATATTTGGTTGATGGTGGGGGGAGGGGGTTACTATACACAGATTCGAAAAAGTTGTCCAAAAACAAATAAATGAAAGCAAAGGTAAGGTAATTTACATTTCTACCTAATTGGATAATTGTTTAGTGTTTTTATGTAATGTAAAATGTTTAATTGGCTCAAAAAACAGAAATGGTCGCGGATTCTGTTGAATACGTTAAGTTTGGGAAAGTAAGTTGAAAACTAAAAACTATACAAAACAGTGTCTGAAACTCACCGATTATATGTTACCATGACATAGGCTGGCATAATCGGTAGGTTTCTGACAGTATTTTGTATAGTTTTTTTTTAGTTTTAACTCACTTTCTCTAACTTAAAGTAATCAACAGTGTCCACCACCATTGGTAGCTTTCAAATACACCAATAAACACTGTTTTTCGAGCCGACTAAACATTACATTAAATGAAAAGGGTTTGTATTACTAAACACAGATACAAAGAAGTTGTCAAAAAATAAATATATAACAAATAAATGTTATCAAAGGCAAGAAAAGTAAGTGTTCTACCTAACTGGATAAGATTTTAGTGTTTTTATGTAATGTATAATCGGTTCAAAAACATTCAATGTTATCGGTATATCTGAAAAATACAAATGGCGGCAGACTGTATCGAACACGTTAAGTTTGGGGAAATTTTGGGAAAATGAGTTTAAACTAAAAAAACTATACAAAATACTGTTAGGAACTCACTCAATATATGTTACCATGATGTAGGCTGGCATATAATCGGTGGTTTTAAACTTTTGCTCGATACAGGTGACGACTTTTAAAAGTCCCTTTTAGTGATTACCTGGTTTGAGGATATTTGCACAACTAAACGGCAAATCTGCTAAAAAAAAATCCGGTATTATTTTACTTTAAGGCCTGTTTCACGTTCATATATAACGAAATATTTTATTGTAGGTTTCGGTGTGCTAAAAACAAATCTGCAAACCGTTTACGTAGCAAAAAAAGTTTTCATGATATTCATGAAATTACTTTTTCGAAAAGTGGGTGATCACTTTTCAATGTAAATTTAACTTAGAATGAGCACCCACTTTCTGTCCACCTGAGAAAGGGGCATTTTTCTGTTTCTTGGCTAAAAAGTTTTTTGTTTGATTTCTTTTGCATGGTAATAACCCCTGAACTCTGGGACTATTTTCCATTTAACAGCTGTAGCCTTCGTTTATGCTATGCGTAAGCATAAACGAAAGCTGTTTAGCCAATAAACATAGGAAAAAATCCCCCCTCTCTCAGGTGGCTAGAAAATGGGTGCTCATTTTAAGTTAAATTTACATGGAAAAGTGATCGCCACTTTTTCGAAAAAGTAATTTCTTCATATCATAAAAACTATTTTTTTGCGACGGAAACGGTTTGCAGATTCGTTTTTAGCACACCAAAATCTAGTTGTTATTTACGAACGTGAGACGCACGGCCTTTAATGGAAAATTATATCAAAAATCCGGGGGAAAATAGTTTTCAATAAAAACAGCAAATGAATTCGATAGAAAAAAAATGGATGCTATTTTTTTCTTTCTGCGTGTTTCTTGGCTAAAAAGTCTTTTTGTTTGATTTCTTTTGCATTGTATTAACCCCTGAACTCTGGGACTATTTTCCATTTCACAGACGTAACCTTTGTTTATGCTATGCGTGAGCATAAACGAAAACTGTTAAACATGCATTCGCGTACCAAACTGCCTTGTCAAAAAAACCTTTAAGCCAATAAACACGAAAATAAATGCCCCTTCCTCAGGTGGCCAGAAAGTGGGTGCTCATTTTAAGTTAAATTTACATGGAAAAGTGATCACCCACTTTTCGAAAAAAAAATTTCTTCAGATCATGAAAACTATTTTGGTACTCCTTGGGCGTTGAGTTCCATGGCTACACGCAGAATTATTTAATGGTCGTTCCCTTAGTACCCCCTAGTCAAGGCTAACGCATGCACACATAACATTTTTTATTTATTTACTTACGTGGTGGAGTTTCTATACTGATAGGTTTTTTGACATTTTTACTGGATTATTATTGATTGAACACTAACCAGATTATGAAAAAAAAAATTGAAAAAAAAATCATTTCAACATTTGAAAGGGGTACTCACTTTTTAGTTACCACGTTCTGGTAAAGCGGTCACTTTTTATTTATTTTTTATTTTTTCTAAATACGGAAGTGTCTTCGGGAGATATAAAATGGTCGCATGTTGACGAAGCAATGTATCGGGAGGCGTACGGGATTAAAAATTATTGGTAAATTTTAAGATTAGGTCCACCTCCTCAATTTTCTTTTAAATGACGACTTGAAATGGTTTTCGACTATGCTGAATACGAAAATCGCATCGAAATTTTGCAGAAATAAGTAGTTATCAAGATATAAAAAGTTGTATTATGCATTGTAATCTTTGGCGGCCATCTTTTTTACGTGTGTGTATTTCTTTATGGCGCGTGTGCACGTAAAAAGATGGCCGCCGAAGAATACAATGCATAATACAACTATTTATTTCCGCAAAATTTCAATGCGATTTTCGTGTTCAGCATACTCGGAAATCTATAAATGTCGTCATTGAAAGAAAAATTGTGGAGGTGGACCTAATCTAAAAAAATACCGAATTATCAAATATTTCTCCAGCATGTTAGTGAAATTTATAATACTTTAAAAAAATTAAAAAGAAATAAAACAAAAGTTTTGAAAAAAAAACTCACCTTTCACAAAAACAATTAAAAAAAAACCCCCACAAACTGACTAAATAAGTAAAAAAAAAATAATTAAAAATCTCGAAACTTTATTTTCATGAAAACAATAAAAAAGTCCTGTTCTCTCTATTTTTTTTCTTTGAGAAACAAATATATTTCTGACTTACAAATGCGGTAGAGACTCATTATTTTTACTTTCTATGGTTTTGATATACCGCGTTTTTATTGCTTACAAAATGGGTGACTGATTTATCAGAACGTTGTAACTAAAAAGTGAGCACCACTTTCAAATGTCGAAATAATGATTTCTTTTTTACATTTTTTTTAATAATCTGTTTAATTAGTGTCCAATCAATAATAATCCAGTGAAAAAAAATCCAAAAACCTATAAATATAGAAATTAAGCATGGGAGTAATGGTTGTACAACAACGTCGCCTTTCGCACTTTTACAAACATTGTTTTTAAAAAGTAACTAAACCATTTATTGATAATTTGTCACGTGTACAAACATTTATTTATTTACGTAGGCTTAACTCCTTTCATGAATAAGAAAAGTTTTACTCTTTAAGAATAATAAAAGGAAAAAGTTACTGAACATTTATAAAAGGACTTACTTCTTTTCATGAAGGCCAGAGGAATAGTTGGCCGAAAAGTCGTGAAACAACAACTAATAAAGATGAGAATAATAGTCCGCAATAAATAAAAATGGTGCTAATGCAAAGAGCGATCCGCGCTATTTTTTAAATCATATTTCCACGTTTAAATAACGTTTTACGATATGCTTTTTTTATTATTATTTATTCAATTGTAAGGTTAAAGTACAGAATAGGTACAAAACATCCTTCCCTCCCCATGTTAAGAATGACTTTTTAAATAATAACATTATTTCAGCACGGATCACTCTCTGCATGAGTAATCTTATATCGAAAAACAAAACAAAAAACTCAAAAGCAAGCAACAAACTTATTTTTGGCTTATATATAAAAAAGAAAAGATGTGTAAATTAAAAAATTTGGAAGATAAACAAATGAAATATGTTTTTTTTTTGCTTTTTTTTATTTATCGAGTTAACAGAAAATGAAATCTTTCGTCAATTCGTGGCTGTGAAATGAATCGAACCGGAAGTTCAGTTTTATCAACAGAACAGATTCGCAGTAACGGTTAAAAACTATATTTATTTTATTTAATATTTTTATTTTAATTAGGTAAATTTATTTTAATAACATAAAAACATACCTCGACTCTAAAAATGGGTTGTCTGAAAATTTCAAATAAATTGGTAACGTAGAAATATGGTTTTATTCTTTTAGAACGAACCAACAGTTACATATATATATATATATATATATATATATATATATATATATATATATATATATATATATATACAGTTGTGCGCAAAAGTATTCGACCCCTACCAAAATTGTCTTATTTCTTTGAATGGATACTTCAATAATCTTTAAAACCTTCTTTAACGACTAAGTTCGAATAAACTGTATAGTTTTCAACAAAAAATAATAAAAAGTAATTAGTGCTTGATAATATAAATAAATTTATTTACGAAAATAAAAATATGGATGTTGCAAAAGTATTCGACCCCTTTTCATTAATACTTGGTTGAAGCTCCTTTGACCTTGACTACTGCAAGTAAACGTTTCCTATAACATCTAACGAGACTTCTACATTTGTCCACTGGAATTTTAAGCCACTCTTCTTGACAGTACAGTTTTAATTCAATCAAATTAGATGGTTTTCTTTTATGTACCGCAATCTTAAACTCATGCCATAAGTGCTCAATCGGATTTAGGTCTGGAGACTAGGAAGGCCATTCTAGAACTTTCATCTTATTATTCTTTAACCATGCCTTAGAGCTCTTTGAAGTTTGTTAAGGATCGTTGTCCTGTTGAAAGGTATACATCCTTCCATGCCCCAACTGGTTCGCAGACATAACAAGATTTTCTTTCAGTATGGACTGATATTTTACTGAATCCATTCTTCCAGCGATTATGGTTAATCTTCCAGTTCCATTTATTCTGAAACAGCCCCACACCATGATTGATCCACCTCCATGCTTAACGGTTGGAACGGTATTCTTCAATAAATAATCAGTATTTTATAAGCAGTATTTTCTTTTCGCCAAACACAGCGTTGCTGGTTGCGTCCAAATAGTTCCACTTTCGTTTCGTCTGACCAAATTATATTATTCCAGTAATCAATAGGCATTTCTTGGAACTTTTTTGCAAAATTTAATCGAGCCTTTTGATGAGCTTTGGAAAGTAAGGGCTTCCTTCTGGCAATACGTCCATGCAATCCGGGACGATTTAATGCCCTACGAATAATTGACAAGTGTACATCTGAGCCAGCATTCTTCAAATCGTTCTGCACGTCCTTTAGGTTAGATTTAGAGTCTATTGAAACTTGTCTAACAATTTTCCTAGCCCCACGTGTCGTAATTTTTCTTGGACGACCTTTTCTTGGAATACTTGATACAATCCCTTTTACTTTCCATTTTTTTGATAATGGACATAATGGTCGACCGTGGTATAGAAAAACGTTTGGAAATTTATTTATAACCTTCTCCAGACGGGTAGGCATCGATTACTTTCTTTTTAATGTCTTCAGAGTACTCTTTGTTCTTTGTCATAGTTGCAGATTTGTTGACGTTGAAAAAGAATTTTTTTACTTGAAACAATTATTCAATCATTCAATATGACATTGAAGTTCAATTTTAACTGATTTTAGATTCAGTAGAGTCATAAATATTATTTATAGGAAATAAATACAAGGTCAGACTAAAATAATAAACTTAATGACGCTTTTATTTAAACTTTAAATTAAAGGGGTCGAATATTTTTGCAACATCCATATTTATATTTTTTGTAAATAAATTGATATATATCCTTAATCTCGAATTACTTTTACTGAATTATTGTTGAAAATATATACAATTTATTCATAATTAGCCGTTAAAAGGCGTTATGAAGATTTTTGAAGTATATATTCAACGAAACAAGAAAATTTAGACAGGGGTCGAATATTTTTGCGCACAACTATATATATATATATATATATATATATATATATATATATATATATATATATATATATATATATATATATATATAGAGAGAGAGAGAGAGAGAGAGAGAGACACACAATAAATAAGTAAAAATTATATTCCAACATGCATGATATTGACCATCTTATAAACTATTCCTTTAATTCAGTTGACTTATACAATTCATGACAGTATCTGTTTCGTAGCGCAAAATCAATCACTAAAGTATTATATCAATGAATGTAAGTAACCAATTATTTTACAATTCACCATTAGCAGAAATGAAGTACAACTTATGACTATCGATTGAAATAATTTTTTATACTTAAATTTTATATTGGACAGATTAGTGAATTAATTTATAATATAAACCGAGTAAATCTTTTTTATAATATTAAGTGAAAGACATTAAAACTATATTAGATTAATTATTAGTTGAATATGGATGACTATGGGTTACGAAATGTTTATAATATGAACGTTAAAGGAGAAGTAAAAATGAAATTAAAGAGGAAAAAATAAATAAAATTAAACTTAATATTTCGTTAGTTTTGTTCCAAGGGAAGTAACTCTGCCTCACTTTAATTCAAATAATATTTATTATTTACAATTACGATAAAAAGGTTTCAGATAATTTTTAAACTTAACTTAACGTAGGTATATGCTTGGATTGTATGATTTTTGAAAGCTTGATTATAATAGTCAAGAAAATTGAATGATGTCTGGTTTTCAATTCAAATCAATTGATTAATTATAATAATCGTAGCGATCAATCGTTTTAAGCTTAGTTTAGTTTCGTACATACAAACATGTAACATAGTTTATAATTTATTAATGTTATTTTTATAAGTATGAATACACAAGTTAGAATTAATAAATTATCTAATTATTAAATAGAACTTCTTCTGATGAGTTAAGGACATAATAGATTCACTGATTGATATAATAATTAAGTGATTGATTTTGCGCTACGAAACAGATACTGTAAAGAATTGTATAAGTCAACTGAATTAAAGGAACAAATTATAAGTTGGCCAACATCATGAATTTTGGAATATCATTTTTTGTTATTTATTCTCTATATTGCTCTATAATTACATTGAGCTTCTTAAATAAGGATTGGTATAGATTATAAGAAAATATATTTCAACAGAACGATATATATATTCTCTTCTTTCTTCTCCCTATTTTTCTATTTATTTTTTTTCTTTTTCTCTCTCTCTCTCTCTTATCCTTTCCGCCAACCTCCCCTCTCCTCTCTTATTCACCATATCACTCTCTCCCACTCTCCCCTTCTTTCTATTATTTTTACTCTTCCCAACCCTGCCCCTAACCCCTTCCCACACTCCCCCTTTCTATATTATTCCTTCCCTACTCTATCACGGTTACATCATTTCATCATTCTCGCTTTCACATAACTCCCTCTCTCCCTCACATCTATTCACTATCCTGTTCTATTCAATTCATCTATTTTTATTTAAAAAAAAAGGTTTATTATTTATTAGAAAGTTTTATTTTCAGAAAGTTTTTTAATTAAAAATGCGCCCATAAGAAAGGAAAAATTTCTGTAAAATGAGACCAAACATGGCGTATTGCTACTTGGACGTAAGGTGCTACTAATTGGAATCATATCTAACATGGGATTGTGGAGAGCTTACCAGTGAGATGCCTATTCACATTACATTTAAACTTCTGCATATCATTACACTCAGGGAATTAAGAATCATGGGAAGCGGGTTCAAAAGTCAAGGGGAATTCTACTACAATATAAGGATTGTCGGCACCTAGAGGCTTCAACATTGAAGGGTTGGTATTTTTCTGCTTTCGCATCATTCGGGAGTTTGTACATCGACGGTTCACAAGTGCTATTTAATCAGAGCACATTCAATTAAAGAAGTTACAAAATTGGCAAACAGATGCAACATTCCGGCGATGTGACAGTGGCTGGAGCATGGCAGATAGTGCAGATTCTATTAGATTTGAAACTCTTTTTGGATCATGTCTAATAGGTAAAGACTAGCGGTAGATTTATCAGCTTAGATGTGACGACAATACTCTGCATGGTAGAGATATAGGATATGTGGGAAATGTTAGGCCGAAAAGTTTGAAAAATGGGTTGTCAGGTAATATGTTTTTTGTTATGGTAATAGTTTAGAGTTTTTTTAATGATTGTTAAAGGAACGAAGCTTAGTCTTAGTAGCATTACCTGTTTTTATTCATTTGCGGTTCAATTCCTCTACAAACTGAACGTAGTTTTCTAATACCTCTGCTATTACTTTTGATATGTGTACATTCGTTTTCCCCTCATGTCTATTATAGTGAAATTACAAAACTGATGAAAATATTCTTGAAATTTCACATTACTAAATCAGATAAAAAGACTATTTTTCAACCTTGAAAAGAATTGATAAATTCGAAGAGACATAATGAGTTCTTAAAGAAACTAGCATTGCTTTCAATTGAAAAATATACTTCACTAATACACAAGATGTCAAGTTGAAAATTATATTTTCTTACAAATTCAAACAATAAGAATGAAGTAAAATAAAATATTTATATATAAGATTCTATTAAGCTTATATATTTTTATATGTATGCATATATATGTATTTTTATGGTTTAATTTTACAAAATATCGAAACAATAGGTAAAACTTTTTTCTGGAGCAGTGTAACAGAGTACTCATGAGAAAATCAGCAGCAGCTATAAGATAGCTGGCTTGCTATTTTATATTGCCTTTAACCTTAATCACTACCGGTTTTGAAGAACTGTTAAGGTTATGTGCGTAATTGGAACAGATTATCTCTTTTCGGGGAATCAGGTGAGGGGGCAATGTTTTGTGAAGCTGGATTTTTTTTAGATAAATTGAAGTTGTGCCTAATATTGCTGGTGTGGTAGACATTTGTAAAAAAATCCGATCTTCGTTCTGTCGACAGAACCGTTTTTATTTTTTTATCGCCACCGAGTTATTAATTTGTTTTACATGGACATGCTTGTGTTTTGAACATATATAAATATATGGAGGCGTTATCAAACGTTCAAACAATTATTGTGCCATCCGAAAACTTTCATTTTTATCTTTTATTCTATTAACAAGTTTTTGAATCGGATTAATTAATTTTATAAAATGGCCGTTTTCATCTTGTACTAGATAATATTGTATGGTCTTTACTTCCGGATATTGCATCCTTATTTTGGAGAGTGGATGTGTTTGCATTTTATTATCTTAATTACTGTTAAGTTGAAGGGAGTGCAGAGAGTACAACCCAGGACATGAGTACCACCCAGGCTATGATAACGTAATTGTGTGAAATTGGCAATACCTATATGTGCAGATCGAAATATAAATTGGATAAGATTATAAAAATAATAATTAGAAAATCGAAAGAAGAGAAGAAACATTAGAAAACCGAAATAAGTAATTGTATTAAGAGAAGAAACATTGCTAACTAAAAAATTAACTAGGATTAAAAATATGAATTCATCTGTAACATTATTAAATTTTAATGGAATTTGTCTTTCTATTTCGATTGTCTTTATTCTTTTAGATAATCATGGATACGTGTTTCGTCATCTCTAACTCTTATGTGTGATTAAAGACCGAAACTGTAGTTGCTCTCTACCGGTTGCACAAAAAAAACCGCTTCTGAAACTTGAATGAAGTTCTTCATCTTATCCTCGTTCACGCTGTTTATGAAACACGTGATTCGGAAAGAGGGATTTGAAGAGACAGCAAAAAAACATATGGAAGAGCAAACTAACCTGAAAAACATTCATGTGAATCCCCCCCCGCATTTAACGGTGGAAGTTATTTCAAGGTATTAGCAATAATTATAATAAGCAATTGGTGATGGTAAAAGTCAAGTATATGTTTTGTTTCATGAATGTATTATCCCAGGCATTATCTACTTATTTTGAATCACAAATTTTATATTATTATTGCGTGAAGTATGGCGAGGGTAGAAAGATTATTTTCAGCAATTGATTAATTTGACATTTCTAAGAGGTTAATTCTAAATATGAATTGACCTTGTGTCTAACTTAAGCCATAGAAAGCATATGAACAAATCAGACTTTCGTGGTGTTA
The DNA here is from genome assembly GCF_053919585.1 of Euprymna scolopes. NCBI lineage: Eukaryota > Metazoa > Mollusca > Cephalopoda > Sepiida > Sepiolidae > Euprymna > Euprymna scolopes. The sequence goes on from NC_136527.1 coordinate 30,878,643, forward strand.
TTTCAATGTAGTGTTTGTTCTGTCCTAGAAGGATGTGCTCGCAGGTAAAACCTTTGAATGTGTAATTTTTCTATTGCAGTCTTTATTCAATTTTCGGAAAGATAGATTCCAATTATACAATATGCAACTCTGTGAGGCATGTGAATAAATGTAGATTATAAAATAGAATTAAATTGTTGAATGTTGTTTGTGCAAAAGGTTTTAACGACATATAAGCTATATATGATGAATCACATTCCACCACAAAATTATGAACATGACGTTTTTAAGGTGATTAAATTTCTTTTTGTGTGTACGGATGGGAGTGTTATATTTGAGGATTTAAAAACAACTTAGCATAGTACTTTTGTATACTTTGTAGTGGTGATTAATTTCTTTCGTCATTTTCAAATGCAAGTTAGTTCTTACAAGGATTCATTAACTCAAAATATTCATAATCGAAAATTGTTTAAAACTAGAAAACCCACACTCTTATTCTTATATATTGAGAACATACGCCTATAACAATTTTGTTAATTCTTATGAATTTTGGTGAGGGTTACAGTCGTACAACTCATAATAACCTGTTGTTTACCAGAAATATGCTGCAGGTGGCGTGATTAAAAGTTTCCCTAGATAAATATATGAGAAATGTGTAACATGATATGACAAAGAAGTATCTCATGTATTTGAGGATAGAAAAGAGTTTCCAATCTGAATCTGGAAAGAATCTTCAAAGAAGAAATACATTTTTTCATGCCAAATTACGTGAATACATGGAAAAATTTAAAAAAATGCAGAATAAAATACTTAATCAAAAGTAAAATTAATAAAAGAATCAATTCGAACATTTTGTTAACTTTATTTCACGTTTGCAGTTCTCAGAAACGAAGGGGTTCCTACCTATAATAAATCTGTCTTTTTATTAAAAGAACCAGAATGTTATTTGTCTCTTTTTTAATTTAATATATATATATATTAATTCTCATGCATTTCAACCGAGAAATCATTTAACCAAATATATTTGTCAGTTTTTTAAAATCCTTTTGTCTAATTCAGTTGCTCTTATAATTACTGAAATAAAAATTTTCCAAAGATTCCAGCTTTTTTCTATCTTTTTAAAAGCAGTGGTAATCAAGCTTTCATTGTGAGCAGTCATTATAATTCTATCCTGATCATAGTGAAGAAATCCTCTTTAAAGCCAGTCTATAAAACATTCCTTACTTATATAATAATAATAATAATTCCAGAAAAGACTTAGCACACTATTGTTTGGCACATTTTTTCCAATTTTTGAAATACAATGTGTGGAGTATTTTTAACTACTATTTTGATTTCTGTAGCTGCTCTGTTAAGTAAAGCATCAGTAGGAACGATCTGTATGTGTTTTCATATGCCTCACCAAATGTAAATCGGATGCAAAAGAAGAACCACATAATTAACAAGAATGTGGTTTCTCTCCTGTATGTGTTTTCATATGGCTCAACAAATGTGACCTCCATGCAAAAGAAGAACCACATAATTAACAAGAATATGGTTTCTCGCCAGTATGTGTTTTCATATGACTCAACAAACTTGGCTTCCATGCAAAAGAAGAACCACATACCTCACAAGAATGTGGTTTCTCTCCCGTATGTGTTTTCATATGACTCAATAAATGTGACCTCTGTGCAAAAGAAGAACCACATACCTCACAAGAATGTGGTTTCTCTCCCGTATGTGTTTTCATATGACTCAATAAATGTGACCTCTGTGCAAAAGAAGAACCACATACCTCACAAGAATGTGGTTTCTCTCCTGTATGTGTTTTCATATGACTCAATAAATGTGACCTCTGTGCAAAAGAAGAACCACATACTTTACAAGAATGTGGTTTCTCCCCCGTATGTGTTTTCATATGACGCAACAAACTTGACTTCCATGCAAAAGAAGAACCACATACTTCACAAGAATGTGGTTTCTCTCCCGTATGTGTTAGCATATGATGCAATAAACTTGACTTATATGCAAAAGAAGAACCACATACTTCACAAGAATGTGGTTTCTCTCCCGTATGTGTTTTCATATGCCTCAATAAATGTGACCTCTGTGCAAAAGAAGAACCACATACTTCACAGGAATGTGGTTTCTCCCCCGTATGTGTTTTCATATGACTCAACAAACTTGACTTCCATGCAAAAGTAGAACCACATACTTCACAAAAATATGGTTTCTCGCCCGTATGTGTTTTCATATGACGCAACAACGTTGACTTCAGTGCAAAAGAAGAACCACATACTTCACAAGAATGTGGTTTCTCTCCCGTATGTGTTAGCATATGACACAATAAACTTGACTTGCGTGCAAAAGAGGAACCACATAATTCACAAGAATGTTGTTTCTCTCCCGTATGTGTTTTCATATGATGCAATAAATGTGACTTCCATGCAAAAGAAGAACCACATACTTCACAGGAATGTGGTTTCTCTCCCATATGTGTTTTCATATGATGCAACAACGTTGATTTCAGTGCAAAAGAAGAACCACATACTTCACAAGAATGTTGTTTGTATCTCATGTTTGCTTGCATCTGATTCCACAAAAGTAGGAATGTAATGAAGTAGCACGCTAATAAATTTCAACTTTGGAAAATTTATATGAAGAAATTAATAATTATTTTAAACGATTTTTAAATCAACAATGCCGAAAGGTGCTTCTTATCCATTAATGAATTTCTTTTCATTGTTGCAAATTCTGAAAGTATAAAATAAATTTGAAAAAGTACATTTTATGTTGTAAAATTCAATTTATTATGTTGGTAGTTATTAAAAATATCCAAACATCTATCAATAATGAAATTAAAAAATAAAATGAGTATATTTTTAATTCAATACATGTTTGTTTACAAAATTAATGTGTTTTTATTTTTCAAACTGAAAATAATCACGTTTTTTTATTTTAGAGATAAGGATTGAGTCTTCATATTATTTGTTTCTTCAGAATACTGTTCCCCACTTGGGTGTTATTTTCACAACGTTTCTATGTTACCTCCGATCTTATTTGGGTGTATTTTGTCGAACTTGAGAACCTTTCTCTTGAACTCAAAAATCTTTACATAATTCTGAATGGAACGTTTTATTAAGTACATGAGATTAGCACACTCTTGTATTGGTAGCGATGACTGGGTTAAAATTCCTAAGTAATTTTTAATTCTATTTTCAATCTCATTGAGGATAAAAACTTCTTGCGTTTAGTAGTATGTAACCTACAACTAAATTTTACCAAGTACTCTAATCATAGCAACATATATTAGTATTACAGGTTCTAGCAGACAATCCTAGTATGAATTTGAAGAACTATTTTGTTTCTAGATGTTATCAGTATTCATTACTTCATATCATATAAATATATATATATATATACATATATATATGGATGTATAGACAGTTTTTATTACATATTACTATATGTATATATATTATTATTAATGGTTCCTTTATCATGTTAAATAATATATAACCTACCTTACTCTTCATTGTTTTTCTCTATTTATAATTTTTACTTTATCCCATAATGGTAGATGATTTATCTTTTCCATCCATATATATTCTGCTATAACTAATTTTTCAATCTCTCCACATATTACAGCTTTTCAATGTTTTTATAATTTTACTGTTAGTGAATGACAAGACTCACATTTGTATAATTTTCCACATTTACATGGAATCTATCAGTCATGATTTTTTCATAAGTGGCTTTCCATGAACAACATGTTTCTGTAGAATCGAATCACTCTTGAATACTATATTATGTCTAGCTCTCTGTTATATTGTTTTCTTAAACTTTCCACCTTATTTTGATATTTTTATCAGTAGCAATACACAATGAACGATAAAATGCTTTGGATAATCACAGATTCCAAGAGGATGCTGATAAAATAGTCATATTTTACAAACCAAAGCATTTTAAGTCGTCAATATACCACTGTTTTGTTTTTTCAAACGAATTTATAAATAATAATGTGCAGTATATATTTTGTATAATTTTTAGTATGAGTCATAAGTTTTGTAGGCGTGTCCTATCTGGATACGTTATTAGACTACTATAATCAGTTTTTTTTTTAAGTATAAGTAAAAATAGTTTGTTGTTTTTGCAATTGTTATATGTATGCGCTGTTTTTCTTAAGTCAGCTTGCTCTTCACTGTTCTCTTCCATCTATAATTTGTACTTAATCCTATAAAAATAGATGGTTTCCCTTTTCCATACATATATATTCTGCCATAACTGATTTTTAAATTTTTCTACATATTACAGCTTTTACACATATTTCTAATTTTACAGTTAGTGAATGACATGGCTCACATTTGTATAATTTTCCACATTTACATGGAATCTATTAGTCATGATTTTTACATAAGCGGATTGACATGAACAACATGTTTCTGGAGAGTCGAATCACTTTTGAATATTCTATTGTGTCTAGCTCTCTGTTGTATTGTTTTCTTAAACTTTCCTTATTTTGACATTTTTATCAGTAGCAATACACATGAACGATAAAATGCTTTGGATAATCACACATTCCAAGGGGATTCTGATAAAATAGTCATATTTTACAAACCGAAGCATTTTAAGTCGTCAATATACCACTGTTTTGTTTTTTCAAACGAATTTATAAATAATAATGTGCAGTATATATTTTAAGAGTTTTAAACAAATAAATTTATAAATAATAATGTTCATTATATATTTTAAGAGTTTTAAACAAATAAATTTGTAAATAATAACGTACATTATATATTTTAAGAGTTTTAAACAAATAAATTGATAAATGGGCATTGTATATTTTAAGAGTTTTAAACAAATAAATTTATAAATAATAATGTACATTATATATTTTAAGAGTTTTAAGCAAATAAATTCATGAATAATAATGTACCTTATATATTTTAAGAGTTTTAAATAAATAAATTTATAAATAATAATGTACATAGTATATTTTAAAAATTTTAAGCAAATAAATTGATAAAAAATGTTAACATCATAAAATGACGTTTTCAATAAAATTTTGTAACAACTCCCCCAATTTCTAAATGCTCGTACTGTGCTGGTATGAAGAATGTTTTCATGAGATTTAGAATCTTGCCAAGATAAGATGGCACTTTCAATAGTTTCGCCTCTCTGAAATTGATTTGAGCACTCGTTTTTCCGTTGTGTAAAAAAGATTTCAACATGAGTATGGAACTTTTTTGTTTTGATTTTATTTGAACTATCATAAAACAATCTTTTTACTGTTTTAATCTGTTAAAATAATAATTGTATATGGTTTTCTGTTGTTGTAAATAGCAATTAAAACACATGATATCCGTAAAAAATCGTTTTGATTTTGAGTGTAGACTGTAGCATTAGGAATAGCATAATAACCAGAAGCAGCGATAGCACAGCCCCTGTAAAAGGACGTTTTTTATTGTTGATTTTTATTCAAGATCGATTTTTTTAAATCAAAAATTTGATTATAAAAACTTTTCTTACATGTTTAGTTAGAGCTATTTTCTTATCAAGCATATAAATATTTAAAAACTTTGACTAGTGGTCAAAATTTTAAATATTGTGTTTTTGTTTTGAACAACTGAAAATGTGACTGAATTATGTTTTAGGTTCACATGTATGAGCGGTATCAGCTCTCTATTTTTTAATTTTCGTCTTTTTTCCAATGTTTGCAGCGAATTATTATTGAATAGAAACTAATGTGCCCAATTATAAAAAATGCAAAATCGATATTTAAATATTTGTAGGAGGTGCTCAGTTAAAAAAATAAAAACGGTAGAAAAAGACGTGAAATGTAATTTTAAAAATTTAACAAAAACTTGTTTTTTTTTTAATATATTAATGTCAGCTTTAACAAATAGTTATTATTTTTCGGTAAGTTACATATAAACGTAAAAAAAGATATTTCCTTAAGGAAAAGTGCAAATGATTGTTTTCCCATAAAAATTATATTGGTCAACTGTCCTAAGACGCTAGAATGGTCTTAAATGCTAAGTCATTTTACATTAAATTCATGTGCAACCAACCCCCACTCTAAATTCTAAAAGTTCTTTTTGTTTCTATCAAATATCCAGGATGTTAACACATAACTTCCCTTAGCTCTAATTGTAGAAATTTAAGAATAAAGTAATAAATAGCAGCGTTTTAAAGCACTTAGACAGGAACCTGAACTATGTGATAAAAATTTAGGAATAGCTAATGAGTCCCCATTAATTGTAGAAGGTTAATTAATGCTCGATTAAGAGTAGGAATAGAATGTTTGTCTTTCCGTCATGACTGATTTGTTGCAGAGAATCTGAACACACGTGTGATAAAAGCCATGGGTTGCTAAGAAAAAGGAGATGAGAATGTACTTCGATTTAGGTGTTAGTAATAATTAGCACTGTTTTTAAAGCACTTATAGGAACCTGGACTATGTGATAAAAAAGTTTAAGAACAGCTAATGGTTCCCCATTAATTGTAGAAGGGCTTGCTCGATTAAGAGTAGGGAATGAAAGTCAGTCTTTCTACCATAATTTCTTTGTTGCAGAGAATCTCAACACAAATGTGATAAAAGCTGCAAGTGGCTTAAGAAAAATGGGGTGAGGATATACGTCAATTTAGGTGAAATGATGCAAGCAGATGTAATTGAGCGATCGAATAGTCCATGGAGTTTTCTGATTGTGTAAGTAGAAAAAGAAGGATGGTAGTAAAATAGATGTAAAGGCTTTAAATAAAGTCATGAAGAAGTTTGCCTGAGTGTTACCGGCCATTGATGACATATTAGCCTTACTTGGGTCTACAAAATACTTTGTAAACTTAGATCTGAAGTCGGGTTACTCTCAGGTTAAATTAAATAAGAATGATAAAGAAAAGAACTTCATTTACCTGCAACTGAGGTTTATTTCACTTTAACATTATACAATTTGGTCTCGCAAACACCCCCGGATCTTTCAGCAATTAATGTCCATAGTTCTACAGGGACAGAAAGATTATGCATTACCATATTTGGATGATATTTTAATATTCTAAGATACGATGGAAAATCACTTAGATCACATAGATAGGGTACTACTAGTCATTTTACATAAGCACAACCTCATGATCTGATATGATTTTTGTTAAAAACAAATTTACTTTTTTATCTCATAATCTTAGTGATATGCAAAAGAGATAGTACGTAAAATCGTTTTATTTGAGCCAAAATAGTTTTCATTGTATAAGAAGGTTGAGGGCTTATTGCTGTCATATGTTATGTTTTATTATTATTATTAAGACACTTTTGGGTAACTAGGAGATAGTGACTTTCATGGATATGTATAGAGGTTGACTGGAGGCTTTTGCGGTTCCTAATAAGAAGGCAGAAACGGTGGTGCATCTGTTGTTGGATAAAATTCTCCCCAGATTCGGAGAACCACCCCAGCTTTTAAAAGATAATGCCTGGAAAATATTAACAAAGTCATGAAGAAGGTGTTGAAGGACATCAACATACATCATGTGATGACGTCATTTTATTACCAAACAAAGAAAGAAGTAGAAAGATTTCACAGAATGATGCATGACAGTTAAGCAAAAAACATCAGGAACAATCAGTTGTCATGGGATTTATACATAAACCAAATGTTGGCAGCTGTCAGATTTCATGTGAACGAAACAACGAAATTATCACTATACTACTTGCTATACAACAGAGCCGTGATCTTGTCATTAGATAATATATTAATGCCTTGTAGAGTATACTATGGTGATGAGCAACACGAGATCGCTCTAAAAGAGATGCATCGATCTTTTACTTTGATAAGGAATAACATTCAGGAAGTTAGGAAAAAACTGATAGAGAACAAGAATAAGAAAATAAAGTCAGTAGATTTTAAGATTGGAGATCTGGTTTTTTATAAGAACCACCAGAAGGCGCATGTGGAACATCTGTGGACAACGTTGATTGAGGAAAGTCTAATGAGTTGGATAGTGATTGAGCCACAGAACAAGCTGATATCTCAATATTCATTAGAGTTTGGAACTGGTATCTCAATATGGAGGAGTCAACATCAACAGCCGTTAATGGATTGTAGAGTCATGACATATAGCATGACATCGAAAATTGCAAATAATTTGGACACAAATTATCTGCTGTATCATCGTTTGTGGATGTCCAAGACAGTAATATATAATATAATGGAGTCTACATCAACGGGAAAGGTCGTTGATGGTTTGGAGAGTCCTGACACATAACGCGGCATCAAAAATTGCCAATAATTTGGACACAAGTTATCTCCTATTTGCACCTATTGTGGATGTCAAAGACATTAATCGGATCCACTTAGGAAGGCCTAGAGTTGGTTCAGAGTTTGGAAGTGGGGAAAAGGAACCAGTGAGAGGGAATTCGTACGATCTATATTCTGTTTTTAAAAAAATATTGTTCTCTCGGGATTCGTTTTATATGTGACACTTTGGAAGATGATTTCAGTTAACCATTTTGACAGAGTATGTGAAGCGTTTGGAATGAATTATGAAAGAAAAGATTATTAGAAAGACAAAAGAAATGAATTTTTCCTTGTTTATAAACTCGAGCATGGAAGTCATCAAGTGTCATCTACCGATGTTAATTTTAAATTATCAGATGGTATTCACCATGCATCGGGCGTGCCTCATATTAAGACATTTAACAAAAGAAAAAAGAAACTTATTCTTGGAAAGAAAAAAATTTAGTTAATAAGACAATAACGAGTTTTCAAATATTAAACAATGAAATTCCTTATGTTATGATTGGTGGCCGCCACTGATAACATAAAGAATTACTTAGCTTAATATCCATACAACTACTTGTTAGCAGCAATTTTTAATGTGGTATTCGTTTTCAGCATACCCTAAAACCTTTAGAATTCGTCATGGTAAAGATGACTATTAAGGTGGAAAGTAAGTTACAATTTACCAAAACGGCATTCAGGCAGCCCCTCCCCCAAATATCACCATGTGGCCAGAAAATGGGTGCTCATTTTACATTAAATTTATATAGAAACGTGAACATCAATTTTCGAAAAAATACTTTCTTCATGTCATGAAAACTAATTCTCTGCGTCACTTTTAAAATATTTATTCATTTTCAGCATCCTTGAAAACCTTTAAAAGTCGTCATTGTAAAGAATATTTGTAATTTTGAAAGATTTTAGAAATTGACCTTTTTTATGTTTAAGTCAGTAGTGAAAACAAAATCTGATTTTTTTTTTGACTTGTGAAACATTTAAAAACCTAAAATTTATAAAAGTTGTATCAAGAAGCAGAACTTGAAGTATCAACAAAAACATGAAACGGAAACGAAACGAAACTTCTTCCGTTTTATTTATTTATTTATTTTTTTAAATACTGCAAAAATTAGTTTTAATTATTTTCTTCTGTATCTTCACTTTTCACCGTAACAAAAAATAAAGTAGAAAAATATTTTGTAATAAAAAAATATAAGTTGCATTCAAAATAATTTAAAATAACAATTAATCGTTTTCGGGAGTTTTGTTAAGAGAAGCCAACAAACAAAAAAAGTGACTAAGCAAGATAAGTTACTCTTCTACCTACCTGGATAAGTTATGTATTTTAATGCTTTTATTCGGTTCAAGAAGTTACTCTTCTACCTACCTGGATAAGTTATGTATTTTAATGCTTTTATTCGGTTCAATAAGTTACTTTTCTACCTACATGGATAAGTTATGTATTTTAGTGCGATAAGTTACTGTTCTACCTAGATGGATAAGTTATGTATTTTAATGTTTTTATTTGGTTCAATAAGTTACTCTTCTACCTACATGGATAAGTTATGTATTTTAATGCGATAAGTTACTCTTCTACCTAGATAAGTAGGCCGATACAATTTTCAGATAATAACTTTATTCATCCAAAATGATGGAGGTCTGAAACATAATTTAAAATTAACCATTTTGGAGAGTTTTGTTAAGAGAAGCCAAAAAACAAAAGAAGTAACATGGGTATAAAATGATGGAGGTCTGAAACATACAATGATATTATGGTAACATGGGTATAAAATGATGGAGGTCTGAAACATACAATGATATTCTGGTAACATGGGTATAAAATGATGGAGGTCTGAAACATACAATGATATTATGGTAACATGGCTATAAAATGATGGAGGTCTGAAACATACAATGATATTATGGTAACATGGGTATAAAATGATGGAGGTCTGAAACATACAATGATATTATGTTAACATGGGTATAAAATGATGGAGGTCTGAAACATACAATGATATTATGGTAACATGGGTATAAAATGATGGAGGTCTGAAACATACAATGATATTATGGTAACATGGGTATAAAATGATGGAGGTCTGAAACATACAATGATATTATGGTAACATGGGTATAAAATGATGGAGGTCTGAAACATACAATGATATTATGGTAACATGGGTATAAAATGATGGAGGTCTGAAACATACAATGATATTATGGTAACAAGAGTATAAAATGACGGAGGTCTGAAACATAGAATGATATTATGGTAACATGGGTATAAAATGATGGAGGTCTGAAACATACAATGATATTATGGTAACATGGGTATAAAATGATGGAGGTCTGAAACATACAATGATATTATGGTAACATGGGTATAAAATGATGGAGGTCTGAAACATACAATGATATTATGGTAACATGGGTATAAAATGATGGAGGTCTGAAACATGCAATGATATTATGGTAACATGGGTATAAAATGATGGAGGTCTGAAACATACAATGATATTATGGTAACAAGAGTATAAAATGATGGAGGTCTGAAACATACAATGATATTATGGTAACATGGGTATAAAATGATGGAGGTCTGAAACATACAATGATATTATGGTAACGTGGGTATAAAATGATGGAGGTCTGAAACATACAATGATATTATGGTAACATGGGTATAAAATGATGGAGGTCTGAAACATACAATGATATTATGGTAACATGGGTATAAAATGATGGAGGTCTGAAACATACAATGATATTATGGTAACATGGGTATAAAATGATGGAGGTCTGAAACATACAATGATATTATGGTAACATGGGTATAAAATGATGGAGGTCTGAAACATACAATGATATTATGGTAACATGGGTATAAAATGATGGAGGTCTGAAACATACAATGATATTATGGTAACATGGGTATAAAATGATGGAGGTCTGAAACATACAATGATATTATGGTAACATGGGTATAAAATGATGGAGGTCTGAAACATACAATGATATTATGGTAACATGGGTATAAAATGATGGAGGTCTGAAACATGCAATGATATTATGGTAACATGGGTATAAAATGATGGAGGTCTGAAACATACAATGATATTATGGTAACAAGAGTATAAAATGATGGAGGTCTGAAACATACAATGATATTATGGTAACATGGGTATAAAATGATGGAGGTCTGAAACATACAATGATATTATGGTAACATGGGTATAAAATGATGGAGGTCTGAAACATACAATGATATTATGGTAACATGGGTATAAAATGATGGAGGTCTGAAACATACAATGATATTATGGTAACATGGGTATAAAATGATGGAGGTCTGAAACATACAATGATATTATGGTAACATGAGTATAAAATGATGGAGGTCTGAAACATACAATGATATTATGGTAACATGTGTATAAAATGATGGAGGTCTGAAACATACAATGATATTATGGTAACATGGGTATAAAATGATGGAGGTCTGAAACATATAATGATATTATGGTAACATGGGTATAAAATGATGGAGGTCTGAAACATACAATGATATTATGGTAACATGGGTATAAAATGATGGAGGTCTGAAACATGCAATATTATGGTAACATGAGTATAACAACAATTCAACGATAAATCTAATATGCACTAATGGCTGGATTATGATTATGTAATACACTATCCTCTATCCCTCCCCGAGTCATTTGAGAGTATTCTGAATGTCTGTTACTGGTGATGATTACAGATAGGATGATGTTCTTTTCAAAGATAATTTTTTAAAAGATAGTGTGTTTATACTGTCTTTGCACTATGACCTCAAATCATGTGAGACAATGCAATTAAAATAAGAATTAATACGTGTACTGCTTGTACATAAAATAAAGAGACAGTCGTGAATCATCATTGGGTAAACTGCCCTCTGGTTCAGCGATTATTCTGCCCCATTTAATGTTCATAATCACTGAGCTACTTTGGTTTTTGTCGTGGGCGACTGGAGCGTCTTGAAGTCTGGTCGAAGGAAAGTTGTTCTGGTCTTACTCTAGATGTCACGCTCCTTCTCGATGTAGTTGGTACTGTGGATGATGGCGTTGGAGCCTGCGGTGTGGGAGGTGGCCTGGTAGATGCAGGCATGGGAGGTTGACTGTCATCCACTGGTGGTGATCTGTCCAAGACTGATGGCATTGGTGATTAAGGCTAAGAGACATGAGGTGGTCTACCCTGCTCAGCTGGTGTAATGTGACGGTCTGAGATGGAACAGCTAGGGCTATTGTTATCCCACTCACTATTGTAGGTGGGTTGGGATTTCCTTCTTTGAAGTGATATCTCAAGTCATGGTCAATGGTATGTTTTTCAGGAGGGGAATACACCGGCATGTACTTTCATAGAAACTTCCTGTTGTGTAAATGTCACTCTGCCTGATCCGATCTGTACAACATACTGGTCAAATTGATGAACTTCAATGACAGTTCCAGTTTTGTCCCATTTTCTTGGACAAGGGCCAGTTTGATTTTGGATCCTGACATTGTCTTCCACTCTGAGAGGTGACAGCCACTTTGTATGTTCAGCTAAGCATCCGGCAGTTTTCATGTGTCAGTTGCGTAAAGCTTCCTCTCTCAGAGTAAGTGTGTCACTCTCATGTCTCATGAGGTTTGTAGCTGCCGGGCAGGATTGGGTGAAGTCTCCGATTGCCCGCCCAAAGACACACATTGCTGGAGATAATTTTGTATCTCTGTCCGGAGTGTTTCGATACTGCAACATGGCAGGCTGAAAGGCATCGGTGTCTAGTTCACCATTTGGTTCAGTGTTGTCTGTAATCATGCATTTCACGGTCTTCACTCCAACCTCTGCTCTACAGTTGCTATGTAGAAAAGCTACAGATGAGAGCCTATGATTCACACCCCAGGTCTTTATGAAATCTCTGGTTGTTGAAGCTGAAAACTCTAGACCGCCATCTGCGTATAACTCATCTGCTATTCCAAATGTGACGAATGTGCGTCGTAAGCAGTCAATGAAGCCAGAGGCACCATTGTGTGCCCTTTCAACGATGGGTCAGTTTGAGTATCTATCAACAACTTCCAGGTAATTACGGCCTTTGTAGTGGAAGAAGTCCGCACATACACACTGAAATGGATACAAGGGGTAGACGGGTGGCATTGGCGATGCACTTGGTTGAGATGGCGCATTTCGGTTGTAATGATTGCAAGAGTTTCTGAGTTTGGTGATGTCATTACTTATACCAGGCCAAAACACAGAGGTTTCTGCTATGACGTCATGGATGAAATGCCTTGATGTGCAGAGTGCAACCCTGTAAGCACATCTTTTCTCAGTAACGGTGGAACCACTATCCTGTCTTTGTACATAATGACACCATTAACGGTGGAAAGGTGGTCGGGGAACTGATGGTATACTCTCAAAGAAGGCGGCAGATCATTTCGGATGTCTAACATAACACTTTCAATTTGCTGTACTAGCTTGAGCATGTCCTAGTCGGTGGCTGTTGCAGTTCTAATCTTGTCCCAGAAGATACACTGCAATGATGTGACTGAACACAAGGCTGATGAGTAGAATATGGCTTCACCACATTGCGAAGCAGTGTCTGGCTCTCTGGTAATAACATCCGAGGCTTTGTGCTGCAGTGTTGGGATGGTTTGTGTCACCTCAGTCCGGCTGTAGACATCAGCAGAGGCTATGTCATCAATGAGAACCATATTGTCAAGCCTTCCAACTGGGTGGTGAGATACGGTATCGGCAGCACAATGTTTGGCACCAGGCACGTGTATCATTGTGAACTTGTACCTTAGGGAATTTTCCTTCAGATTGCGAAGTCTTGAATTGGCGATGTCTTCCAGTGATCTGTCCCCAAAAAGCTTGATCAGGGGCTTGTGGTCTACTGCGATGATCAACTTGTCACATCCCAGACCAAAGTATCTTGCTTTCTCCAAGGCGTCAGCACCTGCAAGGGCTTCACCTTCGACGGGTGCATACCTGGATTTTGTGGGGCTGGTGAACCTGCTACCAACAAGAGTTATCTTCCACCCGTCTCGGCAACAGAAGGGCACAGTTTTGATGCATTTGCAATATTTTTAGAACAGCCAGAATCCAATGCCATTCTTCGACGAGTTCGTAGCTAGACAAGTTGGTTTGTTTTTGTCGAATATCTGGACACCATGTTCAATTTCAATGATGATGACTGCTTTTGACTCCTGAAAAAGACGTTCCAGTGTGTTGTCCCTGTTGAATAGAGTTTCAGGTTTCAACAGTTGTCTGAATGCTTGCATCCTGTTCGTCATGCTGAAGGCGTATGAATACCTAGTGTACGTATTGTCAAGTACGAAAATAAACATGGTCAATTCGCGCCCAGGGTACAGGAAAAGAACATGGTCGACTATTGGCGATCGGACCTCCATCATACATAAGTAGGCCGATACTATTTTAAGACATTAACTTTATTCATCCAAAATGATTGAGGTCTGAAACATACAATGATGTTATGGCAACATGAGTATAAACATTACAATTCAATTATCTGTTGGATAAATCTAAGATGCACTAATAGATGGATTATGATTATGTAATACACTATCCTCTATATGCTAAGTTTTTTATTCTGCAATCCTCAAATATAGCACGTTCATGCATTCACAAAAAATAAATATAATTACCTTAAGAAATTCATTGGTAATAATTTTGTGGTGGAATGTGATTTATCAAATATAGCTATTATATAGTAAAAACCTACTGCACACCAGAAAGTTTTACCTGCGAGCAGATCCTTCTATGACAGAAAACTGGCAAATTTGCATACACGCTTTAACGCATACATGCATACATATTAAAAATATATACACATGCATATATATAAAAAATATATACATATACATACATATAAAAATATATACATATTTTTTTTTTAATTCAATTTTCACCCCAAACAAGGCACATAGCCACTTTGAAGCAGGGGGCTACTATTAGGGAATTAATTAGCGGGGTCATTATGAAGGGAGAAGAGTAGAAAGATGTTTGTTAACATTACACTTGAACTTCTGCATATCATTGCAGTTGGGAAAGCAGAACCCCGGAAGGGAGTTCCAAAGACCCGCAGTTCTTGGGAAGAAACTATTGGAGTAAAAGGCTTTCTTGCACCTAGGGATCTCCACTGTAAAGGGATGAGACTTAGTAGCTTGTCGGGTTTGTCGGGGGTAGTTACGTCGGGGAGGTACAAGTGTTTGCAGTTCAGTTGCATACATACAAAAATATATACATATGCATACATATAAAAATATATACATATGCATACATATACAAATATATGCATATGTATACATATAAAAATATATACATATGCATACATATAAAAATATATACATATGCATACATATAAAATACATACATATGCATACATATTAAAATATATAACTATGCATACATATAAAAAATATGTACATATGCATACATATAAAAATACATACATCTGCATACATATAAAAATATATACATATGCATACATATAAAAAATATATACATATGCATACATATAAACATATATACATATGCATACATATAAAAATACATACATATGCATACATATACAAATATATACATATGCATACATATAAACAATATATACATATGCATACATATAAAAATATATACATATGCATGCATATAAAATACATACATAAGCATACATATACAAATATATACATCTGCATACATATAAAAAATATATACATATGCATACATATAAAAAATATATACATATGCATACATATAAAAATATATACATATGCATACATATAAAAATATATACATATGCATACATTTAAAAACAAAAATATATGCATACATATATAAAAATATATACATATTAATACATATAAAATATATATACATATGCATACATATAAAAATAAATACATATGCATACATATAAAAAAATATATATGCATACATACATAAAAAATATATACATATTAATACATATAAAATATATACATATGCATACATATAAAAATATATACATATGCATACATATATAAATATATATACATATGCATACATACAAAAATATATACATATGCATACATATAAAAATATATACATATGCATAAATATAAAAATATATACATATGCATACATATAAAAATATATACATATGCATACATATGCATACATATAAAAATATATACATATACATATATATAAAAGTTATATACACATCCATACATATAAAAATATATACATATGCATACATATAAAAAATATATACATATGCATACATATAAAAAATACATACATATGCATACATATAAAAATATATACATATGCATACATATAAAAAATATATACATATGCATACATATAAAAAATATATACATATGCATACATATAAAAATATATACATATGCATACATATAAAAAATATTTACATAGGCATACATATAAAAATATATACATATGCATACATATAAAAATATATACATATTCATACATATAAAACTATATACATATGCATACATATAAAAATATATATATACATATGCATACATATAAAAATAAATACATATGCATACATATAAAAATATATACATATGCATACATATAAAAATATATACATATGCATACATATAAAAAATATATACATATGCATACATATAAAAAATATATACATATGCATACATATAAAAATATATACATCTGCATACATATAAAAAATATATACATATGCATACATATAAAAAATATATACATATGCATACATATAAAAATATATACATATGCATACATATAAAAATATATACATATGCATACATATAAAAAAAAATATATATGCATACATATATAAAAATATATACATATTAATACATATAAAATATATATACATATGCATACATATGAAAATAAATACATATGCATACATATAAAAAATATATATGCATACATATATAAAAAATATACACATATTAATACATATAAAATATATAAATATGCATACATATAAAGATATATACATATGCATACATATAAAAATATATATACATATGCATACATATAAAAATATATACATATGCATACATATAAAAATATATACATATGCATAAATATAAAAATATATACATATGCATACATATAAAAATATATACATATGCATACATATGCATACATATAAAAATATATACATATACATACATATATAAAATATATACATATCCATACATATAAAAATATATACATATGCATACATATAAAAAATATATACATATGCATACATTTAAAAAATATATACATATGCATACATATAAAAATATATACATATGCATATATATAAAAAATATATACATATGCATACATATAAAAAATATATACATATTCATACATATACAAAATATATACATATGCATACATATAAAAATATATACATATGCATACATATAAAAAATATATATATATGCATACATATAAAAAATATATACATATGCATAAATATAAACATATATACATATGCATACATATAAAAATATATACATATGCATACATATAAAAATATATATACATATGCATACATATATAAAAATATATACATATTAATACATATAAAATATATATACATATGCATACATATAAAAATATATACATATGCATGCATATGAAAATATATATACATATGCATACATATAAAAAAATATACATATGCATACATATAAAAATATAATACATATGCATACATATGCATACATATAAAAATATGTACATATACATACATATAAAAAATATATACATATCCATACATATAAAAATATATACATATGCATACATATAAAAATATATACATATGCATACATGTAAAAAATATATACATATGCATACATATAAAAAAATATACATATGCATACATATAAAAAATATATACGTATGCATACATATAAAAATATATACCTATGCATACATATAAAAAATATATACATATGCATACATATAAAAAAATAAACATATCCATACATATAAAAATATATACATATTCATACATATAAAAATATATACATATGCATACATATTAAAATATATACATATGCATACGTATAAAAATATATATATGCATACATATATAAAAATATATACATATTAATACATATAAAATATATATACATATGCATACATATAAAAATAAATACATATGCATACATATAAAAAAATTTATATGCATACATATATAAAAAATATATACATATTAATACATATAAAATATATACATATGTATACATATAAAAATATATACATATGCATACATATAAAAATATATATACATATGCATACATATAAAAATATATACATATGCATACATATAAAAATATATACATATGCATAAATATAATAATATATACATATGCATACATATAAAAATATATACATATGCATACCTATGCATACATATAAAAATATATACATATACATACATATAAAAAATATATACATATCCAGACATATAAAAATATATACATATTAATACATATAAAAAATATATACATATGCATACATATAAAAAATATATACATATGTATACATATAAAAATATATACATATGCATACATATAAAAATATATACATATGCATACATATAAGAATATATACATATGCATACATATAAGAATATATACATATGCATACATATAAAAAATATATACATATGCATACATAAAAAAAAATACATATGCATACATATAAAAATATATACATATGCATACATATAAACATATATACATATACATACATATAAAATATATACATATGCATACATATAAAAATATATATATATATGCATACATATATAAAAATATATATATATTAATGCATATATCCAATATATATACATATGCATACATATAAAAATATATACATATGCATACATATAAAGAATATATACATATGCATACATATAAAAATATATACATATGCATACATATAAAAATATAATACATATGCATACATATGCATACATATAAAAATATGTACATATACATACATATAAAAATATATATATGCATATGCATACATATAAAAATAAATACATATGCATACATATAAAAATATATACATATGCATACATATAAAAAATATATACATATGCATACATATAAAAAATATATACATATGCATACATATAAAAATATATACATCTGCATACATATAAAAAATATATACATATGCATACATATAAAAAATATATACATATGCATACATATAAAAATATATACATATGCATACATATAAAAATATATACATATACATACATATAAAAAAAAATATATATGCATACATATATAAAAATATATACATATTAATACATATAAAATATATATACATATGCATACATATGAAAATAAATACATATGCATACATATAAAAAATATATATGCATACATATATAAAAAATATACACATATTAATACATATAAAATATATAAATATGCATACATATAAAAATATATACATATGCATACATATAAAAATATATATACATATGCATACATATAAAAATATATACATATGCATACATATAAAAATATATACATATGCATAAATATAAAAATATATACATATGCATACATATAAAAATATATACATATGCATACATATGCATACATATAAAAATATATACATATACATACATATATAAAATATATACATATCCATACATATAAAAATATATACATATGCATACATATAAAAAATATATACATATGCATACATTTAAAAAATATATACATATGCATACATATAAAAATATATACATATGCATATATATAAAAAATATATACATATGCATACATATAAAAAATATATACATATTCATACATATACAAAATATATACATATGCATACATATAAAAATATATACATATGCATACATATAAAAAATATATACATATGCATACATATAAAAAATATATACATATGCATAAATATAAACATATATACATATGAATACATATAAAAATATATACATATGCATACATATAAAAATATATATACATATGCATACATATATAAAAATATATACATATTAATACATATAAAATATATATACATATGCATACATATAAAAATATATACATATGCATGCATATGAAAATATATATACATATGCATACATATAAAAATATATACATATGCATACATATAAAAATATAATACATATGCATACATATGCATACATATAAAAATATGTACATATACATACATATAAAAAATATATACATATCCATACATATAAAAATATATACATATGCATACATATAAAAATATATACATATGCATACATGTAAAAAATATATACATATGCATACATATAAAAATATATACATATGCATACATATAAAAAATATATACGTATGCATACATATAAAAATATATACCTATGCATACATATAAAAAATATATACATATGCATACATATAAAAAAATAAACATATCCATACATATAAAAATATATACATATTCATACATATAAAAATATATACATATGCATACATATTAAAATATATACATATGCATACGTATAAAAATATATATATGCATACATATATAAAAATATATACATATTAATACATATAAAATATATATACATATGCATACATATAAAAATAAATACATATGCATACATATAAAAAAATTTATATGCATACATATATAAAAAATATATACATATTAATACATATAAAATATATACATATGTATACATATAAAAATATATACATATGCATACATATAAAAATATATATACATATGCATACATATAAAAATATATACATATGCATACATATAAAAATATATACATATGCATAAATATAAGAATATATACATATGCATACATATAAAAATATATACATATGCATACCTATGCATACATATAAAAATATATACATATACATACATATAAAAAATATATACATATCCAGACATATAAAAATATATACATATTAATACATATAAAAAATATATACATATGCATACATATAAAAAATATATACATATGTATACATATAAAAATATATACATATGAATACATATAAAAATATATACATATGCATACATATAAAAATATATACATATGCATACATATAAGAATATATACATATGCATACATATAAAAAATATATACATATGCATACATAAAAAAATAAATACATATGCATACATATAAAAATATATACATATGCATACATATAAACATATATACATATACATACATATAAAATATATACATATGCATACATATAAAAAAATATATATATATGCATACATATATAAAAATATATACATATTAATGCATATAATATATATATACATATGCATACATATAAAAATATATACATATGCATACATATAAAGAATATATACATATGCATACATATAAAAATATATACATATGCATACATATAAAAATATAATACATATGCATACATATAAAATATATATACATATGCATACATATTAAAATATATACATATTCATACATATAAAAAATATATACATATGCATACATATAAAAAATATATACATATGCATACATATATAAATATATACATATGCATACATAAAAAAATATACACATATGCATACATATAAAAATATATATACATATGCATACATATAAAAATATATACATATGCATACATATAAAAATATATACATATGCATACATATAAAAATATATACATATGCATACATATAAAAATATAATACATATGCATACATATGCATACATATAAAAATATGTACATATACATACATATAAAAATATATACATATCCATACATATAAAAATATATACATATGCATACATATAAACATATATACATATGCATACATTTAAAAAATATATACATATGCATACATATAAAATATATACATATTCATACATATAAAAATATATACATATGCATACATATAAAAAATATATACATATGCATACATATAAAAATATATACATATGCATACATATAAAAATATATACATATGCATACATATAAAAATAAATACATATGCATACATATAAAAAAATATATATGCATACATATATAAAAAATATATATATATTAATACATATAAAATATATACGTATGCATACATATAAAAATATATACATATGCATACATATTAAAAAATATATACATATGCATACATATAAAAATATATACATATGCATACATATAAAAAATATATACATATGCATACATATAAAAATATATACATATGCATACGTATATAAATATATACATATGCATACATATAAAAAATATATACATATGCATACATATAAAAAATATATACATATGCATACATATAAAAATATATGCATATGCATACATATAAAAATATATACATATGCATACATATAAAAACTATATACATATAAATACATATAAATATATATATATATATATATATATATATATGCATGAAACCAAGTAGAAAATGATGTCAAGCCAGTCATAAATAAAATGATGTCCAGCCATTAATGAAATAAATTATGACAAGTCATTAATGAAAAAAATAATGTCAAGCTATTCATGAAGAAAATAATGTCAAGCTATTCATGAAGAAAATGATGTCAAGCTATTCATGAAGAAAATGATAACAAGCTATTCATGAAGAAAATGATATCAAGCTATTAATGAAGAAAATGATATCAAGCTTTTAATGAAGAAAATAATGTCAAGCTTTTAATGAAGAAAATGATGTCATACATACAAAACTATTTAAACGTTGTCTTAAGGAGAATTGCTTCCCATCTCCCTGGAAAATTTCATCAGTATGCCCTGTATTTAAGAATTCAGGTGATCGCTCATCTCCCTCTCAGTACAGGCCAATAAGTCTCCTGTGCGTCATGAGTAAGTTGCTGGAATCTGTGTTAAATACAGAAGTAATCAACCATCTCAACAAAAATAACCTTCTTAGTGACACTCAATATTGTTTCCGTTCTGCTAGATCTACAGCAGATGTGCTTACAGTTATATCTCATAGGATTAGCAAATCTCTCGACGGAGGCAACCTTTCTAGGGCAATTGCTCTTGACATATCTAAGGCCTTTGATAGGGTATGGCATAAAGGTTTACTTCATAAGATCTCTAGCTATGGTATAGCTGGAAATGTCTTCTCAATTATTAAATCATTTCTTTCTGATAGGTTCATAAGAGTAGTAGTTGAGGGGCAAAAATCAGAAGCCCACAGTATTAATGCCGGTGTCCCTCAGGGGTCCATCCTGGGCCCAACTCTTTTCCTGATCTACATTAATGATCTTCCAAATCACATCCTTACATCATTTGTAGACATTTATGCTGACGACACTACCATTCATGGGAGCACATCTAAGACAGTAAACGACCAAGTTCTCTCCAATTCTCTCTCCTCTGATCTTGAGCATGTAGTACAATGGGGAAAGGAGTGGCTGGTTACTTTTAATGCATCTAAAACCAAGCTTCTCTCTTTACATCATCAACATTCTGATCCCCATCTGGCATCAATTGAAATGAATGGCTCTCGTCTTCAGGAGGCCTCAAGTTTTGACAAGCTTCTGGGCTTGACCATTACTCCTGATCTTAAATGGAACACGTATATCAAATCTGTTGCCAAGGCCGCTGGAAAAATGGTGGGATCTTTCTATCGATCTAGTAGATATCTCACTGCTGATGCAATTCTCTATTTATATAAGAGCCAGGTACGTCCAAGGATGGAATACTGTTGCCACATCTGGGCAGGAGCTGCTAGAAAGGACTTGTCCTGCCTTGATAGAGTTCAAAATAGACTTCGTAGCCTCGTAGGAGATGTCCTTTTCTCTTCCTTGCAACCTCTATCTCACAGAAGAGATGTTGCGAGTTTGTCTCTGATGTATCGTTATTTTCATAGAAAGTGTTCGACTGAGCTTCAATCTATGGTCCCCCCTCGCAAAATTTTCACAAGAAACACTCGTCTAGCTGTAAACACTATAAATAATTCCCCCTACTCTTTATCTGTGCCTAAACCTAAACGTAGATTCCATGAACAAAGCTTTTTTATTAGAACTGCACGCCTGTGGAATTGTCTTCCGTTTTCCTGCTTTCCGGCTGACTACAATATGGTTGTCTTCAAGTCTAACGTAAATAAGTTCTTGATGAGCCGTTCCATATAAGTTATCAAATTTAACAAATTTTCATTACTAATGATTATTATATTGTCCAATTTCTACTGTACACTCTTTAACCCTTATCCTTGAGTGGCCTATTGGCCTTGATAATGTGGTGATACCTATGAAAAAAAAAAAAGAAACAGTCCAATGTGAACAAGTTCTAATTGAATCGTCCCCCTAAGTAATCCAAGTTACAAAATTCCCACTGTTTACTATGCTAAAATAACAATGATTAATGTATACCTATTAACCCTTATCCTTGAGTGGCCTCTGGGCCTTGATAAGTGGTGACACCCATGTAAAAAAAAAAAGCTATTCATGAATAAAATGATATCAAGCTATTCATGAAGAAAATGATATCAAGCTTTTAATGAAGAAAATAATGTCAAGCTTTTAATGAAGAAAATGATGTCAAGCTTTTAATGAAGAAAATAATGTCAAGCTTTTAATGAAGAAAATAATGTCAAGCTTTTAATGAAGAAAATGATGTCAAGCTATTAATGAAGAAAATGATGTCAAGCTATTAATTAAGAAAATAATGTCAAGCTATTAATGAAGAAAATGGTGTCAAGCTATTAATGAAGAAAATGGTGTCAAGCTATTAATGAAGAAAATAATGTCAAGCTTTTAATGAAGAAAATAATGTCAAGCTTTTAATGAAGAAAATGATGTCAAGCTTTTAATGAAGAAAATAATGTCAAGCTTTTAATGAAGAAAATAATGTCAAGCTTTTAATGAAGAAAATGATGTCAAGCTATTAATGAAGAAAATGATGTCAAGCTATTAATGAAGAAAATAATGTCAAGCTTTTAATGAAGAAAATGGTGTCAAGCTATTAATGAAGAAAATGGTGTCAAGCTATTAATGAAGAAAATAATGTCAAGCTTTTAATGAAGAAAATAATGTCAAGCTTTTAATGAAGAAAATGATGTCAAGCTTTTAATGAAGAAAAAAATGTCAAGCTTTTAATGAAGAAAATAATGTCAAGCTTTTAATGAAGAAAATGATGTCAAGCTATTAATGAAGAAAATGATGTCAAGCTATTAATGAAGAAAATAATGTCAAGCTTTTAATGAAGAAAATAATGTCAAGCTTTTAATGAAGAAAATGGTGTCAAGCTATTAATGAAGAAAATAATGTCAAGCTTTTAATGAAGAAAATAATGTCAAGCTTTTAATGAAGAAAATGGTGTCAAGCTATTAATGAAGAAAATGGTGTCAAGCTATTAATGAAGAAAATGATGTCAAGCTATTAATGAAGAAAATAATGTCAAGCTATTGATGAAGAAAATAATGTCAAGCTATTGATGAAGAAAATGATGTCAAGCTATTAATGAAGAAAATAATGTCAAGCTTTTAATGAAGAAAATAATGTCAAGCTTTTAATGAAGAAAATAATGTCAAGCTTTTAATGAAGAAAATAATGTCAAGCTTTTAATGAAGAAAATAATGTCAAGCTTTTAATGAAGAAAATAATGTCAAGCTATTAATGAAGAAAATGGTGTCAAGCTATTAATGAAGAAAATAATGACAAGCTTTTAATGAAGAAAATAATGTCAAGCTTTTAATGAAGAAAATGATGTCAAGCTATTATTGAAGAAAATGATAGCAAGCTATTAATGAAGAAAATGATATCAAGCTATTAATGAAGAAAATAATGTCAAGCTTTTAATGAAGAAAATAATGTCAAGCTTTTAATGAAGAAAATGATGTCAAGCTATTAATGAAGAAAATGATGTCAAGCTATTAATGAAGAAAATAATGTCAAACTTTTAATGAAGAAAATGATGTCAAGCTTTTAATGAAGAAAATGATGTCAAGCTATTAATGAAGAAAATGATATCAAGCTATTAATGAAGAAAATGATGTCAAGCTATTAATGAAGAAAATGATATCAAGCTTTTAATGAAGAAAATAATGTCAAGCTTTTAATGAAGAAAATGATGTCAAGCTATTAATGAAGAAAATGATATCAAGCTATTGATGAAGAAAATAATGTCAAGCTTTTAATGAAGAAAATAATGTCAAGCTTTTAATGAAGAAAATGGTGTAAAGCTATTAATGAAGAAAATGGTGTCAAGCTATTAATGAAGAAAATGATGTCAAGCTATTAATTAAGAAAATAATGTCAAGCTATTGATGAAGAAAATAATGTCAAGCTATTGATGAAGAAAATGGTGTCAAGCTATTAATGAAGAAAATAATGTCAAGCTTTTAATGAAGAAAATAATGTCAAGCTTTTAATGAAGAAAATAATGTCAAGCTTTTAATGAAGAAAATAATGTCAAGCTTTTAATGAAGAAAATAATGTCAAGCTTTTAATGAAGAAAATAATGTCAAGCTATTAATGAAGAAAATGGTGTCAAGCTATTAATGAAGAAAATAATGACAAGCTTTTAATGAAGAAAATAATGTCAAGCTTTTAATGAAGAAAATGATGTCAAGCTATTAATGAAGAAAATGATATCAAGCTATTAATGAAGAAAATGATATCAAGCTATTAATGAAGAAAATAATGTCAAGCTTTTAATGAAGAAAATAATGTCAAGCTTTTAATGAAGAAAATGATGTCAAGCTATTAATGAAGAAAATGATGTCAAGCTATTAATGAAGAAAATAATGTCAAACTTTTAATGAAGAAAATGATGTCAAGCTTTTAATGAAGAAAATGATGTCAAGCTATTAATGAAGAAAATGATATCAAGCTATTAATGAAGAAAATGATGTCAAGCTATTAATGAAGAAAATAATGTCAAGCTTTTAATGAAGAAAATAATGTCAAGCTTTTAATGAAGAAAATAATGTCAAGCTTTTAATGAAGAAAATGATATCAAGCTATTAATGAAGAAAATAATGTCAAGCTTTTAATGAAGAAAATAATGTCAAGCTATTAATGAAGAAAATGATATCAAGCTATTAATGAAGAAAATAATGTCAAGCTTTTAATGAAGAAAATGGTGTCAAGCTATTAATGAAGAAAATGATGTCAAGCTATTAATGAAGAAAATTATGTCAAGCTTTTAATGAAGAAAATGATGTCAAGCTATTAATGAAGAAAATGATGTCAAGCTATTAATGAAGAAAATAATGTCAAGCTTTTAATGAAGAGAATGATGTCAAGCTATTAATGAAGAAAATAATATCAAGCTTTTAATGAAGAAAATAATGTCAAGCTTTTAATGAAGAAAATAATGTCAAGCTATTAATGAAGAAAATAATGTCAAGCTATTAATGAAGAAAATTGTGTCAAGCTATTAATGAAGAAAATGATGTCAAGTTATTGATGAAGAAAATGATGTCAAGCTATTAATGAAGAAAATAATGTCAAGCTTTTAATGAAGAAAATAATGTCAAGCTTTTAATGAAGAAAATGGTGTCAAGCTATTAATGAAGAAAATGGTGTCAAGCTATTAATGAAGAAAATGATGTCATACTATTAATGAAGAAAATAATGTCAAGCTATTGATGAAGAAAATAATGTCAAGCTATTGATGAAGAAAATGATGTCAAGCTATTAATGAAGAAAATAATGTCAAGCTTTTAATGAAGAAAATAATGTCAAGCTTTTAATGAAGAAAATGGTGTCAAGCTTTTAATGAAGAAAATAATGTCAAGCTTTTAATGAAGAAAATAATGTCAAGCTTTTAATGAAGAAAATAATGTCAAGCTTTTAATGAAGAAAATAATGTCAAGCTATTAATGAAGAAAATGGTGTCAAGCTATTAATGAAGAAAATAATGTCAAGCTTTTAATGAAGAAAATAATGTCAAGCTTTTAATGAAGAAAATGATGTCAAGCTATTAATGAAGAAAATGATATCAAGCTTTTAATGAAGAAAATAATGTCAAGCTTTTAATGAAGAAAATGGTGTCAAGCTATTAATGAAGAAAATGATATCAAGCTATTGATGAAGAAAATGATGTCAAGCTATTAATGAAGAAAATAATGTCAAGCTTTTAATGAAGAAAATAATGTCAAGCTTTTAATGAAGAAAATGGTGTCAAGCTATTAATGAAGAAAATGATGTCAAGCTATTAATGAAGAAAATAATGTCAAGCTATTAATGAAGAAAATAATGTCAAGCTATTAATGAAGAAAATGGTGTAAAGCTATTAATGAAGAAAATGATGTCAAGCTATTAATGAAGAAAATAATGTCAAGCTATTGATGAAGAAAATGATGTCAAGCTATTAATGAAGAAAATAATGTCAAGCTTTTAATGAAGAAAATAATGTCAAGCTTTTAATGAAGAAAATAATGTCAAGCTTTTAATGAAGAAAATAATGTCAAGCTTTTAATGAAGAAAATAATGTCAAGCTTTTAATGAAGAAAATAATGTCAAGCTTTTAATGAAGAAAATAATGTCAAGCTATTAATGAAGAAAATGGTGTCAAGCTATTAATGAAGAAAATAATGTCAAGCTTTTAATGAAGAAAATGATGTCAAGCTATTAATGAAGAAAATGATGTCAAGCTATTAATGAAGAAAATAATGTCAAGCTTTTAATGAAGAAAATGATGTCAAGCTATTAATGAAGAAAATGATGTCAAGCTATTAATGAAGAAAATGATGTCAAGCTATTAATGAAGAAAATAATGTCAAGCTTTTAATGAAGAAAATGATGTCAAGCTATTAATGAAGAAAATGATATCAAGCTTTTAATGAAGAAAATAATGTCAAGCTTTTAATGAAGAAAATAATGTCAAGCTATTAATGAAGAAAATAATGTCAAGCTATTAATGAAGAAAATTGTGTCAAGCTATTAATGAAGAAAATGATGTCAAGTTATTGATGAAGAAAATGATGTCAAGCTTTTAATGAAGAAAATAATGTCAAGCTTTTAATGAAGAAAATAATGTCAAGCTTTTAATGAAGAAAATGGTGTCAAGCTATTAATGAAGAAAATGGTGTCAAGCTATTAATGAAGAAAATGATGTCAAGCTATTAATGAAGAAAATAATGTCAAGCTTTTAATGAAGAAAATAATGTCAAGCTTTTAATGAAGAAAATGATGTCAAGCTATTAATGAAGAAAATGATATCAAGCTTTTAATGAAGAAAATAATGTCAAGCTTTTAATGAAGAAAATGGTGTCAAGCTATTAATGAAGAAAATGATGTCAAGCTATTGATGAAGAAAATGATGTCAAGCTATTAATGAAGAAAATAATGTCAAGCTTTTAATGAAGAAAATAATGTCAAGCTTTTAATGAAGAAAATGGTGTCAAGCTATTAATGAAGAAAATGATGTCAAGCTATTAATGAAGAAAATAATGTCAAGCTATTAATGAAGAAAATAATGTCAAGCTATTAATGAAGAAAATGGTGTCAAGCTATTAATGAAGAAAATGATGTCAAGCTATTAATGAAGAAAATAATGTCAAGCTATTGATGAAGAAAATAATGTCAAGCTATTGATGAAGAAAATGATGTCAAGCTATTAATGAAGAAAATAATGTCAAGCTTTTAATGAAGAAAATAATGTCAAGCTTTTAATGAAGAAAATGGTGTCAAGCTTTAAATGAAGAAAATAATGTCAAGCTTTTAATGAAGAAAATAATGTCAAGCTTTTAATGAAGAAAATAATGTCAAGCTTTTAATGAAGAAAATAATGTCAAGCTATTAATGAAGAAAATGGTGTCAAGCTATTAATGAAGAAAATAATGTCAAGCTTTTAATGAAGAAAATAATGTCAAGCTTTTAATGAAGAAAATGATGTCAAGCTATTAATGAAGAAAATGATATCAAGCTTTTAATGAAGAAAATAATGTCAAGCTTTTAATGAAGAAAATGGTGTCAAGCTATTAATGAAGAAAATGATGTCAAGCTATTGATGAAGAAAATGATGTCAAGCTATTAATGAAGAAAATAATGTCAAGCTTTTAATGAAGAAAATAATGTCAAGCTTTTTATGAAGAAAATGGTGTCAAGCTATTAATGAAGAAAATGATGTCAAGCTATTAATGAAGAAAATAATGTCAAGCTATTAATGAAGAAAATAATGTCAAGCTATTAATGAAGAAAATGGTGTCAAGCTATTAATGAAGAAAATGATGTCAAGCTATTAATGAAGAAAATAATGTCAAGCTATTGATGAAGAAAATAATGTCAAGCTATTGATGAAGAAAATGATGTCAAGCTATTAATGAAGAAAATAATGTCAAGCTTTTAATGAAGAAAATAATGTCAAGCTTTTAATGAAGAAAATGGTGTCAAGCTTTTAATGAAGAAAATAATGTCAAGCTTTTAATGAAGAAAATAATGTCAAGCTTTTAATGAAGAAAATAATGTCAAGCTTTTAATGAAGAAAATAATGTCAAGCTATTAATGAAGAAAATGGTGTCAAGCTATTAATGAAGAAAATAATGTCAAGCTTTTAATGAAGAAAATAATGTCAAGCTTTTACTGAAGAAGATGGTGTCAAGCTATTAATGAAGAAAATGATGTCAAGCTATTGATGAAGAAAATAATGTCAAGCTTTTAATGAAGAAAATAATGTCAAGCTTTTAATGAAGAAAATGGTGTCAAGCTATTAATGAAGAAAATGGTGTCAAGCTATTAATAAAGAAAATAATGTCAAGCTATTAATGAAGAAAATAATGTCAAGCTATTAATGAAGAAAATGGTGTCAAGCTATTAATGAAGAAAATGATGTCAAGCTATTAATGAAGAAAATAATGTCAAGCTATTGATGAAGAAAATAATGTCAAGCTATTGATGAAGAAAATGATATCAAGCTATTAATGAAGAAAATAATGTCAAGCTTTTAATGAAGAAAATAATGTCAAGCTTTTAATGAAGAAAATTGTGTCAAGCTTTTAATGAAGAAAATAATGTCAAGCTTTTAATGAAGAAAATAATGTCAAGCTTTTAATGAAGAAAATAATGTCAAGCTAATAATTAAGAAAATGGTGTGAAGCTATTAATGAAGAAAATAATGTCAAGCTATTAATGAAGAAAATAATGTCAAGCTATTGATGAAGAAAATAATGTCAAGCTATTGATGAAGAAAATGATGTCAAGCTATTAATGAAGAAAATAATGTCAAGCTTTTAATGAAGAAAATAATGTCAAGCTATTAATGAAGAAAATGGTGTCATACATACAAATATATAGGTGCTTATGTAGGCACTGCCAAAAATGGCCGCAAAATCAAGTTGTTGTTGTTTTTTAAAACTAAATTACATTCATTAAAATCCATTATTTCTGAGTAACTTTTTTTTCCAGAAAGATAAAACCCTGAATTTTATCATATAGAAAACAGAATAATGTAAAACTTTTTCTACTATTTTTAATTAAATTTTAAATGTTAAATTTTTCCAAAAAGTTAACAATTGGCATTTTTTGTCTTGCACAAAAACGTACTTAAATATTAAAAAAAAAAAGGTTTTTGAAATAATTAATTTATTTATTTATTGTCTAAGATTTAGGATGATTTTCTAAGAGAATATGCAAAAATATTATCATATAAGTACCTGAATTTCAAATAATTCCACTTATTCATATAGGTAACCAGATATTTCGCGTCCATGTAGAGTCGAGATCGACTCTGTTTACGTTTGCGTTTTATAAGAAGAAAACTATGGAAGACCAAACAGGCCAAAAAAACTTATTTTTCAGTGACGAAAATTTCAATGTATTATTAAGCTGAGGCTGGCCAGTACCAGATGGGTGACCATTTGTATGAGTTTGGTTTTTAATGTGTATGTGTGTGGGGGCCAAACTCCCCAAAATGGGGGGGGGCAATTTAAAGCAGAATAAAAAAAAAATTATTTCAGCGCGTTTGGTCCACCGTAGTCGAAAGGCGGCAAACGTTTTCAAACGGGATCGAAAAAAGTGATGCTATTTTTAACACAAAGGCCACAACATTTATCGAATTTTTTTTTGTATCGATTATTCAAAGCATGCCCTGTTTAATAATGGTCATGCATTATTCGGCTCGCTAAAAAAAATTGTTAATTTATTTATCAAAAATTTTAAAATGGCCTTTTTCGTATAAATATTAAAATTTTTTTTTTTTGTTTTGCTTAACTTAAATTAATTATTTTACTTAACATATTCACCGAATTTCACACTTCAAAACTCAAAAGCGGGATAATTAAACACAATCGAAGTTCTGATATTCAGATGTCAAAATAAGGTATGCAAACAATTTTTTTTTTATCTATAATTCTGTCCCTTACAACAACACAATATGTTTTGTTCAGTTTCAGATGATTATTTTAAGCATATTTGTTCCCACTTCAAAACAAGGGGGGTTGTAAGCAAAAATATATATATAAATATCGTTTATGAAAAATAAGTACATTGTTATAAAGTTCATTCTTCTCCTAATAATCGCTGAAAATTTCGTATTGATCGGATAATTACCTGATTTTTGGTAGATTTTTAAAAAGACGGTCCGTCAAAAAGTACTGACCTGCCCCATCCCAGTTTTGGCGGTGCCTATGCTTATGTATTTTTGGTATTTTTAAATAGTTTTTTTCATGTTTAATTCAAGTGTCACGATGGCTTTTTTATTATTGAATTGTTCGGTGGAAGCACTTACAAAATGATTACCTTATTATTTCAGCACGTTACCAAAAATACCTAAGTACCAATTACTTCTCTATCATAAACTGTCTCAGTGTAGAAAATGAAATAAGTAAAAAAAGGTTCACTGAATTTATTAGTTTCTGAAGCCGACATGAAAATATTTATTTATTTATTTATTTTTACGTGTAATTTTTAAATTTTGTCTTTCAAACAAAAAACCTAAGTACCAATTACTTCTCTATCAATTTTATCTTTCAAACACGGAAAAAACACCGGAAATCTAAAAAAGAATAAATAAAAATAAAAATAAATAATAATCCGGCTTTCAAAATTATCTTTCTAACGAATTAAAGAATTAATAAAGATGAAACTTGTAATCTGTTCTCTCTCATGTAAATATAAAAATGTTAAATAAAATAATATTAATTTTATCCGTGATATTCACCAAATAGATCGGCTCTATTTCGAAATGAGTTCTTTTTTATTTTTCCTCTTCAATTTTATTTTCTGCGAACTTGCTCTTCCGTTCGTCATCTTGAATGTTAACTTCATCTTGTAAAGTCAATCACATTTGAAAAATCGTTTCCATTTAAAAGCAGATAAAGTTAATCGAAAGCAAATTATAAAACAAAAACGTAAGTATTACTACATGGCGCACGTATGTGTATTTTTTTTTCACCTTTTTTCATTTTTTCATCGGATTATTATTTTCATCTTAAGTTAACTATCAGATTTTGTTTTCAATACTGACTTAAACATAAAAAAGGTCAATACGTAATTCTTTGATTGATGGCCAATTCTGTATGCGTTTTCACGTACAGAATTGATAACATTTTTATTGATTTTTGTTTTTTAATGTCCTTTTGTCTTTATTGAAACATGAAATAAGAAAAAAAATAAAACAAAAAGCTTTTGCCTAAAAAAAAAAACAAAAACAAAAATGCCCGCATTACTAGGTGGCCACAAATTCGGTGCTCATTTTACATTAAATTTATAATGAAAAGTGTTCCCCCACTTTTTTAAAAAGGAAATTTTTATATCAAAGACACTATTTCTCTGTGTTACTTTAAAAGTATATATCCGTTTTCAGCACCTACGAAAACTAATAGAAGTCGTCATTGAGGAAACAATAATAATTTTATAAATTAAAATAAAAAATGTCTAGAATCTTTCCAACTCCAAAAACACCTTTACAATGATGACTTTGGTAAGTTTTCGGTGGTGCTGAAAACGAATATATACTTCAAAATTGGTGCAAATGATTAGTTTTCATGATATGAGGAAATTTTTCAAAAAGTAGGGATAACTTTTCTATATAAATTTAATGCAAAATGAGCACCCATTTTCTGACCACATAGTGATGGGAGAGGCTAACCTGAAAGCCGTTTTGGTAAATTGTTATTTACTTTCCACCTTAACAATAACCTTTAACATGACGATTTCTTTAGTTTTTCATGTATGCTGAAAACAAATATCGAATTTAAATTTGCCACAAACAAGTAATTTTTCAGATATTAAGCAATGTAATTCTTTGTTATCAGTGGGAGCCAATTCTTTATGCACTTGCGCATACAGAATTGGCGACCACCGATAACATAAGGAATTACATTGCTTAATATATGAAAAATTAATTCTTTACGGCAAAATGTATGAGCTTATACATGCAGAAATGGAAACCATTTTTAACATAAGGAATGACACGAATCACAATTTTTCTCTATTTTTCTTCTTTAATGTCCTCGTATTGAAACATGAAATCAGAAAAAAACAAAAAACTGTTTTAAAATAAAAAAAAATGTGATCACCACTTAAAGTATGTATTCGTTTTCAGCATCCCTGAAAACTAATAGAAGTTGTCATTGAAAAATTTTCGGGGGGTTTGTTAAGATTCTAGGCATTGACTTAAATATTTTGTTGTTGTTGTTGTTAATGTCTAGAATCTTTCCAACTCTAAAAAATTCTTTACAATGACGTTTTATGGTTTTCAGAGTTACTGAAAACGAATATATACTTCAAAAGTGGCAAAGATTTCATGATATGAGGAAATTACTTTTTTTTTAAAGTGGAATTACTTTTTCAAAAAGTGTGGGATCACCTTTCTATATGAATTTAATGTAAATTAGCACCCATTTTCTGGCCATATGGTGATAATTTTGTTTTGTTGCTGCCTAAAAGCCGTTTTGGTAAATTGTTTCTTACTTTCCACCTTAACAATCACCTTTCACATGACGATCCCTGTAGGTTTTCAGGTATGCTGAAAACGAATATCGCATATAGCAATGTAATTCTTTGATGTAATTGTATGACATTTAGTTGTTGTTTTCCGATTTCTTTAATTAAATGTTTGTATTCTATGGGGGGGGGGGTGATATATTAGAAACTCTGTACACACGTAATATACCAAAGAGTTTTCCTGTTAATTTATTTGGAAATGCAGTTATCAAATTTTCTGTTCGTTTGTTTAAAGAATGCTGATAATTAAAGAAACTTATTATGTTGTATTTTTAAGTTCTCTGAAAAATACATTCAACAAACCTTACAAATAACTTTGATTAAATTAAAAAATAATCATGATTTTTAAACAAATTACAATATTACGGTTCTGAATTTTTTTAGATGAGGAATGATTCTTTGTATTATTTAGATTATTAAGACTACTGTTCTCATCTCGAGTGTTATTTATTGTGCAAACATTGTAAAAATAACAGCACACACTTTAGCCCTCTCTTGTCTTTTTCCTCTTTCTCTGGGCTATATATATGACCTGCTGTTTACTAATACAGTGACCTTCGATAGCTGCACACATCAAATAGTTGACCTTTCCCTACTAACGGTATCAACATAAAATACCAAGGAATTAAACCGTTGTCTTTTTTACTTTCCAAGTCATGTTATTCTACCCTTTTCTCTGAGCTATATATGTGACCTGTGTTTGCGGATGTGGCACCAAATAATTTAAGACTTGTCTCTTTTACTTTCCCAGTCATATGGTTCAACACGGGGTTAACATCATTAAAAGATTCTCATAACACCCTAAATATTTCTTGATATCTTTAAAGAAAGTAGCAGTCTGTCTCCTACAACACAGAGCAAAAGCAATGTGTACTGCAAAATCATGACTAAGAAGATATGTACTGAAATATGTACTGGAAAATTGTATGTCCTGAGTAAGAGTTCCATGTAGATGTGGAAAATTGTATAAATGTGAGCCATGTCATTCATTAACAGTAAGGTTAGAAAAACATTGAAAAGCTGTAATATGAGGAGAGATTAAAAAATCAGTTATGGCGCAATATATTGATGGAAAAGGGAAACCATTGACCTTTATAGGATGAAGTAAATAATTATAGATTGTGAAGAACAGTGAAAAGTAAGCTGTCTTAAGGAAATAAATAAGCTTTATACCAGCTTAAAATATAACCTTTTAGGCAACAAAGTGTCTGTGATCGTAATTGTTGTCGTTCCAGGTTAGACAATGTAACATCGAGTCTATATACCTTGATTTCCTCTTAGTCGCTGTCAGAAGCTCACTAATCTCCATCTTTCTGGTATATCTAATCAAGAAATCAGCCACAGATTGAAATGTGATTAGATGGCAGTGTTCATGACGCCCCTAAATCTAGTCGTCATAGAGTTACTTCTTACAGGGAAGACAATGCTATCCATATTCACAGAAACAGACTTGTAACGGCTTCCTAAATCCAACAACAGTATTAAAAAGTGTTCTCTTTCTACAGTTAAGAACAGATTGGAGGAATTTAATTTGTGAGACTCTTTTGAAAGACGCAAATCAATGATTCCTGTAAAGAACAGAAAGTGTCATTTGGGCTCCGTTAATTGCATTGAAGATCATGACTCTTGATATTAATACTAAGTGATTTTTAGAAATATCCGCAAGTTCAATAGGTAAGGCACTGATGGCAGGCAGTACATCGCTCGACGGGAGTACGACGAATGAAATCCTAGGTGCACAAGGTTGTTGAGGTTCAGTATTAGTGTGGCGTATTATTAGTGCATACAGTTTGCTAACAAGGTCAAATTAATTAATACTTTGACTGAGCATTTTCTACCCTACTTTGGCCGAAATTTGGATAATAATCCCATCTTTATGTAGGATAATGCTCCCATTCATGAAACTTACAGTGTCAAGACGTTATTTGAAGAGCTTTTGCCTTCTCAATTTGAAGTTTATTCTTAAATTGACAGGAACACTAGGATACTTCAATTAAAAGTCAAATATGAACATAAAAAATATAGAGGAATAAAAGGTATTTTAAACTGTCACATTCAATTAAGCTGTAATTTGCAGCTTTAAAAAAATTAAGTGCAGACTCTTTTGGCTTTCTCTCTCTCTCTCTCTCTCTCTCTATATATATATATATATATATATATATATATATATATATATATATATATAGATATATATATATATATATATATGACTCATTCCATGTCGAATCAACAAGGGGTTAAACCATGTGCGACGCAGATTTTTTTCAAATTTGTTACACTTATAGATCTCCATGAAAGTTTTCTGATTCCAATAACTCAAAAAGTACCGATTTCCAGATTCCGCAACACTAATTTTATCACTTTGTTCCATAACAAAATCTGTGTTGCATTAAAAAACAAATGAAGAAAATTCAGTTCATCAACATACATTTTTTATATGGATTTTGTGACCATGATTTTATGTATATATTAATCAGCATTAAAATAGCTTTACAAAGATATCACATATGACCATATTGTAAAATATCAAAATGTTTTTATATGAAGTAGCAGGTACTACATTCCGCCATTTTGAATTCAGGTCACGTCTTTAAAACGCTTGTAGATATGATTCTAGTGGAAAACTCATCAGGAAATTTGGAATATATCCTGTCATAAGATAGACACATCTTTTATCAATTTAAAATGACCCTTTTTGAGTTAATTCAGGTAAAAGATCACGGTTAACTTTTTAAATTTGACCTTTAAAAAAATATCCCCAGATAAAATTGTAGATCTATTCAAGTACTTTGGAATGATATATGAATGAACTTTGTAGGCTCATAAATAACAGAGATATCGTCTTTTAAAGTTGGTCACTTCTTCATAAAAATTGACACTTTTTTAAAAAGGTCAAGGTCATATCTCCGAAACCTCTTGCCCTTGAGATGTGTAACAGGTGCCATTCAATTCCTTTCATGGAAATCTGTAAGTGTAGCAAATTTGGAAAAAATCCATGTCGGACATGGGCTGTGCCCCTCCCCCCAAATTTGTCGATTTAACAAAGAATGAGCCATATAAATAGTGATAACATACATGGTTTCAATATGGGGGATCGATGTAGTAGAAACTCTGTACACACATAATATACCAAAGAGTGTTCCTATTAATTTATTTGGAAATGCAGTAAGCAAATTTTTCAAGTTGGTCACCTCTCCATAAAAATTGAGATTTTTGTAAAAAGGTCAAGGTCATATCTCAGAAACCCCTAAACCTTGGAGATCTATAAGTGTAGCAAATTTGAAAAACATCCAGGTCGGACATGTTTTATGCCCCCCCCCCGAAATTTGTTGATTTGACATGGAATGAGCCATATAAATAGTGATAACATCCAGAAACAAAAATATTCATAAATTTCGTACTAAGATGTTCTGTTTGGTCCCGTACTGCTATGGTTAGAGTACTTGGTAAAATTCAGTTGTAACTCCTGAACGTTGAAGTTGCAATCCTCAGTGAGATTGAAAAGAAGGGTTTTCATAAGGCTTTTTACCTCGTCATCGCTAACAACACAAAAGCTTCGGTCATGTACGATGAACGGTTCCTCTCAGAATTCTGTACAGATTTCTGCATTCAAGAGAACGGTTACCAAGATTGACAAAATACACCTGAATAAGATCGGGGGTAACATAGAAACGTTGTGAAAATAACACCCAAGATGAGAACAGTATTCTGAAGAATCCAAATAATATAAATAATCAATTCTCATTTCGAAAATGGATGAATGTAAAAATTTTAGTTAAATATTTGGAAATAGAAACGCATTAATTTGTTAACTAACCAGTATTGCATAAAGCTCTACTGATTTTATTAATTTTGGATTTTGATAATAAAAATCAACTTGAGAAATTTAAGGTAAACACATAAAATTTATATTTTTTCAAATTTATTTTATATTTTCAGAATTTACAGCAATGAAAAGAAATTAATTAATTGATAAGAAACATATACGGGAAAATACGTCCATTGAAAAATCTGTAAAAATCTGAATATCCAATGTAGTTGCAAATTCTGGGAAATAAGTCACTGACTTTGACTAGAAATGGAGCTATTTAGCCTAAAAAAGAAGGACAATATGGCACCCTTAGATGAAGTAAGCTTCACCAATGATGCTGACCTTAACAGAGCTGAGAGGGAGAAAATAACAAAATACTAATAACTAATGAGAATCTTACGAATGTATAAAGCATATCATTCATTATAAAAGCAAAGGGAAAAGAATCTGGCAAATATACACAGTGAACCAAGTGCAAAAAATACAAACAATAGCACTTAAGGGGACGGTTATAATCTTAAAAAGATCTCTCCATTGGAGTAACTAAACTAATAGGAGAATGTTTTGCATCCGGTAGAATTCCCCATCTCCAGGAAAAACAAAGTGATAAGAAAATTTAAACAAAAAAGAAAAATACTCTTGTTAAGAATGTTGATCTTTTGCACAGAAGAAAAATTTGTTGCATCAGGTGAAAACACATACGGGAGACAAACCACATTCTTGTGAAATACGTGGTTATATTTTTGCACAGAAGGGGAATTTGTTTAATCATATGAATACACAAATTTGGTGGGGTATATTACAACACATTCTTGTTTAGTATGTGGTTCTCCTTTTGTACATAAGTAAAATTTATTGCGTCAATATGAATACACATACAGGACACAAATCACATTATTGTGACTCTTCATTTGCAGATAAGTCAACTTTGTCACGTCATATGACAAAACATATAGGTGACAAACAACATTCTTGTGAAATAGGTGGTTCTTCCTTTGCACATAAGTCAAATTTGTTGGGGCATATGACAATACATACAGGAGATAATCCACATTCTTGTTTAGTTTGTGGTTCTTCTTTTGCAGATAATTCAACTTTGTCATGTCATATGCTTACACATACAGAAGACAAACAACATTCTTGTGAAGTGTGTGGTTCTTCTTTTACACGGAAGTCACATTTGTTGCGTCATATGAAAACACATACGGGCGACAAACCACATTCTTGTGAAGTATGTGGTTCTTCCTTTGCACAGAAGTCACATATGTTGGGGCATATGACTACACATACAGGAGACAAACAATATTCTTGTGAAGTATGTGGTTCTTCTTTTGCACGGAAGTGGAATTTGTTGACTCATATGAAAATACATACGGGCGAGAAACTACATTCTTGTGAAGTATGCGGTTCTTCTTTTGCACATAAGTCACATTTGTTGCATCATATGAATACACATACAGGACACAAACCACATTCTTGTGAAATATGTGGTTCTTCATTTGCAAGAAAGTCAACTTTGTCACGTCATATGCTTACACATACAGGTGACAAGCCATATTCTTGTGAAATATGTGGTTCTTCTTTTGCACAGAAGTCAAATTTGTTGGGGCATATGACAACACATACGGGAGATAAACCACATTCTTGTAAAGTATGTGGTTCTTCTTTTGCATATAAGTCAAATTTGTTACGTCATATGAAAACACATACAGGAGACAAACCACATTCTTGTGAAGTGTGTGGTACTTCATTTGCACAGAAGTCACATTTGTTGGGGCATATGACTACACATACGGGAGACAAACAACATTCTTAAATATGTTCTTGTGTTGCAGATAAGTCTACTTTGTCACGTCATATGCTAACAAATGGGAGAAATACCACATTCTTTTGAAGTATGTGGTTCTTCTTTAGCCCAATTTGTTCAGGAATCTGAAAACACATACAGAAGAAACACTAAATTACTCTGAAATATGTGATTCTTTTTTGCACAGATATCAAATTTGATGTCTTACGAAAATAAATACGGGACACAAACCATATTCTTGTGAAATATGTGGTTCTTTTTTGTACGGAAGTTTACTTTGTTGAATCATATCAAAACACATATGAGAGACAAACCATATTTCTGTAGTATGTATTTCTTCCATTGCATGGAATTCACGTTTGTTGAGTCATATGAAAACACATAAAGTGACGGTTAGAATCTTAAAAAGATCTCTCGGTTGGAGTGTCTAAAATAGCAGGTGTATGTTTGGCATCTGGTAGGATGCCCCATCCCTGGCTGAAACAAAATGATAAGAAAAATGAAAAAATAGAGACAAACCACGTTTTTTAAAGTATGTGGTTCTTTTGCATAAACATCACTTTTGTTGAGACATATGACAACACATATGGGAAACAAACCATATTTTAGTGAAGTTTGTGGTTCTTTTGCACGTTATTCAAAATTGTTAAGGCATATGCCCACACATACAGGAGACAAACCACATTCTAATATATATATATTTAAAGCGAGGATACTAAAACGTGCTCTCGGTTGGTTTCATTAAAAAGCATGCAAATGTTTGCAGCTCGTTTTGGCTGCCTCATACCCAACATTACAATCTTCAAAGAAAGAAAATAAAAAAGAGAACAACAACATTTTGATGAAGTATGTAGTTCTACTTTTTCATGGAAGTCAAATTTGTTTCATCATATGAAAACACACGAGGGAGAAAATTAGAAAATACCAAGGACTTATGTATGAGATTGAAAGAAACTGGAATCTTACGAATGCATCGACCATACAAGTTATTATAGAAACAATTTTAAAAGAAACTCGAATCTTACGAATGCATCGACCATATTATAGAAACAATTTTAAAAGAAACTGGAATCTTACGAATGCCTCGACCATACAAGTTATTATAGAAACAATATAAAAAGAAACTGGAATCTTCAGAAATTATCAATCATACCAGTCATTATAGGAGCAATCAGGCTTTTGCACAGAAATCAGATTTGTTGCGTCATATGAAAACACACACAAGAAAGATGACTATATAAGTTTGAAATACACATAAATAGCGAGGGTGAACCGTTTGCTGTCAGGTTCTGTCAGATGATGGCTATTATACAATGGAATACAGTGGAATGTGTAAATATATCCACATGACGATCTATAACATGTTGAATATTGAATGCTGCAGCAAGTCATAAGAACAGCAGTTGGACATGTTATACAAAATCCGCTATGCCTCTACAATTCCTAAAGCTACATGCCTGGAAAGGGAGCTGGTGAACATGACATAATTTTATGAAACAATTAGTAGAATGTCACAATCT
Organism: Euprymna scolopes; assembly: GCF_053919585.1. NCBI lineage: Eukaryota > Metazoa > Mollusca > Cephalopoda > Sepiida > Sepiolidae > Euprymna > Euprymna scolopes. Next base: position 30,920,953 of record NC_136527.1, read on the forward strand.
TAGAAGTAAATGTCTTCAATAATATTGGGTTAAAATAGTGAGAGTAAAAAATAACAAAATACCAGGTTTTATGTACGACGTGAAAAAAGTGGAATCTTTGGAAAATCTCAGTAATTATAGGAGCAACTAAAATTATAAAAAATGATTTTAAAAAAACTACTGGCAAATATACTTAGTGAACCAAGTGTAAGACAGACTCCAACTTTTGATCAAATAGAGACAGTAGAATCTTTAAATGACTGTTTGGTAGAAATTTTGGAGATAAACCATCACCAGCTTAACAAAAAAATAATTAAAAAAGAGTCAAGCCACATTTTATATTGTTCTTTGCATAGAAGGCACATTTGTTGTGTCATATACAAAAACATACGGAAGGCAAAAGAACTTTAATAGAACATTTAAATATCAATGTATTTCACATAGAGTTCAATGAGAGCCCCATGTAGGGGGCCTATTGATTTCTGAGAACTTTGACTGATGGAAATTTAAACAAAAGAGCAAAACTGTATGAAATATACTAACTGGTTTAATGAAAAATCTTAAGAAATATTTGCACACAATTCCGAGAAAACTAAACTTTTGCAACGAAGCGATAACAGGAATAATAACTGTCTTTAAATATGTATATTTTCTAATAAAATATCACGTGTAAGTTCCAGGAGAATCTCTTCAAACTAACTAAAATGTATGGGTAAACTAACAATTTATCAGGTAAATTCGACACTTTGTTGTCAAAACTTCCAATTCCAAAACTCGACATAAAATTCAATACTTTGCTTATGTTAATAATTTTCTCGTGTAAATCTTTAAAATCACTCAAAAGAGCTTAGGCAAGATCTTAACAGTTTTTTACTTTTATTTTTAAATTCAATAAACCGTCTATTTACTATCGCATATTCATGTTTAAATATCTACTTCATGTTTTGGCCTTTCATCAATGTTGTTTTATACAAATGTTTATTGTGCATGATTTTTTAAAATTTGATTGAAGTTCAATAAATAATGACCCTGACTTACTTCCGTTTGTCTGATATGTAGAAATGTTGCATATGCAATTATTTATATCTCTGTGAGTCATGTGGCAAATTACAACTCTGAACTAATTGTTTCTGATCTACAAGTGTTTAAAATTAGTTATGTGTGAAATGGAACCTGTCAAGTGTCATGCAGTGATCAGTTGTCTTATTGGAAATCACGCACACTATAGAAAACTTGATGAAATTAAAAGAAACGATGTCAAATCACATTATTCTTGTAAAACGTCATTGTTAATTCCAATATGTCATGAAATCTGTAACAGCAGCACCTAGATCTGTCATTGATGAGAACTGTCGGCCATTGTGAGGCAACTTTTTGAGGCTACAGTTTTTGAAGATCCATGCTTGACTATTTGCCAGATGGCCTAAAAGCCCATGATTAGTGCAGGGTCTGTGGAAACCATCTGATGGATTCATAGGTTGCTGATAACTTTCCGAAAGCAAAACGCTGTTGATTACCATACTGTACCAAAGATGTATTCTAGATGTCTTTAACAACAATTTACAGGAGCTTATTCTGCTCCAATTTTCAGAAAATATATTAAAACTATCAAAATCAAGAGCCGGGGCTAGACCATTAAATATCCCCATACATGATATCACTCTGATCCACAACACACATTCGATTTTCACATTCTTTGCATTACATACGAGTTTCACATCTTGAAGCCATAAAATTGTTTTTGAAAGAAACGCCTTTGCCAGATGATGCAGCTTTTTACACGACCAATTTGTAAACGTTCCAATCCAAGTCACCAGCGATTTGACATTGCAGTTGCTTAAATTATTTCTTAACTTCTTTCTGTTGTTGGAGGAGCGAAAACCGGAAATAAAGTTTTTAAAAACTGAGACATTTTCATTAATTTAGCTTTGGGTTAAAAAGTTTTATTCGGCATATGTTTATTTTCTTCCATGTGCACACATAATTTATCATTAAAAAATTGTGTTTTTTGTTTTGCATTGCTGGATTTATTATAAAAGAAATTAAAGATCCGATTAAGTAATAACTCGGTGGCAATATAAAATCATAAAACAAATATCGATTTTTACACATGTCTTCCACACCAGCAATAATAGACACAACATCAATTCATAAAAAAATCGAACTTTATAAAAAAATGCCCCTAACCTGATTCCCCAAGAAGAGATAATCTGTTTCAATTATGCACATAAACTGGTCGAAACTCTTAGCCGTTCTTCAAAATCGGTAGTTATTAAGGTTAAAGGCAATATATATTCACCAGCCAGCTATCTTAGAGCTGCTGCTGATTTTCTCACACGTGCTCTGTTACACAGCCCCAGGAAAAATTTTACCTATTGTTTCGATGTTTTGTAAAATGTAAACAAACATAAAAAATATATAATATGCATACATATAAAAAATATATAAACTTAATAGAAATAAATATAAAAAATATAAACTTAATAGAAATACATATAAAAATATATAAACTTAATATACATATGCATACATATAAAAATATATAAAGTTAATATAGAAATAAATATTTTATTTCACTTCATTCTTATTGTTTTAATTTGTAAGAAAAGATCATTTTAAACTTGACCTCTTGTGCATTAGTGAAGAATATTTTTTTCAATTGAAAGCAATGCGAGTTTCTTTCAGAACTCATTGTGTTCCTTAGAATTTAAAAAATTCTTTTGAGGGATGGAAAATAGTCTTTTTATCTGATGTAGTTATATGAAATTTCAAGAATATTTTCATCAGTTTTGTAATTTCACTATAATAGACATGAGGGAAAAACGAATGTACACATATTCAAAGTAGTAGCAGAGGCATTAGAAAACTACGTTCAGTTTGTAGAGGAATGGAACCGCAAATGGATAAAAACATGTAATGCTACCAAGACTAAGCATCTTTTATTTAACAATTATAAAAAACTTCTCAAAACGATTGCCATGACAAAAGACATATTACCTGACAACCCATTTTTCAAACTTTTCGGCCTAACATTCCCACATATCCAATATCTTTACAAAGCCACAATTCGCCCATGCAGAGTATTGTTGCCACATCTAAGCTGATTAATCTATCACTATTCTTTACGTATTAGACATGATACAAAAAGAGTCTCAAATCTAATAGGTTCCGCACTATCGGCCATGTTCCAACCTCTGTCACATCGCCGGAATGTTGCATCGCTTTGCCAGTTTTGTAACTTCTTTAATTGAATGTTCTCTGATGAGTTAGCACGTGTTAGCACACGACTTACAAACTCTTGAATGATGCGAAAAGGAAACAGAAGAAGAGAAAGAGGGAGAGAGAGAAAGCAGTTATTGAAGGAGAGAAAACAGAAAAAAAGAAAGCGGAAAACGGTTTAAAAGATGTGCGGGGTTTAATGTGATAAGGCTGTTTATCAATATATTGAGTATAAAATATAGAAAGTAAAAAAATAATAAAATAAAAAAAATATACGTATATCTGTTATGTATACATGTACGTATATATGTATATATATATATATATATATATATATATTTGTTGGTATATTTTTATGTATGTAATTGCATATATTTGTATTTGTATGTATATGTATATAGAGGTATGTATATGTGTGCATATATTATAATATGCTCCCTAGTGATTGTGTGCCTATATTATAATATGCTAACTTGTAACCCAAGTAAATCTAGAACATTTGACCCTAAAATCGAATACCTCAACCTAAAATAGTAATTCGGGTATTTACCTCTCAATGCTCTACCTTTGAGCCTCAATTCATTTTTTTATAATTAAATTTACCTGGATTATTATGACTTTTTACTCTTACCCATAAGGTCCTCAAACTTACATATTCCTCTTCCATTTGTTCAATCCCATATAAACTCCCCAAATATTCAATTAACATCTAATTAGGAATATAGTTTAACTCCCATTTTACTATTTTTTAAATTAATCATTTTATTTATTTTAGTTATTTTATATTCTTTTTTTATTTAATAATTTTATTTATTTTAAACTTTCTTTTCATACTTTATATTTTATATTTATGTAAATTATTATCCTTTATATTTCATGTCTTTATTGATGTATTGATTCATTTATTTCATTATTTACTGCTTTATTTAGTTACTTATCCATCGACTTTTTATGTTTAGTTGGTTATTTTAAGTATTTACTTGTTTATTTACTTTTTTTTTCCTATTTGTATATTTTTATACATTTTTTTAAATTTATATCCCATTATTAATGTATTATTTTAGTCTAAATTAGTTTTTATATGCCTGCCTTTAATTAGACACACACCCGGACAAATCAACATGCATTAAATTATCACCTTCTCTCTCTCTTCCCCCCATTTCAAAGTGTTTCTTCCATGGTTTTCCCTTTCCCACTACCAGAGATCACCTGCTTTATTGACAACCCCATCAGCCACATTGTTATATAGCACCGAAATATCTCTGGAGCCGGAGCAATACCTAACGAAACCAACTATATAAAGTAGCAAATGTTGTCAAGCTATTAACGAAGAAAATAATGGTCTTAATTGTCGGCACAGAACTTTTGCTGGTATGTGCTAGTGCCTTGCTTAAAAGCCATACACAAGATATATAGAGAAGCCTCTGTTACAAACTTGACTGTTCGTTCCACACTTTGAAAATGTGAGAAAAAAATCAAGCAAATCAAGGTTTTCCTTATTTAATAATGAATTTTGTCTGCCAGAGATTGTAATGTACGTAGGTACACAGGGGACGATAACAGGGGAACACCGGCAAAGAACGGGCGGTGCAACAAGAGACAGCATGTAGATACTTGCAGTCGGCTCTCGGCTGAATAAAGTCTTAAAACAAACTCGGCGTTTGCGTTCTCAGTGGGAAACACCACATGGCGACGAGGATGAGATCATTTTTCATAAAGGGGAAAGTTATTTAAACTTTTTCTCAGAAAAACATCGCGTTTAATAGAAATTAAATAGCGACATATTTCTACCTGCACACACACATTTAAAAATGTTATGGTAAAATCGACGAATTCTCGCCGAGTGGAGGTGATTGGGACACATACTCAGAAAGATTGGAGTATTATTTCGAGGCTAACGGAATACAAGATCCAGGAAAGAAAAAGGCCGTCCTTCTTTCTGTTTGTGGTGGTAAAACATTTTCTCTGCTGAAGGATCTCGTTACGCCGCAGAGCTTAAGAGACAAAAGTTATGAGGAACTCTCGCTCTCGTTAAAAGAGCACTGCAACCCAACACCGTCCATAATTGTTGAGCGATTCAACTTTTATATGTGCCGCCAACAACCAGGTCAGTCCATTTCGGATTTTATTGCTCATTTAAAAAAAATTACAAAGTTTTGTGAGTTTGGAAATACGATAGAAGAGATGTTGAGAGATTTGCTCGTCGTTGGATTGATGGATGACCGAATCCGTCGGCGACTGCTTTCCGAGAGGAAACTAACATTTCCTTATGCCCGACAGATAGCTCTTGCCATGGAAAGTGCAGACAGCAATGTTAGTGACATGGCAGCATGTTCAACGTCCAATTTTACAATACAGACGAAAGTCAACCAGGTTGAACGGCCTACTCTACTACGGAGACGAAAACAAAGACCATGTTTCCGATGTAACGGAAAACATTACCCCGACTCCTGTCGTTTGAAAGAGGCAACGTGTAATTTTTGTCACAAAACCGGTCACATTTCGCCAGCCTGTTTGACCCGGAAGTACAACGACAGAGCTGGAAATCGTAAAACCCACAAGGTCACCAGTGAAGAACCAGTAGACGAAGATACAGGCAGCGACTGCGCCTCGGTGCATAGGCTGTTTACCCTACCAGCAAATAGCAAAACCGAGCCCCTGATGGTGTTCGTGGGCATAAATGGTCGCAATGTCGAGATGGAGATCGACACCGGGGCTGCTGTTTCATTGATCAACCGCAATGCATTTGAAAAAACTATGGTGTGAACCTGATAAGCCGGTACTTAAGCCTATGTCACAGAAACTAGCAACCTACACGGGAGAAAGTATCACGCCGCGTGGTACGTGTCAAGTGTCGGTAGACTATGATGGCCGACAGTTTCGTCTGCCATTAGTGATTGCTCCTGGTTCTGGCCCTGCACTTCTTGGTAGAAACTGGTTACGAGTAGTGCAACTCAGCTGGAAACGCATCCATCAGCTGAAAGCAGTAAATGCTACACCTGCAATTGAAGACATTATTGCAAAATACCCCGATGTTTTCAAGAATGAATTGAGCGCACTGAAGGGTTTCACAGCTAAACTTAATGTTGACCCGAAAACAAAGCTCATATTCTGCAAGGCTCGACACGTGCCCTTTGCATTGCGTGAAAAGGTTGACAAGGAGCTGGATCGACTAGAGTCTCTGGGTATTATTGAACTAGTACAATACTCAAAATGGGCTGACCCTATAGTAGCAGTTGTCAAAACTGACCAAACAATACGGTTGTGTGGAGATTATTAAACTACAATAAACAAATGTTCAAATCTCGACCAGTACCCTATCCCCAGGATTGATGATTTGTATGCAAAATTGGTGCAGGGAAAGAAATTCACCAAGCTTGACTTGAGATCAGCGTTCCTGCAGGTTCCGTTAGAGGAAAACTCAAAGCAGTACCTTGCAATCAATGCACCACGGGGTCTCTACAGGTTCAACCGCCTAAGTTTTGGAGTAAAATCAGCTCCTGGTATCTATCAACGCTGTATGGACAATTTTTTGTATGCTATCAGGACGACATACTAATTACAGGATGATCATACGCGGAACACTTGATCACCCTTGACCGAGTGTTAGGGAAACTCTCAGAAGCTGGTCTCCGCGTTTGTCTGGACAAGTGCAAGTTCATGGCGCCCTCCGTAACCTACTTAGGTCATTGGATTGACTCCGAAGGACTTCACCCTACAGCAGAAGAGATCCGTGCCATCCGGGATGCACCAGCCCCACGCAATGTGACTGAATTAAGGCTTTCTTGGGCTTATTCCAGTTCTACGCTAGGTACGTCCCTAACGTCGCAGATAAGTTGGGCCCCCTCTATTATCTACTGCGAAAAGAGGTCTCTTGGACGTGCCCCCCCCCCGTTTAACAGCTTTTCATAGAGCCAAAGATGCATTGCAGACCACAAATGTCCTGGTTCACTATGACCCGAGAAAGGAACTGGTACTGAGCTGTGACGCCAGTCAATATGGTGTCGGAGCTGTTTTGTCGCACATCTTTGCCGACGGTTCAGAGAAACCTGTTGCTTTTGCTTCGAGAACAATGTCACCGGCTGAGAAAAATTATAGTAAGTTGGACAAGGAGTGACTGAGTATTATCTTTGGCGTTAAAAAGTTTCATCACTAGTTATTTGGACGTGCATTCCGTATCATTACGGATCATAAGCCACTTATCAGCCTCTTTAGTCCAACAAAGCCAACATTGGACACCCTGCAACCAAGAATAATACGTTGGTCACTGTTGATGAGTGCTTACGATTACACGATAGAATATAGGCCTGGTTCACACATCGTCACTGCCGACGCAATGAGTCGTCTCCCCCTGCAGGAAGCGTTAGATGTCCCAACACTAGGCTGCATTATACATCTCATGGATCACCTGGACAATTCCACCGTTGACTCGACTCACATTTGTGCTCATACACGCAAAGACCCCATCCTCTCTTAGGTTGTTCAAGCCACACAACATGGAGGGTGCAATCTCCCACATGATGCTCCGTATTTACCATTTCACGCTCGTAAAAACGAACTAAGTGTTGAAAGGGGGTGTCTGCTGCGGGATTCACGAGTGGAAATTCCCCACCATCTCAGGCAGTGAGTGTTGGACGAGCTTCACCAATGCTACTCTGGCATAGTCAAGATGAAGGCCCTCGCCCGGACCTATGTATGGTGGCCTGGGATAGATGCTGATATCGAAAAAAAGGTGAACAACTGTTACCCTTACCAGTGCTCTAGAAGCCTACCTGCTAAGGCACCACTACACCCCTGGGAATGGCCAGCTGAACCTTGGCAGCGGGTTCACGTTGATTATGCCGATTACAATGGCTAATACCTACTTGTCATTACGGATGTACACTCAAAATGGGTTGATGTCTATACCACAAGTGCAGCTACTTCAGCCACTACAATTGAAAGGTTGAGGCGTGGTTTTGCTACTCATGGTCTCCCGCACATTGTTGTCAGTGATAATGGTCCATGCTTCACCAGTTCAGAATGTGCAGAGTTCATGAAACGGAATGGTATCAAACACAAATTTGTCAGTCCACATCATCAGGCATCAAATGGTCTAGCCGAACGCTCAGTTGGGTTGGTTAAAAACGGTATTAAAAAATGTCGGGAAGAACTCTGGAAACAAAGATATCCCGTTTTCCGCTGACATACGGGACAACGCCTCACACAACAAGGGGGTCTACCCCGGCAGAGTTGTTGATGAAGCGAAGATTGGGCTCCAATCTGGATCATATGAAGCCCGCCACCTCAAGTGTTGTATATAACAACCAAGAATGTCAAAAGTTTCACCATGACAAATCTGCCCAGATGCGTTCATTTGATGAAGACCAAGCAGTATTTACACAGAACTTTGGTTCCGGATCCATGTGGTTGGCTGGTCACATTCTGGAAAGAGTATCTCCTTTATCCTTTCTAATCAGATTGCAGGATGGCCGGTTGGTTCGTCCTCATCAGGATCACATCAGGTCTCGCCGTTGTATCACCGAGCCAGCACCTCAATCCCCAAGTGAAAACAATCCAGAACGCATTTTCACGGAACTAAACATGCCTCCAGATATGGCAACAGAAAATAACACACATCCACAGACTCCATTGATACATGAGAATTCGCCCGATTATGAGCAGCCAGATAGAGAAGTGAGTGAGCATACCCCACTAGCCCTGCAACGACGATCGAGCCGTACAATAAGACCACCGAATCGTTTTAGTCCGGATTGACTAAAGATTGAACAATTACCTTTTATTTTTTCTTAACTTAAAAAAGGGGGGATTTCAATGGTCACATACTGAGGCAGAATAATCCTCGACCACAAAAGGGTCACAAGGGCAGTCTACCCTGACCTTTTTCCATGATAAATGGACCTTTCTTTTTTTGGGGGGATGTAATGTACGTAGGTACACAGGGGACGATAACAGGGGGAACACCGGCAAAAAACGGGCGGTGCAACAAGAGACAGCATGTAGATACTTGCGGTCGGCTCTCGGCTGAATAAAGTCTTAAAACAAACTCGGCGTTTGCGTTCTCAGTGAGAAACACCACAGAGATGTCTACTTTAACTGGCAGCTCACAAACTCCATTCAGCTTTAAAGTTGATCACTGTAATTTTTTTCAGTCTTTTTTGTTTGCTTTCCTCTTCTTAAAGCATATAAAATAATTTGAGTTTAAGTCTTGATACTATCTGTACTGTCTTAATATATTATAGGTTCATCACATTCACCACTGAAACTAAAGCATTTTCACAGGATAATGCAAAGGCATTAATTGGATATTTATTAATGTAATTTAATCTGAATCTCAATAGGTTGCTTTCTAATTCTGTTAATCATTTCATAAATATGACTTCGTTTATTCTGGAACTTGTTACTTTTTAATGTCAAAACAACAAATGTCATAAACATCAACAATAAAATTTATCAAAATATATAGTTTGGTTAAAGATTCTGTGGGTATGCCCCACCAGTCCATAGCCACATGAGCCTGATAGGTAATGTTAAGCATCTTGCCCGGTTTAACGGACCAATTTTCCACAATACAAATATAGGGACACCTTACGTCTGGAAATAGCAATTGTATATTCATAGGGAAATCTTTGGTCTTCCATTCCAAAATGAAACCCCAGAGGATTCCCGACAGTTGAAGAAGATATTTGGGGTAAATTATGGCAATCATTTGCACATTATTTGCCAGTGGACCAATGAATGTAGTAGTACTTTTTGGATGTGTCATCTACATTGTTAAATAGAGTTTTGAATGGAAGTTCATTTTGATGTGTCATCTACATGTTTAAATAGAGTTTTGAATGGAAGTTCATTTTGATGTGTCATCTACATGTTTAAATAGAGTTTTGGATGGAAGTTCATTTTGATGCGTCATCTACATGTTTAAATAGAGTTTTGAATGGAAGTTCATTTTGATGCGTCATCTACATGTTTAAATAGAGTTTTGAATGGAAGTTCATTTTGATGTGTCATCTACATGTTTAAATAGAGTTTTGAATGGAAGTTCATTTTGATGTGTCATCTACATGTTTGAATAGAGTTTTGAATGGAAGTTCATTTTGATGTGTCATCTACATGTTTGAATAGAGTTTTGAATGGAAGTTCATTTTGATGTGTCATCTACATGTTTTAATAGAGTTTTGAATGGAAGTTCATTTTGATGTGTCATCTACATGTTTAAATAGAGTTTTGAATGGAAGTTCATTTTGATGCGTCATCTACATGTTTAAATAGAGTTTTGAATGGAAGTTCATTTTGATGTGTCATCTACATGTTTAAATAGAGTTTTGAATGGAAGTTCATTTTGATGTGTCATCTACATGTTTAAATAGAGTTTTGAATGGAAGTTCATTTTGATGTGTCATCTACATGTTTAAATAGAGTTTTGAATGGAAGTTCATTTTGATGTGTCATCTACATGTTTAAATAGAGTTTTGAATGGAAGTTCATTTTGATGCGTCATCTACATGTTTAAATAGAGTTTTGAATGGAAGTTCATTTTGATGTGTCATCTACATGTTTAAATAGAGTTTTGAATGGAAGTTCATTTTGATGTGTCATCTACATGTTTAAATAGAGTTTTGAATGGAAGTTCATTTTGATGTGTCATCTACATGTTTAAATAGAGTTTTGAATGGAAGTTCATTTTGATGTGTCATCTACATGTTTAAATAGAGTTTTGAATGGAAGTTCATTTTGATATAAGGAGCAACCAATAGTGTGAAGATTTATTTTTATTTTTTCTAAAGTCAAACAACCAGCCAGTATTCGCATTTCTTTTGTCAACAAGGAGAGCCTTAATAGTGTTCACACTTTTAAATTTGTGTAAAACATCAGCCACTCCGTCAGACCATTACCATTTGCCTCAGTATCAGGAAGAAACCTCTGTGTCAAATATTCACTCTACTTTGGAATCTCCTTTGTGGTTGTCAAGTGGTGTTCAGGTCCTTTGGCTTTTTTAAAAACTTGTATAAACCATCAGCCAGTATAATTTGCAGCAATATCAGGAAGAATCCTGTGTGTCAAATATTTACTCAAGATTATCTACATTTTCATTTTGTTTTTCATAGAATTTCATTTTATTTTAGCTTCTGCTCTATCAATTTTGCATTTATCCAAATAGATATTTTTATACCTATATTAGCCATAAGAAGGGCCATATCCAAGAGGGAGGCATTGGCAAAGCTGACTCCAAGATTAGATGATATACCATTCCTGGCTAATTCAAGAGAATACCTTGGAATTTTTGTTAAATTATAAGGTCATTTAAGAAGACTATTTGACTATTTATAATCTTCTTCTTCATCAGTTGAAATAGAGGATTAGGAATGGAAAAAAACATCATCCTGAACATATGATGTTGAAGCTATTGGTGAGGATATCTTCATATTCTTTTGTTGGTTTAATCTCTCTCCTTCTTTTCTACATTTTTTATGGCAGTTCTATCTGTTAATCTGAGCTGGAACGTACCCTTGGTCCCTATTCTATCTCTCTGATGTTTTAAATATTCACTGTCGTTCACAGGAACCTGAAATATCAGATTTTATAAATATTAAAAACACAGTTTAACAGATTAAATTAAAAATTATTTTACATGTCAAATAAAATGGAAAAATGGCTTTCAATATTTATTTTAACCGTAGAAATTCATTTATTTCAACATTTGTATAATTTAAATATTATGTTTTCCCCCTTCACAATAAATTAAAAACAAAAATAACTTAATTTCTGTTTCAGAAAGCAGATGATGTGCTTAGTCTGGCAATTTTATTTGATGCATTTTACATTAGTATTGCCACAGCTTAAAATGGGCAGGTTGCATGAACGTGATAAAATATCGAATAATGCATTCAACTTTGCCTTCCAGGTTTTCTAAACAACAGGGAAAGATTTTGTATTTATTTGTCTCCTGAAAGCATAAATTTTCACCTTGTTAACAATAATAATTACATTTAACAAAGGCAAACGAGGATTGACTGCCTTCTAAATATCTATGACATCGTTTGCTATTAATTTCAAATTGTCAAAACAAGAAGGTTGGGGATAAATGTTCATCAAAAAATAACTGTATTGGATTATTAGTACTTTTTCAGAATTTGACCTGGATCCTCGGGATTTTCTGTCAATTATTTTTCAGGCTCAACTGGCAGTTACCGGATTGAGTCGAGTAAAGTAACAGATGCAGACGAATTTCAAAACAAATAAACAAGAAAAAAATAAAAATATACTGAAAATTTACTGAATATATATTGTTTATTTACTTTTATTATATATTTTGCAAATTTTTATCAACAAAAATTGTGTTTTTTCAAGAAAAGATTAATTTTTTTACCGCAAATTGTTAGGTGAAAGTACGTTTTTTTTCAAGAAAACTTATATGGTTCTCATTTTTTTAAGAATAGGCAAAAAACAGTTCTATTTAATTTTGTAAATAGAATTTTTTATTAGAAAAGATGAATGATTTTTTATGAAAACCGTAAACTATTAGGTACAGAATTTGTTTTCAAGTAAATTAACAAGTTTTTGTCAACAAATATTAAAAAATAAACAGGAAAAAGTAAAAGATTAATCTGGGGATAATTATTTGATAAGTTTTTTTCAGGGAATTGTAAATAAACTTTGAAATTTATTAAATTAAAATTAGTCAAGTTCCAAGTCTTACAGAAAAAAAAACACTTGTTTAAAAATAGTAACAAATTACAATAATTATAATCTTTTTTTTTAATAGTTGTCTATCTTGCTAAATATATCTATATAATTATAAAACTCAAATGACTTTGTAACGGGTGTTGTAACTCACATCCGGTTTATGACTTCCATTTGCACATGAGTACATGAACATAAACCCATAACAGCGTGAACAAATACACACAAATGGCTACTTTTGCAGAATTTGACCTTTCTTAAAAAACATTCATACATTTTCTTCCACACCACCAACATAAATAAATAAGCCCGAAAATATGTTGTTTTTTATTTGCGTTACAAATAAATAATCAATGCAACAATAAAACATATTGTTTTACTGTGTATGTTTTCAGCGTCTCAATTGTTGTTTTTTTCGCGTTTAAATCAAAAGATATATCAAAATTTGAATTTAATTTGATGTGTTATGGTATCTGTTCAGTGCACATTTACCTATAAGTATGGCAAACCACTTATAATTTAATGGCTGCAAGTTTTTTTTTTTAATAAACAATCATAAACAGAACGACTTACAGAAATCTATCTATATTCTTTTTTTCATTTGATTATACTTTCATAGAAATGTTTATATTATGTCACAAAAAACTATTTTTGTAAATATAGGGATACGCTACAACAGAACATCGACCCCTCTAATTTGTTTTTTAGGAATAATAGAGGTCGCTGAGAACGAATCTGATAATAAAACCCGTCGCAAATTTACCGTTTGCATGGTATTAACCCCTGAACCCAGGGACTATTTTCTACCATTTTACAGCTTCCGTTTACTCTAAGCGCGAGCGCCACGACTGTTCAATGTACCTTCACGTATCAAACTGTCTTTTCACATGGCGTAATAATCTTTTGTGGAACATTTAAAATTATATAAAAAAGAAGAAAAGCATTTCAAGTGGGGTGGGGTTAATTTCAAAAGGACATTTTTTTCAGAACTGAATTTTGACTTTTTTTTTTTCATTAGCGGATAATTTAAAATTTGAAGAAAATGTTTTAAAAATACATTATAGTATTTTTTGGTAGTTTTTAATGCATTTTAAACAAAGTTTTCACAAGCGGTTTACAAAACAAACTTTTTGATGTTTTTCTTTCTTTTATTTTTGAGGGAGGTTCAATTATACAACTTGTGTGGCTTAATAGGTGCTTCTACACTTTAATAAACCGTTTTTCCCTAAGTAACGCAGCGACATTTACTGATTAGAATACCATTTAACATTTTTAGGAGATTTTACTATTTTCTGTTTACATCGCCTGAGGAGGCGCAGGGGGCGGGGTGAGGTTGGGGCATGCACTAGGTGTATCAGAATTTTTGTAGGAATTTTTGACACCCCTAACACGAAACTGTGAATAAAATATAAGATATTCGTAATTTCTCTTTTAAAAGTTTATTTTCTTCCAAAACAAACTATTAAAGTTGTATAAAAAGTAATAGAAATATTATTTTTTTTTATTAAAAAAAAAAACAATAATGAAATTAATTCAATTTTACGAGTTCAGTATCAAGTATCAAAATGTTTCTATTGATTCTATTTTTACGATATTTTCAGGGTCAATGTGAAATTTTATGCTCTTTCCAATAAACCGAATATAATATTTTAGACAAACGTTTTTTTTTTAATTCACGCCCTACACCATTTTGAAATGTCTATTAAAAAGTAAATAATTAATTTACTCACCAAATCACAAATTGAAGATAAAAGATCAATAAATAAAATATTCAAATTTAAAACAAAAAAGAAGTGGTTTATTTTAGAAATTTACCTGTAAAGTCCGAAGTTTAAAACCTTTTATTTTTAATCACGTTGGTTTTTTGTTTGTTTGTTTTTTTGTGAATGAAACATTGGTCCTTGCTCATTTGATTGAAAATATATTACGGTTTGAATTACATTTTTCGAATAGTTATAAGCTTGGAAATACAAGGGGTCGAATTATTCAATATTTTTCACGTAGTTTCTGACACACATAGGCATGCACCCAACACCACCCCGCCTCCCCCCACAATGTAAATCGAAAACATTAAAATCTCCTAAAAATGTTAAATGTTAAAATGTATTCTAATTGGTCAGCGCGTTACCGAGGTAAAACGGTTAATTTAACTGCAGAATTGTATCAGAATTTTGGGGGAAATTTTGACACCCTAACACAAAACTGCGAATAAAATATGTAAAAAAAAACCGTAATTTCTCTGTTTAAAGTGTTGTTTATTTTCCAGAATAAACTATTAAAGTTGTTTAAAAAATAGTAGAAATATTATTTTTTTTATTTTTTAAAAAACTGTGTTTACAAAATGCCGGCGCGCCTGCATGCAGCCATTTTGTTTACGTAATGAAATCAATTGAATTTTACGAGTTATTTTTTCTCTTTAAAATCTATCAAAATTTATCTATTGATTCAATTTTTACGATATTTTCAGGTTCAATGTGAAATTTTATGCTCTTTCCAATAAACCGAATATAATATTCTAGACATGTTTTTCTTAATTCACCCCCCCCATTTTGAAATGTCTATTAAAATGAAAATAATTGATTTTCTCATCTCAAATTTATATATCACAAATTGAAGATAAAAGATCAATAAATAAAATAAGCTAATTTAAAACAAAAAATACAGTTATTTGCAAATTTACCTGTAAAGTCTAAACCTTTTTAAAAAAATACGTTGCATTTTTTTTAAGTGAAACCTTATAATCTTATTATATTGCACAGAAAGTTTTGTTTTATTACGACAATTATTTCTATTTCATTAAATGTTTTTTTTGAGATATTAGAAAAAAAAATCACTCCATGAAGAAGAAATAAAATATATTAAATCAAAAACTCATATATTTCTTAGAGAGAAAAAAAATCAAAATTTTGTCGAATTGTTTTCGTATAATCGGCGAAAAATGATGCATTCACCAAACACGAGTGATACGTTTGCCAAACGCGAGTGAAACATTCCCAAACACGAGTGCATTCAACAATCTCGAGTGAAATGCTTGGCCAAACACGAGTGAAACATGCGGCTAAGCACGAGTGAAACGCACGAATATATATCAACAAAACACCAACAAAACAAGCGATTTAATTTTTACCCTTTAGACAAAATTAATTTAGATACAATCAACAAACTTCCAACCCACTCTTGATTGCATATATTTCGTTCTAGAATTAATTAGAGTCGTTTGTTTGTTTTCATGGGGACCAACCTCGCTAATATTACGCCGGCAAAATGAATACAGCTCATTCTGGCCCAATCGGGGAAAATCGCCGAGGGAACAACGACTGACGCTACCAGTCACGCTGTCGGATTCCAGCAGCAGTTTAACAGTCCTTATCAGGGCTAATAAGTTTTTCACAAATGCGATTCACTACTGCTTGCTTCCTGAGACCCACCAGCAACAAACTACACTTCCAGTCTCCAGCGCTCACCCCTGCAGCTTTCCAGTCCTTGATGTCTTTCAGCTCACTCCTACAGCCTTCCAGCCTTCGGTGTCTCCTGCAGCCTAGCTTGCCTTTTTTTTTTGCTCGCACTTGGCACCCTACCTGTTGTCCGTTCCTAAACACTGATCCCCCCGTTCTCTGTATTGTCTATACTCAGGGTCGTCCGTCCTTAACACTGATCCCTCTGTTCTCAGTGTTGTCCGTTCCTAAACACTGATCCCTCCGTTCTCAGTGTTGTCTATACTCAGGGTCGTCCATCCTTAACACTGATCCCTCCGTTCTCAGTGTTGTCCGTTCCTAAACACTGATCCCTCCATTCTCAGTGTTGTCAGTTCTCAGTCGTCCGTTCCTAAACACTGATCCCTCCGTTCTCAGTGTTGTCTGTACTCAGGGTCGTCCGTTCCTTAACACTGATCCCTCTGTTCTCTGTGTCATCCGTTCCTTAACACCGACCCCTCCGTTCTCAGTGTCCACTTTTCGTTCCGGACCGCCATGACGTCCAGCTGATTGTTCGAGACCCAATGAGCAACCCTGAACCACGCTACGTCTAGAGTACCTGTTCCCAACCTTAGCCTCCAGTGACGTGCAGCCTTGCAGGCGAGTAGCATCCAGATGCAACGATTAATTTTTTTGCTTCCTTTAGAAAAAATAAAAGGCGAACCCTTGCCTTTAAGCAAACAACCCGTGTCTGTCATTCTTCTTTGCCTTTTTGCTGTTTACCGTTTGCCTGTGTCTCCCTTGTTAGTTGTTGGGTCGATTGCCCCTGGACGACTGGTCCCGCAACACATGTTTTTCTTTGAGAAAAGAAAAAAAAATTATTTGATGTTATTTTAAAGGCAAAAACTTATAAGAAAAATATCACTAGTTTTCAGCTATGGAGGCATAAATTTCTTCACGCGATCGTGTGGTTTTTACGTCCTTTTGTTCATCCGTAGTTCCAAACAAGGAGAAACACTCCGTCGTTTAAAATTTCTTTTATTTAAAAATAAATGGAATTTAAAATATAAATATGGATAAATTCTTTACAATGAAAAATGAATTTACACATTGAATTGTTTTTTTATAGGTAAGTGATTTTTTGGAATTCATATCGATTTTTTATACTCGAAACAAGTAGAATTTCGTTGATTTTCTTCAAATATTTTAAAAAGAAAACCGATTTAAAAAACAAATATTGCATAATTTGCTATTAGACCTGTTATTTTTTAATTTGGTCTTTGCTCCTTTAATTGAAAAAAAATAGGGGTTGAATAACATTTTTCAAGTAGTTATAAGCTTGTAAAGATAAGAGGTCGAATTATTTAATTTTTTTCACGCATTCTTAAGATCGGTTTGTGACACTGCTACAGAAGCATCTGTTAAGCAACACAGGTTCTATAAGTGAATCCCCGCCCCTCCAAAAAAAAAGAACGAAAAACTTAAAAATGTTTGGTGCTTATATTTTCGCCAATCGCATTAAAAACGACATAAAAAAAAAGTCACCCCCAAAAGTACTATAATGCATTTTTAAAAATTTTGTTTGTTTTTTCTTCAAATTTTATATCATCCGCCAATGATAAAAAAAAGAATTGAAAATTCTTTTCTGAAAAAAAAAAAATGTCTTTCTGACCCTCCCCCCAACTTGGAGTGCTTTTCTTCTTTTTCATATAATTTTAAATGCCCCATAAAAGATTTGTACGCCATGTGAAAAGGCAGTTTGGTACATGAAGGTAAATTCAACAGTCATCGTTTATGTTACCGCGCGCTTGCGCATAGCGTAAACAGAAACTGTAAAATGGCGGAAAATAGTCCCTGGGTTCAGGGGTTAATACCATGCAAACGGTAAATTTGTGACGGGTTTGATTATCAGATTTGTTGTTAGCGACCTCGATTACCCCTAAAAAAACACAAATTAGAGTGGCCGATGTTCTGTTGTAGCGATTGCCACTATTTTCTTTAAGTCACAAGTGTCACGCTCATTAGGGACTGCCAAACGATTGTGAAGATTGGACTGCATGTTTCCGTGGCGTCAGATTTGTGTTAACTATACGAACTATGGAAAAGCAGAAGCGACTTAATGATTTTTTAAAACCTTTGTTTATCTTCTTTAAACTGCAATTAATAATTAATCTTTGTTATAATTTTGTTAGTTTTTAAGATTTACATAGTTTTATGATTAATAATATTAAAAACATTTGTATATTAAGTATGAAATACGGTTTTACTGAATGTTCATTTGGTTACCTACGGGGTTCCATATTTTATTCGGTAAAAAGAGACAAACAAAATGCTTAATATTGTGCAATAATATTTTCAAATTGATTTTAATCTGGCGATAAAATTGCTGACAAGAGTCATGTTTATATTAAAACTTAATATTAAAAAAAATTAAACACAATTAAATAAAAATCTATGTTGTAACGGAATATTTTGAAATGATGGAATTGTATTCGTTTTAACATTTTAAAAATTAATTAATTTTTAGGAAGTTTCTTTTTCTTGGCAATTCAACTGATTATAGTATACATTAATTCGAAAAAAAACGCTATTTAAAAAAATAATAATAATAAATTTATATCATTTTTTTAATTGCAAGTTCAAGGTAAATTTTTGTTCAATATGTGTATTTAAATTAAAACAAAATAAATATGTTTTACTTATTTGAACTCTTATGTTTCATAATAAATAGAAATTTCGATAGATTTAAATGTATTTTGTTCCTAACTCTAACCCTAACCCGGACTCGGACACACGCTAAAAATATGTATATTTTACGAAAACTGCATTTTATAGGTAATTTCTCTCTAAAATGGATAAGTATCGAAAATTCTCACCATTAGGAAGTCTTTTATATAAACTATGCCAGTTTACCGTAATTATTCACACTTTTAAATATATACATATGCACATAAAGTTATGAAGAGTGCAGTATCCGAGCAAAGCCGGGCGGAACTGCTAGTAATATATATATATATATATATATATATATATACACACACATATATATATATATATATATATATATATATATATATAGTCATCTACATAAGTACTGTTTCGCTGTATCACAGCTCATCAGTGTGGCTAGACAGGCAACTACCTCAAGCCAGGACCGCCTGTACGACAGTCAAGGCTTCTAACCATTACGCTAATTGGCGGCTTTTGTGCGAGTAGTGAATCAACAATGTTTTGACATTGTCTGAAATACTTTAGCTCGATTTGTTTACACAAAGTGCATATGTGTATGTGTGTGTGTGTGTGTGTGTGTTGATGTTTCGTCAAAATTAAAGAAATATGTACCAAAGCTATACTTGTAATATTATGTGACTGTAATTATTCCCTTTACTTAGTTCTTCTAATCTGTGTATTTCAGATCTTCATCATTGTGATGTCATCCTGAAATAATATCAAAATAATGTATACTTATCTATGATGAAGATTGACTTGGCCTGATCCTAAGCGCAGAACCATCCTGTAAGCTCCTTCGCATCCACCAGTATAACAATCAAACAAAAATCACTCTTGAGGATGATGATCAACTAGGCTTTAGCCCAACTCTCTTTTCTCAGCTCAAAACCGCTGTTGTTGCTGCCATGAATGATATTGGTTGTCAAAGTTTCCTGACCAATATTAAGGTGATCCATCGATTGCGACTGAGAAAGCATGACGTCATTTCTGTCATTATGCGGATGCACGTCACCAACAACAAAGGTATCAACATCCTTGGTGCAATTATTCTCTGACTGGAGGAGTATTTGCGTTTTCTATACAGTGCGATTACATTCAACACATGCGAGCACCAACATTCCCCTCTAACACTACTGGCCAACCAATGGCCTGATCGACCCACGAGTTATATTAATGTCCTAGAAACGGTACCATACTGTGACAATGGACCAGTCAATAGTATCTCTCGGTTACACGCCTTTTTCTGAGAGAAGAGTAAAACTATATCTGGGATGTTGGGCGTGGCTGGCTCCTTCACTCTCTCACGATGATGTTTTCATTCTGGTTGTACTCTAGCTGAAATTCCTTTCAATTCAAGCACCGTTTCGACAATTAAGGCAGACATAACACGACATGCAACACAATTGTGACACATGAGGAATCTTAACTATTTTATTTCACAGTTATATTACAATGTTTTATTAAAGAATCGGCAATTATTAAATTAAACCTTTAACTTATGACCTGTACTTTGGGGCAATTGTGTCAAATCCGGGGGTAATTGTGCCAACTAAAAAAGTGCTCTTTATATGCGTGCTTGCCAAAAGAGCACTTTTAGCTAGTAACCACTGACTTGGTGCAATTACCCCAAAGTAAGGTACTAAACTAGAACGCTGGAAGGGGGGAGTCATCCCCTGTTTTACAGAGAGACAAAAATATGCTTCTTACCCCATGGCTGTCAGAATGAAAAGAGGTTGAGAGGAGCCAAATACATTGTTGTTCACTTTTCCCTCTGTATCACTCCGCACGAGACCAATCACCCCCGGACATGCTTGTGGGGATAGCTAGGACGGCCAGTGGTACTAGCAAAGAAATAGTATCACACGCCTCCTCATGTAGTGCCAAACCATGAAGCAAATATTGACCTTGATGCTACACCACACACCTGTTCCCATCTAACCACACTTGCAAGACGATGTAAAGGCAAGTCTAGATCAAGACATAACACTACAAGTCATGGAACCAGTGATCCGGTAATGTGGTGCCATAGAATGGTCATCTGTGCAAAAAAGAATGGAAAACCTCGTCGTACTGTTGACTTCCAATCTCTCAACGCTAATGCGGTAAGAAAGATTCACCACACACAATTACCATTCTACCAAGCAAGGTATGTACCCCATGGTAAAGACGTTGTTCCATGTCTTGAATAGTTAACACAGTGTGCCAATCCACAACGAAGATAAACACCTCACAACTTTCATTACCTTTTTGAGGAGTCACACCCACGTCTGGTTACCACGCTACTTCAACAACCAAACAACCACATATTATTCTACCTAATGATAAACAGCACGCGTCTGTTGCCACCATGCCAACACCAGTGAATGATGCACATCCTGTGTGAGACGAACAAGATTCAGAGAAGTGATCGCACATAGCAGTGACGTCACAACCTATGATCCCGTCAACTTTGAACACCACAAACAACAGCAGCCAGAAGCTCAATTGTGACACCAAGACGCTCGAATCGAAATAAATTAAACCGCTATGGCTGAAAGACTATGTTCAAACAGTTGGGTCATATTAATTTCCGGATAGAGGGCAGTTCATACAGTAAAGTAATGTTATTCAATTTACTTAGTTCTACCAATCTATGTATTTCAGATCTTCATAATTTCTGATGTCATCCTGAAAATGGTGTATAATTATTTAAATATGAGATGCTTTCGTCTGTGTGTCGTTGTGCCTTTCTGTTCGTTGTTGAAGAATCTGTTCTGATAGAAAATATCTTGTCTTCAAATTTTCCAGTTTAACAAATGTCGATGAAATTCTATACGCGGGAGAGGTTCAAACTCAACTCCTGATTTTCCGTGCGACAGGCATGTACTTTAATACTCAGCAAAATTATCAAATCGAGCGAGGATTTAAAGCTTCTTTCAAACAATTTTATTTCAAACTACTGTTCTTATAATATAAATGTACACACGCGTATTTGCTTGATTTACGGACTGTTTTTTTCCTCAAAAGTAGCCACATAGATTTGCTAAAAAAATAATGGAGGTCACAGTGTCAATCTCCTTAGTTGACCAAACTCCAGCCCCGACTATCTCTCTTACTACACCTGAATCGATGAAGACAACACGGACGTCAATGAGATGCTGAATTCATACAGGAGTTAAATCTAACCATGAGGCAGCATCAATATATTGTTCACAGGACGACGTTTGTCACCTGGAAAAGGCTGTGTGTGCACATTTACACAAACATTTAAATCGATGAGAAACAGCACGGCAAGACGGTAAATGCTACTAACACGCCTGGCTGGCTTTGTATGTATCGCATTTTCTACGTCACCGACAGGAATTCTGCCATACATTTTCTCATTGATACAACAACAGAAATAAACTAATTAAGAAATGACACATAGACACCAGTCTTTTTACAAACCGTGAACCACTCTCTCATTCCAACATACGGTCACAAATTGGTAAGTTTAGAGTTAAAAAACACGGAAGACATATACACTAAAATGTTCCAAACATTACATAGACGATACAGTGAAACATGACGTCTAATATCATATACAAACTCAAGGTCCGACTGTAAGCGCGCACCAATGCAGACTGACTCTATCGCTTCAAGACAGCTAAACAAGAGTTCAAACACATGCTGGATTAAGGAATTATTCGTCCGTCTCAAAGCAACTAGTCGTCACTACTTCACATTGTTCCTAAGAAGACAATAGGTGACTGGTGTTCTAGTGGGGATAAAAGGGCAGTTAACAGCTGAACAATATCGGATAATTATCCAATACCTCATTTGCATGATTTTTTTAATTCGCTGAATGGAAAATCAATTTTCTTCAAGATTGGCCTTTTACACGCATTCTCGATCCTGAAGACATCCCAAAGATCGCCATCACTTTTTCATTCGGATTTGTTATTGCCTAGAATGCTTTTTGTGTAAAGCATACATCGACGACTTTTTAGTTGCAAGCTCGTCAACAAATGAGCATATTCAACACCTCAACCAATTATTTCACAGACTCTCGGAATATGACATGATCATAAATCCTAACAAATGTGAGTTTGGTGTTTCGTCATTATCTTTTCTTGATGATATTATTGAGTAGGATAGCATAATAATTCCAAGTAGAAAGATTCGTTCACATAAATAAAAAAAAACGATCTCACAAACTATAACTGCTACATAACTTACTATCTACATCAGTCTAATATAAGCAGAACAACAAAAATTGCCACAGTTATTAGTTTGTTCTTCTTGTTAAAAACATCACAGAGTTACACATATCTTGCATCGTTTAATGCATCACTGGAGATAGTTTTTGTAGAAGGTGCAAAAATTTAGAAATCAAGCTGTATACTCTGGAAAATGCTTTCCTTTCAAAAACAACTTGTTTCAAGATGATGTTTCGGATGATGCAAGGTGATGCAGAGCAAGTGCACGGCAGATAATTTCATAGATGTCTGCGCTTCTGATCTCAAACAATGTGTGTTGTGCATCGATGTGATATTTTGCAGGGATATTTGCTGATTTGGCCCAACTTCTTGGTTTTTATAGTTTACATATATTTCATGAAAGCTGAAGCATAATAAACTCCTGTAAATGTGGATACCGGTTTAACACACGTAGCGTGAATATTCCTTCGGTACAGTATGGTAATCAATGCGTTTTTGCTTCTGGAAAGTTGTCAGCAACTTAGAAATCCATAAGCTAATTTCCACAGACCCTGCACTAATCATGACCTTTTAGGTGATTTGGCGAATAGTCAAGCATGGATCTTCAAAAAAATTAGCCTCACCATGGCTGAGAGTTGCCTCATCAATGACAGATGGAGGGCAACCAAGTTTAGGTGCTGCTGCTACAGATTTCATGACATGTTGAAATTCCCAATGTCAACGTTTTACAAGATTAATATGATGTGACATTGTTTCTTGTAATTTCATCATAAGTTTACTGTGGTGTGCGTGATTTCAAATAAAAGAACAGATCATAGCATCACACTTGATAGGATCCATGTCACACTTAACTAATTTCAAACACTTGCAAATCGGGAACAACAACTAGTTCAGAGTTGTAATTTGCCACATGACCCATACAGATATAAATCATTGCATATGCAACATTTCTACTAGATCAGACAAACGGAAGTGGGTCAAGGTCATTACTTATTGAAGATTCCTTGTATTTAAAAAAATCATGCACAATAAACATATATATGAAAACAACAATGATAAAGGGCTAAAACCTTAAGTAGATATTTAGACATGAATACTTAATATAAAATTTTATTGGGATGTAATAAACTTTTTTGAAATATAAACACTGTTAAAACGTTTTATTGAGATGTGTTACATTTTAAAATATATTTTCAAAATGTCAAAACGTTTTATTGATATGCATTAAAATTTAAAAAAAATAAAAAAAACTGTTCAAATGTTTTTATTGATATGTATTAAATCATGATTTTTAAAAATTTTATTGAGATGTATTAAATCATAATTTTTTAAAATTTGATAAAACGTTTTATTGAGATGTATTAATTAAAAAAATAAAAGAGCTGTTAAAACTTTTTATGTATTAGATGTGATAAATAAAAAATACTGTTAAAATGTTTTATTAAGATGTATTATATTCAAAAGAAACAAAAACGTGAAGTTAACACGTGAACTCGGCATAAAAGCTGTATGTTTTTTGGGTGGTTTTAAAGATTTACACGGGAATAAAAACTTTGTATTTAAAAGTAAATTAACATAATCAAAGTATCATATTATTTTATATCGTTTTTGCATGAGAAAGTAACACAAATTTTTAACACAATAATACCAACACACATATAAAAATACCAACACACACATAAAAAAAGGATACCAAAATATGTTTTTTAATTCTTTGCAAAATTTTATCATTTGTGAATAGAACATACTACCAAATTCCAGACATTGACAAAATCTCAAGAGTACAATTGTGTGTTAACATGTTTGTCTAAAGCTGATTTCATATAAACAGAAGAGCTACATTATAAAAATATTTTCAGTTTTTCTTATTTTACTTTGAAGGGAAGATCAAAACTTACTTGGCTTGGCTTGCATGTGTGCGTGCTTCAAAGGGTCGATTGTGTAACAAAAATATAGAAAGAAGCTTAAAATGGTTACATCCAATTGATTTTATGAGTAACGGTCATGACCATGATGCAAAATATCGCCATGTCTATGCAAAAGAAAAAGGCGAATAAAAAAAGACGTGTACAGAATAGAGGACGAGTAAAAAGAAAATGTGTAAGTAAACTTGAAATGTGTTGAGTTTTTGACTTGGACGTTTTGACAACAGAAT
Organism: Euprymna scolopes; assembly: GCF_053919585.1. Classification (NCBI taxonomy): domain Eukaryota; kingdom Metazoa; phylum Mollusca; class Cephalopoda; order Sepiida; family Sepiolidae; genus Euprymna; species Euprymna scolopes. The sequence goes on from NC_136527.1 coordinate 30,946,311, forward strand.
TTCGAGTTGTAAAGTTAATAGGTTTGACAAAAGGGTGTCTTGTGGATTTGAAAGTTTTGAAAACAAAGTGTAAAGTTTTGGAGTTGCAAGTTTTGATAACAGAATGTTTAATTTTTGAATTGGAAGTTTTAAAAATGTCGAATTAACCTGATAAGTCGAAGTACTCAGAAATCAAAGGGATCCCTACCTGTGGCTCACACTTGAACACTATATGAGATACATAGATATTTGTATGTTCTATTAAAGTTCTTTTGTATTCAATATATTTTTGCATATGACAATAAATGTTCTAGGCAAATGTTACTTGCACTTGGTTCACAGGTATATTGGCCATGTATTAAAAATTTATTTTGTCTGATTTAAGTTCCTCAAGTTAAATTTTAGAGTTAGAAGGTTTGACAACAGAGTGTCAAGTTTGGATTTTGCAGTTTGGCAACAGAGTGCACATTACACAGCAAATGTTACGTCTATGCAAGCAATCACATACTTCACAGGAATGAAATTTGTTTTTTATTCAATTATTTTATTTAAGGGGTGATGGCGCATCCATACTTCATCTCATACATTTCAACCAACAAATAATCTAAAATTTTTGTCTATTTTTGAAGAATTGCTAGAATCTCTCTTGCACTTGGTTCACCAGGTATATTTGCGAGGTAGTGTTTAAAATAGCTTTGTCTGATTTAAGTTCCTACTATAATTATAGAATACAGATTTTCTAAAGATTACAGTTTCTTTTCTATGTCGTACATCAAACCCTGGTATTTCGTTATATGTCCAACCATTGTTCCCAGGACTTGCTGGAACATTTAATATTCAACATTTTACAGATGATGTGGATCTGGTATTTCGTTATATTTTTTGTCACTCTGTTTATCCAAATATTAACTTCTTAATTTGATTCTTTTTCCTTCTTGTCTCATTTTATTGTGTAAGCTTCAATTGCTCCGTTTTCTAAGTAAATGTACCTGTAGCAATCGTAGTTATAGTCGATGGTGTATATGTCCAACTGTTGTTCCCAGGACTTGCTGCAGCATTTAATATTCAACATTTTACAGATGATGTGGATATATTTACACAATCCATTGTATTTCATTGTGTAGTAGCCATCCTTTAGCAAATGTCAAATGGCTAAAACTAACTTCTCTGTTGCACAAACTAAACTTGTCATGCTGAGATCATATTAGAAGCATTGGAAATAAAACTTTAATCGTGAGCAGTCATTATAATTTTCCTGATAATAGCGGCGCTTTCCTCTTTTAAGCCAGTCTATAAAAACTTCCATATTTATAACGTCCTGGGTGAATAAATCCAGAAAATATTTGTAATGCTATTGTTTGGCTCATTTGTCCAATTTTCTGTAACGAAACTTCTGGAGTATTTTAAAAGACTCGTTTTGGTGATTTCCGTAGCAGGCTTGTTTTCTGATTCTTTCATATTTGCAAAACGGTCTTGTGCAAAATAGTTGTCCGACTATGTGATAGAGGTTGTCCTACTGGTTCTTGCTTCGTAATGCTGGTATACAATGAGGTATGGATTTCATAAGATCAGATATTGATGCAATAAATATGACTTCTGTCCAAAGGAACCACGTACTCCACAAGCATGTGGTTGGTCTCTTTTATTTTGATTTTTATCACTGTTTTTCCTGGGGATGGGGCATTCTATGGGATGCAAAACATTTTTTCATTAGTTTAATTACTCCACCCAGGAAATCTTTTTAAGATTCTACACGTCCCTTTTAGTTCTATTATCTGTATTTTTTAGCACTTCGTTCACCAGGTATATTCGCCAGATAGTTTTTGAAATTCTTTTTCATTAGCCATGTTGACGAGTATGATTTATACATTCTAAAGATTCCAGTTTCTTTTCATGTCCTACACACATCCTTGGTATTTTGTTATTTTCCCTCTATGGTCTGTTAAGTCCAGCTTAATTAAATATACTTTCTTCCAGTCGGGTTGCTACTTTCTCCCTCTTGTCCCATATAACTATGTCAGTCTCCCGTATGTGTTTTGATATGACGTAACAAATTTGACTTCCATGCAAAAGAACCACATACGTCACAAGAATGTGGTTTCTCTCCCGTATGTGTTTTCATATGATTCAAAAAACTTGACTTCCACACAAAAGAACCACATACGTCACAAGAATGTGGTTTCTCTCTATTTTTTTCATTTTTCTTATCATTTTGTTTAAGCCAGGGATGGGGCATCCTACCAGATGCCAAACATACACCTGCTATTTTAGACACTCCCACCGAGAGATCTTTTGAGATTCTAACCGTCCCTTTAAGTGCAATTGTTTGAATCTCCTTTGCACTTGGTTTACCTGGTATATTTGTAAGATAGTTTGTAAAATTCTTTTTCATAAGTCCGGTTGCTCCTATAATTAATGGAATGATAGAGATCTTCTTAAGGTTCCAGTTTCTTTTCATGTCATACATAAGACCCTGGTATTTAGTAATCTTTTCCCTCTCAGCTCTGTTTAACCCAGCATCATTCGGGACACTAACTTCCACCAAGGTCGCTTCCTTCTCCTTCTTGTCCCATATTACAATGTCGGGTTTTATAGCTCCGTTTTCTAGGTATGTGGCTGTAGGGATTGCATAGTCATAGTGGATGGTATATGACTTGTTTCCGACTGTTCTTTCAGGTATATGTTCCCATGACTTCTTACTGCATTCGATATTTAACTTATTGCAGATCGTCCAGTGGAGATATTTGCATACTTCATTGTGTCGCATTGTATAGTAGCCGTCCCCTAGCAGAACCTTACAGCTAGAAATCAGGTGGCTCACACTCTCTGTTTCTCTCCTGTATGTTTTTTCATATGATTCAACAAATGTGACTTCTGTACAAAAGAGGAGCCGCATACTTCACAAGAATATGGTTTCTCTCCTGTATGTTTTCTCATATGAGTCAATAAATTTGACTTCACTGCAAAAGCGGAACCGCATACTCCACAAGAATGTGGTTTCTCTCCTGTATGTGTTTTCATATGATTCAACAAATGTGACTTCTGTGCAAAAGAAGAACAACATACTTCACAAGAATGTGGTTTCTCTCCCGTATGTGTTGTCATGTGATTCAACAAATGTGATTTCAGTGCAAAAGAAGAACCACATACTTCACAAGAATGTGGTTTCTCTCCTGTATGTGTTTTCATATGAATCAATAAACTTGACTTCGATGCAAAAGAAGAACCACATATTTCACAAGAATGTGGTTTCTCTCCTGTATGTGTTTTCATATGATTTAACAAATGTGACTTCTGTGCAAAAGAAGAAAAACATACTTCACAAGAATGTGGTTTCTCTCCTGTATGTGTTCTCATATGAATCAAGAAACTTGACCTCCATGCAAAAGAAGAACCACATTCTTCACAAGAATGAGGTTTCTCTCCCGTATGTGTTTTCATATGATCCAACAAAGTTGACTTCTGTGCAAAAGAAAACCCACATACGTCACAAGAATGTGGTTTCTCTCCCGTATGTGTTTTCATATGATTCAATAAACTTGACTTCCATGCAAAAGAAGAATTACATACTTCACAAGAATGTGGTTTCTCTCCCGTATGTGTTTTCATATGCCTAAACAAATGTGACTTTCGTGCGAATGAATAACCACATACTTCACAAGAATGAGGTTTGTCTCCCATGATTGCTCGCATCTAATTCCACAAAAAATATATGCAATGGACAATATGATGAGATATGTTAGCAAATTTTTACTTTAGAAATTTTATCCGAGGAAATTATATTGTTATAAACTTATTTAAGTCACCAATGATGTAAGGTCCTTCTTCATTTATGTATTCCTTTTCAGTGTTGCAAATTCTGAAAATATAAAATAAATTTAAAAAAAATATCGTTAATTTAGTTAAATTGAAGTTATTATGTTAATTTTTATGAATATAAATTTATTATTAATTGAATTCAAAATAAAATGACTATAGTTTTAATTAATACTGGTTTGTTAACAAAATTATTTCTTCTACTTTCAAATATTTAACAAAAATCTTTTTACATACATTCATTGTAGAGATGAGGATTGATTATCCATATTATTTTTGATTCTTCAGAATAATGTTCTCATCTTTGGTGTTATTTTCACAACGTTTTTATGTTACCTCTGATCTTATTCTGGTGTATTTTGTAGAACTTGGGCATCTTTCTCTTGAACACAGAAATCTATACACAATTCTAATGTTCGTTTGTTTGTTTAACCATTATCGACCGTCTTTGGGTCATTTAATGCTGTCTATAAGGTTTGAATTGTTTTAATACTTTCAGAGTCGATTTTCTCTGTGTGTATTTGGATAATGTTTCGGAATAGTGTATTTGATGGCATTTATACATTATGGTAAAGGTTTACTATTTTTAAGAAATTTAGAATAGTTTTAGAGTTTTCTTTTTCAAAGAGTTCTTTTAAGTTTGTAGCAGTGTTGACAGGTTTTTGTGAGATCATAGCAGTTAGGTAAAAGGTTTGTATAAGGTTTGTGACACAGTATACTTAGCATGGTTTACTGGGATTTAGTAGTTTTTTTAGTATAGGTATAATTTGGAAGAGTTTGTTGTTTTGGCAATTGTTCCAGTCCTTGCTTAAAACACAAGAGCCTGATACTCTCATGTAGTAAACAAATGGTTCCATTCAAAAGTCCTCCATAATTTAAAATTCTATTTTCAACTCACAGAGGAATTAAACTTCAACATTCAGGAGTAACTTACAACTGAATTTATTTAATACGTGTTAGTGTTTTGGTAATTGTTCAAGTCCGCTTAAAACACATGAGCAAGATACTATCATGTACTAAACAAAGGGTTCGATTCAAAAGTCTTAGATAATTTGAAATTCTATTTTTAATCTCACAAAGAATTGAAATTTCAACATTCAGGAGTAACTTACTGTGGTTTGAGTTGTCCCCTTTGCAAATTGGCTGTTTGGAGTAATGGAAAACTAGATGGCTCGGGTTGATAGTCAATTTGCATAAGTGGAGAAATGGGCAGCATAAAAACGGTACGTTTTTTAAGCAGAGGGAAGAGCGCAGAGAGTGAAACGACGGTTGGAAGAAGTGATGGTGAATTCTTTTTGTGACAGTGAATTATTTTTGGACGTTGAAGAGCTCAACCTTTTGGAAGGAACAGCTGTGCCTTATATACTTTTTTAATTTCTTTTTTTTATATATTTTTTAATTTCTTTTTTTTTCTACTTCACTACACTTACAATTGAATTTATTTAGTACATGAGAGTAGCATGCTGTGTGTTTTTTAGCAATGACTGATTAAACGTTGTACATAATTTGAAACTATATTTTCAATATCACTGAGGATTTAAACTTCAACGTTCAGGAGTATATAACTTACAATTGAATTTTACTACAATTTATCACTATTTATTACTCCATATTATATGCATGTGCTGTTTTTCTAAAGCCAGCTTCGTCTTCACTGTTCTTCTCCATCTATAAGTTTTACTTTATCATATAAAGGTAGATGGTTTCCTTTTTCCATCCATATATATTCCTCCATAACTCATTTTTATATCCTTCAACATATTACAGCTTTTCAATGTTTTTTTTAAAATTTTACTGTTAGTGAATGACATGGCTTATATTTGCATAAATTTCTACATTTACATGGAATCTCTTTGTCGTGATTTTTTCATAAGTGGCTTAACATGCACAGCATGTTCTGGAGAGTCAAACCACTCTTGAATACTATCCTGACGTTTTATAGATTAGAGATTCTTTTAATATTTTCTAACAACTCCTTCATGTATGGTGTACAAACTGTTATCCTCATAACATGACAACATTCATGAGCGATTTTGTTATATGTATTGTTATTAGTACATATTGCTTTTGTTCAGTGTTGTAGGAAACAGATTGTAACTTTCTTTACATAATATACATTGTGAGAATTGAAGTTTTGATACTGGTTACATATTTAAAGATATTATATATTATTATTGTTGTGTTATAAGAGTCTTTTAATGATGTTAATCCTATGTGGCATTACATGACTTTGAAAGTAAAAGTGACAAGAGTTTAATTCCTTTGTGTTGCATGCTGAAGGTGCGCACACGCATGGCAGCTGGTAGAAAATGCACTGAACAATGGGGTCAGGTTATCAGAATTGGTATTGTCACTGATTAAAGATCAATTTTTTGACATGTGCAGTTGAGTTGTATTGTAATCTTGTTCTTTGGTCAGTAGCTATTGTTATAATAGAGCAGGTATTTTTATATTTTTTGCAGGGACTGAAATCAGAATTGAAAAAGGCAGTAGGGTCAGTAATAAGACTTTTACTTTTCCCATCAAGCAGTGTTATTTTTTGCAAGAAGCCTATCCAAGGAAACGGGGTTGCATTGTTTATGCGATGTTTATCGAATGAAACAAAGGAAAAACCAATGCACATAGTCGGTAACATTGTTTTATCATTTGGATTATTTAGACTATTGTTCTCATCTTAATTGTTATTTTTACAATGTTTGCACAATAAATAACAATCAAAATGAGAACAATAGTCTTAATAATCTAAATAATACAAAGAAGCATTCCTCATTTAAAAAATATAGAACTGTAATATTGTAATTTGAATCATAATTATTTTTTAATTCATAATTATTTTTTTAATTCAGTCAAAACTATTTGTAAGGTTCGTTGTTTTGGTCAATGTCTGGAACCTTTCCAAACCTCCCCAAAACCCTTTAGAATGACGACTTTTGTAACTTTCAGTAGTAAGATCGATAAGAGAAAAATATTGTCGTTGCTATAGTAATAATAATAATAATAATAATAATAATAATAATAATAATAATAATAATAATCAGACCAATAATAGGAAAACAGTGATGCTGGCATTAGATAATCTTTTACTTTTCCCGTCAAGCAGTATTATATTTCCAATGTTTGCACAATAAATAACACTCAAAATGGGAACAGTAGTCTTAATAATCTAAATACTACAAAGAATCATTCCTTATCTAAAAAATTCAGAATCGTAATATTGTAATTTGTTTAAGAATCATGATTATTTTTATAATTAAGTAAAAGCTATTTGTAAGGTTTGTTGTTTTTGTCAATGTATAAATCTTTCCCCCCCCCCAAAAAAAACGTTTTACAATGGCGACTTTTATAAGTTTTTGAGGGTGCTGTAAACGAACATATACTTTAAAAATCGTGCAGAGAAATAGTTTTCATATAAAAAAAATACTTTTGCAAAAAGTGACGGATCACATTGAAATATAAATTAAACGTAAATTGAGCACCCACTTTATTGCCACCTTGGGAGGGGTCATTTTTTGACTTTTTTGGGGGGAGGCAAAAGTATTTTTTGTTTCTTTTCTGATTTTCTCTTTCCAAAAATAAAGGATAATCTCCTTTTCGAACTGTCAACAACCATTGTAAAAAAGAACATGTGAGGGTTGTATGTCCATTCAGTCTAAAGTAGCTGAGCAGATGCTTGGTTCCCAACAGTTTTGGCAAATAGCAAACAGAATCCTGAACAGAAGCATGTGCTCTATCCCAACTAACATCAATGGACCTGAGGTAATCTCGTCAGCATCAGACAAAGCCAAACTCTTTGCCAAGATCTTGGCAGCTATTTCTACCCTTTGCGACCAAGACCACCAACCCCCAATATTTCCTCCTGTATCAGAAAACACGCTATGTGATATACAAATATCTGATTTCAGTAAAGCAACCGACCCTTACGGTATTCCAATTATAGTACTCAAAAAACTTCAACCAGAACTAGCGCCCATACTTACAAGACTGTTTAAACGTTGTCTTAAGGAGAATTGCTTCCCAACATCCTGGAAAACCTCATCAGTATACCCTGTATTTAAGGATTCAGGTGATCCTTCACCCCACCTCTCAGTACAGGCCAATAAGTCACATGCGTCATGAGTAAGTTGCTGGAATCTGTGTTAAATAGAGACGTAATCAACCATCTCAGCAAAAAAACCCTTCTTAATGACACGCAATATGGTTTCCATTCTGCTAGATCTACAGCAGATGTGCTTACAGTTATATCTCATAAGATTAACGAATCTCTCGACGGAGGCTACCTTTCTAGGGCAATTGCTCTTGACATATCAAAGGCCTTTGATAAGATATGGAATAAAGGATTACTTCACAAGATCTCCAGCTATGGTATAGCTGGAAATGTCTTCTCAATTATTAAGTCATTTCTCTCTGATAGGTTCATAAGAATAGTAGTTGATTGGCCGAAATCAGAAGCTCACAGTATTAATGCTGAAATCCATCAGAGGTCCATATTGGGCCCAACTCTCTTCCTGATCTACATTAATGATCTTCCAAATCACATCCTTACATCATTCATAGACATTTATGCTGATGACACTACTATCTATGGTAGCACATAAAAGACCGTAAATGACTAAGCTTTCTCCGATTCTCTCCTCTGATCTTGAGCACCTGGTACAATGCGGAAAGAGGTGGCTGGTTACTTTTAATGCATCTAAACCCAAGCTTTTATCTTTACATCATCAACACTCTGATCCATATCTGGCATCAATTGAAATGAATGCCTCTCGTCTTAGGGAGGCCTCATGTTCTGACAAGCTTCTAGGCTTGATCTGAAATGAAACACATACATCAAATATGTTGCAAAGGCTGCTGGAAAAACGCTGGGATCCTTCTATCGATCTGGTAGATATCTACCTGCTGATGCAATTCTCTAGCTATATAAGAGTCAGCTACGTTCAAAGAGGGAGTACTTGTGCCACATCTGGGTAGAAGCTGCTAGAAAGAACTTATCCTGCCTTTGATAGAGTTCAAAATAGACTTTGTAGCATCGTAGTAGATGTCCTTTTCTTTTCCCTGCAACCTCTTTCTCACAGAAGAGATGTTGCAAGTTTGTCTCTGCTTTATCGTTATTTTCATGGCAACTGCTCGACTGAGCTTCAATCTATTGTTCCAATCACCAAACTTTCACAAGAAAAACTCGTCTAGCTGAAAACACTATCAATAATCCGCCACTTTTATCTGTTCCTAAACCTAAATTCCATGAACGAAGCTTCTTTCTTAGAACTACACGCCTGTTGAACTGTCTTCTGTTTGCCTGCTTTTTTAGGTACTACAATATGGTAGTCTTCAAGTCCAATTTAAACAAGTTTTTGATTAGCCGTTCCAATTGTTAACAAATTTACCGAATTTCCATTACTAACATTACTATACTGTCAAATTGACTACTGTACACTCTTTAACCTTTATGCTCGAGTGGTCTTTGGGCCTTGATGCCTACAAAAAATTTACAGATATCTGTCATTCCTTATGTCATCAGTGGTGACCATTTTTTATGTGCAAGTGCGCATATATGCCACAAACAAGTAGTTTTCCAAATATTATGCAATGTAATCCCTTATGTGATCGGTGGTGATCAATTCTGTATGTGCAAGTGCATACTTAATTGGCCTCCACTGATGACAAATAATTACATACTTTAATATCCAGATACCTAATTGTTTTCAGCAAATTTAAATGTGATATTCGTTTTCAGCATACCCAAAAACCTATCGAAGTTGTAATGTTAAAGATGATTGTTAAAGTGGAAATAAATAACAATTTACCAAAATGGCTTTCAGACAGTCAAAGAAAACAAATAAAAAAATTATCACCTTGTGGCCAGAAAGTGGGTGCTTATTTTACATTAAATTTATATTGAAAACTGATCCCCACCTTTTCAAAAAGTAATTTCCTTGTATCATGAAAAATCATTCTCTGCGTCACTTTTGAAGTATATATTCGTTCTTAGCACACCTGAAAAACTATAAAATAATTTGCTGAAAAAAAAATGAAAAAACAAAAGACATTTTTTTACTTTAAACTTGTGAAGCAGTTAATATCATTTAAAATTTATAAAATTATTTTGTCTTTGGTAAACAATAAAGAAGTTGTTTTTTACGTTTAAATTTATTGAAAACAAGAAACTGTCGACAGTGAAAAATTTTCAACAATAAATCATTTTCATTAGGATTATTGGCTTAGTAAATGTAGTTATCTCCCTTACATTTTTAACATATTCTGTAAATGCGCAAAAATCAATGCTAAATTCATGTAGTAATACTTACATTTTTGTTTTATAATCTAACTTTATCTGCTTTTATAAAGGAAACAATTTTTCAAATGTGATTGACTTTACAAGCTCAACTTAACATTCAAGATGACGAACGGAAGAACAAGTTTGCAGAAAACAAAATTAAAGAGGAAAAAAAGTTATTGCGAAATAGAGCCGATCTATTTGGTGAATATCACGGATAAAATTAGTATTATTTTATTTAACATTTTAATATTTACATGACAGAGAACAGATTACAAGTTTCATCTTTATTAATTTTCTAATTCGTTGCATGTGCAATTTAATGGCGGAAACTGATAGGGTAACATAGTTTAGAAAACCGTCGTATACTTTTTTTAAAATTTCTAATTATGTCTTGATTGGGTTTTAAAGATTAAAGTCTAAAGTTAATCTCTATATTGGAAAAAATCATACGTCAAAGAAGTTTATAATGAAAAATGTTTTCACATCGGTTTCAAAGATAATTAGTAATAATTGATATTTTAAAGTGTATTATCCATTTTCTTATTAAGTTAAATGAAATGATAATTAGTAAAATAAAGTCTTAAGATATTGAATTAAAAAAAAAGATAGTTTTATTAGCCTCTCCCCCAAAAGTGAGAGTTTAGTAACAGATCTAGCTTTGCACAATAAAAACAAGAGACAACACGTAAGCATAAGTCCTACAGAAGCCAAAAAATGTAAGAAAATCCATTTCATTTTAGACCTAGCGGGGGTAGGGCTCTGTCTTTAACCAGTTATTAAATATTCTTAAAAATGAGATTTTTATTTGTCCATATATGATTATAGAGTCGTGATGTCAAAAGCAATAAAAAACGTATTTTGGTGTCATCAGCTAGAAGCGAAACCAAAAGCAAAACTGTAACACTCAAAGCTGGTGACGTTACCACTGTACAAATATAACACGCATATGAACTTATTAAAAATAAACTAAGATGAATGTACAAAATGTATAACGATTTTTTAAAAATTCTGACCCTATAGAACTCAGGAAAGTGGTGCCAATTTGTAAAAATTGACCATGGAGTCATTAACTTCTATGTGTGTGACTGTGTTCATCCATTCATAATCGGGATCTATCAATTTTTAGGGTTAGGGTTAGGGTTAGGGAATTTCTTGAAGTCAAAAGTAGTAGAGTATCACTAATTCATAAATCAAAATCATTGTATTAAAATGAAATGACATTTATTTATGTGTTTGAAATATGTATTCAAATTGTTCAAACGCAAATGTTTTCTTGTAACGAGTGTTCATAATGCAGGCTTAGTTAAATGAGGATCTCGTGAGATTAGCATGAAGTTTAAGATTACTGATTTTTATGAAGAGAGTGCCACACGTGGGTTAAAATGAATGTGAATATTTTATGAGAGAAAAACGTTCATTAAACCATGTAAACAAATTTTCGTGATAATTTTTATCATTAAAACCCGATTAAATATTTTTTAATATATTTTGTGAAAATATTTAATGAATACTGCTTATCGTTATATTCCTGAAATATTAAAAGTATTTTTAATTTTTTTATTTAACATCTACAACGTTTTATTTTTATATAAAAAAAGCAAACATATATTCATGAGTTTTTTTAATTTAAAAAGACAATAATTTACGATTTTAGTCACCATATCGATGTCACTGGACACATAAATACATAAAAATAAAATGGAGTTTTTAAAGAAAAGGAAATAATACAATCCACTCAATAATTGATATTTTAACGTGTATTATCCATTTTCATATTAAGTTAAATGAAATGATAATTAGTAAAATAAAGTCTTAAGATATTGAATTAAAAAAAAGATAGTTTAATTAGCCTCTCCCCTAAAAGTGAGAGTTTAGTAACAGATCTAGCTTTGCACAATAAAAACAAGAGACAACGCATCACGCATAAGTCCTAGGAGCAGAAAAAATGTAAGAAAATCCATTTTATTTTAGGCCTAGCGGGGGGTGGGACGCTTGTCTTTCATCAGTCACTAACTTCTATGTGTGTGACTCTGTGTTCACCCATTCATAATCGGGATCTATCAATTTTTAGGGTTAGGGTTAGGGAATTTCTTGAAGTCAAAAGTAGTAACTTTTATACCTCGAAATCACTATATTAAGATAAAATGTCATTTATTTACGTGTTAGAAATATTAATTCAAATTGTTCCAACATAAATGTATTCTTTTAACGAGTGTTCATTACGCAGGCTTAGTTAAATGAGGATCTAATGAGAATAGCATGAAGTTTAAGATTACTGATTTTTATGAACAGAGTGTCACACGTGGCTTGAAATGAATGTGAATATTTTCTGAGATAAAAACGGTCATTAAACCATTTAAGCAAAAGTTTGTGATAATTTTTATCATTAAAATCACATTAAATATTTTTTTAATATTTTTTGTGAAAATATTGAATGAATACTGCTTATCGTAATGTTCATGAAATATTAAAAGTATTTTTAATTATTACCATCTACAATTTTTTTATTTTTATATTTAAAAAAAGCAAACAGAAATTCATTCGTTATTTTTAATAAAAAAACACACAATAATTTGCGATTTTAGTCATCATATCGATGTCATGTATCCATAAAAATAGAACTGAGTTTTTAAAGAAAAGGAAATAATAAAATCTATTCAATAATTGATATTTTAAAGTTTATTATCCATTTTCATATTAAGTTAAATGAAATGACAAAAAAAAAAAATAATAAACCACGATAAAATATTTTCATATTAAGTTAAATGAAATGACAAAAAAAAAAAAATAATAAACCACGATAAAATATGTTCATATTAAGTTAAATGAAATGACAAAAAAATAAATAAATAATAAACCACGATAAAATATTTTCATATTAAGTTAAATGAAATGACAAAAAAATAAATAAATAATAAACCACGATATAATATTTTCATATTAAGTTAAATGAAATGACAAAAAAATAAATAAATAATAAACCACGATAAAATATTTTCATATTAAGTTAAATGAAATGACAAAAAATAAATAAATAATAAACCACGATAAAATATTTTCATATTAAGTTAAATGAAATGACAAAAAAATAAATAAATAATAAACCACGATAAAATATGTTCATATTAAGTTAAATGAAATGACAAAAAAAATAAATAATAAACCACGATAAAATATGTTCATATTAAGTTAAATGAAATGACAAAAAAATAAATAAATAAACCACGATAAAATATTTTCATATTAAGTTAAATGAAATGACAAAAAAAAAATAAATAAATAAACCACGATAAAATATTTTCATATTAAGTTAAATGAAATGACAAAAAAATAAATAAATAATAAACCACGATAAAATATTTTCATATTAAGTTAAATGAAATGACAAAAAAATAAATAATAAACCACAATAAAATATTTTCATATTAAGTTAAATGAAATGACAAAAAAATAAATAAATAATAAACCACGATAAAATATTTTCATATTAAGTTAAATGAAATGACAAAAAATAAATAAATAATAAACCACGATAAAATATTTTCATATTAAGTTAAATGAAATGACAAAAAAAATAAATAATAAACCACGATAAAATATTTTCATATTAAGTTAAATGAAATGACAAAAAAAATAAATAATAAACCACGATAAAATATGTTCATATTAAGTTAAATGAAATGACAAAGAAATAAATAAATAAACCACGATAAAATATTTTCATATTAAGTTAAATGAAATGACAAAAAAAAATAAATAAATAAACCACGATAAAATATTTTCATATTAAGTTAAATGAAATGACAAAAAAAAATAAATAATAAACCACGATAAAATATTTTCATATTAAGTTAAATGAAATGACAAAAAATAAATAAATAATAAACCACGATAAAATATTTTCATATTAAGTTAAATGAAATGACAAAAAAAAAAATAATAAACCACGATAAAATATTTTCATATTAAGTTAAATGAAATGACAAAAAAAAATAAATAAATAAACCACGATAAAATATTTTCATATTAAGTTAAATGAAATGACAAAAAAAATAAATAAATAAACCACGATAAAATATTTTCATATTAAGTTAAATGAAATGACAAAAAAATAAATAATAAACCACGATAAAATATTTTCATATTAAGTTAAATGAAATGACAAAAAAAATAAATAATAAACCACGATAAAATATTTTCATATTAAGTTAAATGAAATGACAAAAAAAAATAAATAAATAAACCACGATAAAATATTTTCATATTAAGTTAAATGAAATGACAAAAAAAATAAATAAATAAACCACGATAAAATATTTTCATATTAAGTTAAATGAAATGACAAAAAAAAAAAAATAAATAAACCACGATAAAATATTTTCATATTAAGTTAAATGAAATGACAAAAAAAAATAAATAATAAACCACGATAAAATATTTTCATATTAAGTTAAATGAAATGACAAAAAAAAAATAAATAATAAACCACGATAAAATATTTTCATATTAAGTTAAATGAAATGACAAAAAAAAAAATAATAAACCACGATAAAATATTTTCATATTAAGTTAAATGAAATGACAAAAAAAAATAAATAAATAAACCACGATAAAATATTTTCATATTAAGTTAAATGAAATGACAAAAAAAATAAATAAATAAACCACGATAAAATATTTTCATATTAAGTTAAATGAAATGACAAAAAAATAAATAATAAACCACGATAAAATATTTTCATATTAAGTTAAATGAAATGACAAAAAAAATAAATAATAAACCACGATAAAATATTTTCATATTAAGTTAAATGAAATGACAAAAAAAAAAAATAAATAAACCACGATAAAATATTTTCATATTAAGTTAAATGAAATGACAAAAAAAATAAATAAATAAACCACGATAAAATATTTTCATATTAAGTTAAATGAAATGACAAAAAAAAAAAATAAATAAACCACGATAAAATATTTTCATATTAAGTTAAATGAAATGACAAAAAAAAAAAAAATAATAAACCACGATAAAATATTTTCATATTAAGTTAAATCAAATGACAAAAAAAAATAAATAATAAACCACGATAAAATATTTTCATATTAAGTTAAATGAAATGACAAAAAAAAAAAAATAAACCACGATAATATATTTAGTTTAAAATTCAAATAACGATTTACTAAACGACGTTTTATTTACTGGATATTTTTCGGCATTCACCGGAAGTTATTATCTCCCCTAGTAAGTTCGATTTGTTTCTATTTTATCCTTTTAATTAACGTATATTGAAAAAAAAACTGAAAAAAAAAACTTTGTTGAAAACACAAAGAGAAAAGATAAGAAGCGAAAAGTTATAAAAGGCTGAATGGGTAGTCGTATGCGTAAGGAAATAACACAACTAAATGTGGGTAAAGGGGAGGATTTGCCCTATAGTTGTACAAATAGCTTCCAACCCTGTTATATAAAAAAATGTGGATGTATATATAGTAAACAGAAGTTTGTTTATATTTCCGTGATTATTGAAAATGTAATCCTGTGATTAAAATTTAATTAAAAATTAACCATGTTATAAATAATAAAAAAGAGAAATAATGAAAGATGAAGTTTTAAAATTATTAAATGTGTTTTATTTTATAATTTAAAATGTTAGTTTTGTTCTCGAAAAGAAATAATGAAAGATGAAGTTAAATACTGAATTCTTGTTGTAACGCATCCAAGAACAATAGAAAATGTAAAATCAAACCAAAATCTTATTTATATTGATCAATGTTTTAAATTTTAAATTACAAAATAAAAATTTTAAATTGTAAAATGAAAAATGTAAAGTTATAAAATAAAACACGTTTAATCATTTTAAAACTTCATCTTTCATTTCTTTTTTTATTTGTTAAGCAACGTATTATTTGTATTGCTTAATGTTTTAAATTTTTAATTATACAATAAAATGTTTTAATTATACAATAAAATTTTTTAATTATACAATAAAAATTTTAAATTATAAAATAAAACACGTTTAATCCTTTTATTTGTTGAACAATATGGTTAAAATTATACGTAAACAATTTTTTTGATAAACCGATGACGCCCCAAAGTGTCCCTTTTTATTAATAATTTGTACAACTAAACGGCAAATCTGCCGGTAAAGGAAATAAACAAAGTTCATAATTAAGATGAAATAATAGTTAAAAAAACTAACGTTAAAATTATTAAAAAAGTGTCTTTAAGAAGGAGATTATAATGTTTCTTACCGGAGATGACTTAAAACGGCGAAGGACAACAGAAAATAAAAGACAGAGACATGTGGGTTAGAAAGGCTGCTGACAATTAGGGGACAAAACACCGGTCAATCTGCCGGTGTCGAGTCCATAAGAAAAATGTCCGGACAAGGGAGATAACTGTTGAAGGGACATAATGCATGGAAAATAGACAACTATTTTAAAAAGAAAACAGCATTTATAATTGTTGTAATTTGTTTGTATTTAAAAAAAGATGTTTTTTTTTAATTGAAAAGACGGTTTAAAAGTTAATCTTGGAATTTAACTCTGCTGTTTTGTTAAGTAAACTAATTTTAATTTATTCGATTTCGAAATTATTTTTTTCACTTAAAAATTTCGTGTATTTATATATGTGTGTGTGTGTGTGTGTGTGTGTGTGTGTGTGTGTGTGTGTGTGTGTGTAAATATGTGTTATTTTCTATATATTGTGGGCGAGAA
The DNA here is from genome assembly GCF_053919585.1 of Euprymna scolopes. Taxonomy (NCBI): domain Eukaryota; kingdom Metazoa; phylum Mollusca; class Cephalopoda; order Sepiida; family Sepiolidae; genus Euprymna; species Euprymna scolopes. The sequence goes on from NC_136527.1 coordinate 30,963,094, forward strand.
AATGCGGGTTTGTATTACTGTACACATAGATTCGAAAAAGTTGTCAAAAAACAAATATATAACAAATAAATGTTATCAAAGGCAAGATAAGTTACTTTTCTACCAAACTGGATATATTTTTTGTGTTTTTATTCAATGTAACATGTTTATTCAGCTCAAAAAACATACAGTGTTTACTGATGTATTCGAAAATTCAAGATGACGTCTCACACCCTCTTTAACACCGTAAATTTAGAAAAAGGTGTTATAAATAAAAAAAAAAAAAACTATAGAAAATACTATTAAAAACCCGCCGAATATATGTCAACCTATGTCACGGTAACATATATTGAGCGAGTTTTTAACAGTATTTTATCCGGATTTTTATTTATTTTATGGAGATGACGCATGATACGGCAACTATCGAATAAACACCAAAGCACATAAATAAATACCGTTCACTTGTGAATAGAAAATCCTGTAGTGGCTGCGATTTTCTGGTCAACCATGTGTTACCTTTTTTTTTCTTCCCGGAAGTTCCCCCTGGACTACCCCGCAGATGTTCAAAATCCCCTTTTCTCCGCACTCAAGATGACAAAACTTCCGTTTCTCGCATCAGGGCAAGATCTCATCTTGTAACAGCCGCCTTAGATCTGACCATGATTCGAAACTGTTGCCATGTGGTCGTCGCCCGCCCGCATGTGCATGTTTTTTACTTTGTCTGCTGGCACATAACAAAGTCTTGGAAACGTGCTGGGAACTGCCCACATGTTGAGCATTTCGTTAGATTTTGACTTTCCGCACCACCTCTGGAACTGCAGTCATTTGAGCTGTGATTCCCCCCTGACGAAAGTGTGGGGAATCGAGTCAATGGGTGATCGGGAATTTGGCTCGGTGTGAATAGAGGCGGAGGTGGAAGTGGTAGATCCCTGTGTTGTATGTTATTTGGTTGCGGTACAAGCCGGCGGATGTGTCCGCAGGGAACCCAATCTGTTTCACCGTTTTCATTTTTTACTTGGATCACCAAACCGTTCGTTTTGGTGATTACAAAATAACCTATCCAAGGCAGGTGTGACAAGTGGGCTATTGTGGATTTCGGTGGGTGGAGAAGTACTCTGTCGCTAACCTGTATAGGGTCTTTAAAGGTGCCTTGGTTTAGTTTGGCTTGCATTTTTTGGTCAGTCTCATTGTTCGCCAAGGCAACTCGTTGGTGCACCTGTCAAAGCAAAGCGTTTATTTGCATACCATAAGCACCTGGATTGTTATGAACTATGTCTTGGCGGGGATCTTCGGTAGACCGATGTGTGTTTGGCGGCCGGTGATAACGTAGTGCAGAGATGCGCCAGTGGCAGTGTTGGCTGTGGCATTCATCGAGGATACTACAGATTCGAGGACGTCCATCCACTCGCAATTTCTATCTTCGCAGATCATGGTGCATGTGCTTGTTGTCTTTGGGGTCGAGTTGAGTAGCGTCCAGACTGAAGGGCTTTGATGATTTTTGAAAGTGTGTCATCAGAGATTTGTTCTGCTGCAATACCCATGTGTTCGGCTATCTCTACAACCGGAATGGTTTATGTGGTATGAAATGCATCGATGCTTATGATGCATGATGTTCCTATGTGTATGTGTCCTAGGGAGTAGTTGGGAGCTCTTGATTTTGCCAAGGCACGAGGATGGGACGTAGATGTTTAGACTGGAGCCTTGGAGTTTGAAAACCTTCCCTGCAGGTGTTGGGTCTTGTTGTTAAATACATGTTGATCCAAGTATGTAAGGAACGGGTGATCTGTGAGGACAACGAATGGACGACTACGCAGAAAGTAATCGAATTTGGTGATGCCCCATTTTATAGCATTAGTCTCGCATTCGGTCGTTGACCAGTTGCGTTCTGTCGTGTTAAATGTGTGTGAGGCCACTGCTATGATTTTCTTCTGGCCGTGCTCATCCTCTTGCATGAGAATAGCACCGCATGCGATGTCACTGGCGTCAGTGGTGAGGGTAAAGAGTCCGAAGAAGTCGGGGAATGAGATGATTGGTGCTGAAGCAAGGCGCTTCTTAATTTTCTCGAAGGCTTTGTTGGCACTTTTGGTCCAGACGAATGTCCGTCCAGGCTTGTTTAGTTCGTTTATGGGGGCCATCAGATTGGAGAACATATCTGTTCGGATGCTCTTATATAAGCGTGTCTCGATGAATTGTCGAATCCATACGAGGCGTCCAATGAGACTTTGTAACTCCTTTCTCGCTGTCGGGGGTTTCATGTCGATGATGGCACGTACATATTCGGGGTCAGCTTTGAACCCGTCGCTATTCACAATGCAGCCGAGGAATTTTGCTTTGGATGCAAGGAAAATGAATTTCTCCGTGTTTAGTTTTAATCCAAACTTGCGAAGAGCGATAAATAATTGTTCCAGCGCAGTTATATATTCCCCAAAGGTTTTGGCATGTACAAGATTATCATCGATATAAGATGATATATTCACACGTGAAGCCACTGTGTCAAGAGCATCGGCTATGTATCGGGAAAAGATTTGACCAGCGGATATTAAACCAAAGGCTAGACGGGTGTATTGGAAACAACGTCCTTTCCAAGTAAAGGCCGTTTTATGGCGGTCAAGTTCGTCGATAACACTTTACCAATAGACATTGCGCAGGTCGAGCGTCGAGAACTACCTGTTACTTTCGCCAATCTTGTTGCATGTGGAGTCAATGGTAGGCATCGGATATGGGTCAAGATCGACCAATACCTTGTTGAGGGTTCTCTTAAAGTTTGAAACAACTCGGCTTTTTTCCGTTTTTCTTATGGACGGCGAAAATGGGACTGTTAAATCTCTTAGGATTATCGCAAGGTTCGATAACGCCCTCAGGCGCCATGCGGGTGATTTCCGCATCCACCTCATCCTCCAGTGCTTGGGCTATGGGATGTTGTTTTTGGCTCCTGGATTGGCCGTTGGTTGGAATGCGTATGCGTCTGATGATAGTGCCCCTTTTATTATCATCGGTGCCAAGGATGTCCGCATATTTAATGAGTAAATCGGCGATGGCTTCTAATTCACTACGGTTATGATGGTCTGGAAGTGATAGGCCTGCAGTTTATTTCAGCCAGTGGAGTTTTTCGTTGAGAGTCAATCCACATCTTGCGGTGATCCGTGGTTCCTCATTGGAATTATCTTGGTCTCTGTGTGCAAGGATGTGATTCTGTTTCTTTAGATTGACAGCTGTAGAGAGCGGAACGGTATATGATAGCTGCCCAGACGGGACAGTGCGTGCAAGCTCGACAGTAGCCTTCTGGTTATAGATAGTGTAGGATGAGAGTGTGTGTATGTTCTGACCAATCAGGATGTGAATGTCTGCTGTCGTGATCAGTCGCAGAAAGCGGGGGGGGGAAGTACCATCGCCCAAGGTAATGTCACAGGTTAGCTTGCCCAAAATAGAGATGTTCCCTCCGATTCTTTTTCACATCTTTAGGTAAGCGAGAGATGGGGATGATACTAGTTGTGCATCCGGAATCCAGCATGCCCATGTCGGAGAACATGATGCCATTGCTGTGGAAGTTGATCTGGACAAGTGGTGATCGGAGATTAGGTTGGATTTAGAAGTTAAATGTGTGATAATGTTTAGTGGAGTCGAGGACCTGGGGACGAGTCATCACATCTCGCTTGGTCCCAACTGAAAATCCAATTTGTTGAAGAGCGTCGCATGTTCACAGCTATTCTGATCACTATCTGTCCCATGTAAACTGGTGTCAGTAGTCGCTATGTGTGCTTGAGCACGGGGAGGGTGAAAATACGGACACCTGTCGCCGATGAAGCATGCGCGGCCTAGTAAAAAGTTCCTGCACACTGCCTGTGCCTTTTCTTGCCCGGTTGTGCTTCATGTTGGAGGAGGGGTTGGTCCGATCGTTCCTATTACCAATGGATGGGTTGTTTCCATGTGTTCGGCACAGATACTTGTCTAACTCTAGTAGCTGTAGCTTTACGTCAGCTAATATCTCATCACTTTTGAGGCTTGTCGGAATGTGTAGGGTGGCTCGCGATTAATACATTGGTTTCATCAGCAGTGGTAATGTGCGTTTTGATGTCACAATCAAGATAGCATTGTGCATCGATGGCTATACTGCCCGCAGTGTAGTGTCTGTCCATGGTTTTCACGAGGTGTGGGTAGATGTTGGGTGCCCATGCCTTGATCTTTTCGCTCATGAGCATGGCCCCCATTAAGGAAAAAGCCGTTTCGGCTGACATCTCAGCATTTTGGTTGTCCGACTTGAATTTAGCCATGATGTGGACTGTAGCCTCTCGGATTGTGTTTTCCAGTCGGCCTGCAAAATCAGTGAGCTTCTCTCCCTCATGGTGCTGAAGGTCCCACGCTCTGCTCAGATACTGAAAACTCGTCATTTGGCTACTGTGGGTGGAGATGAGATAAGCCTTTAGTTCCTCGAACGATGATGTGGACTGTCTTGAGTCTTCCATCTGCTGGAATATGCCTTCGTTAAGGAGCTGTTTTGCCAGCTTGACAAACTCCTTCTCCATCGCTGGATATTCCCTTAACTCTGGCTTAACATGTTATGGTGTAAGCCTTGTTAAGGTCAGTAATTAAGCAGTGTGCATCGTTACCTGGTTCAAAAGTCAAGATGGATTTTGTGGCATCCCGAAGTGACTGCTCTCGTAGCAGAAGTTTATAGTGAGTGGTGTGTTGTAATGACGTGTATGAGCGGTCGAGTGCAGTAGTTTGCAGGGCAGCTAAAAGTTCGTGGAGGTCTGTTTTCAGTTCATCGATGATTAATTGTGTTCGTGGGTTATCGGCAAGCTCCATGTCAATTTTCGTTTGAAGAATTGCTGCTTTTTGTTGCATAATGAGTTCTAGGATTTCTGATCGAGAAAGGCTGGAATATTCCATTCTTGTTTTGCTACACGCTTGACACCAGTGTTATATTCTATGTATTGTGGGCGAGAAATGCATATGGTTGCAAAACAAAAATACGATAGTTGCAAAAAACGAGAATACGATAACTGAGTAGATTGAAATATATTTATTTACCACAAATCAGATGAGGTATTGTTGAATCCTTCCCTGCATCTATAATAGCAACAGTAAAGTCTCGTTAAGTTGTAAGGGTCGTCTAAAGGCGAGAGCAGGGTTTAGAGATGGCTTATCTGTTATGATGTGGTTGTTCCGTGACGTGGGGTATAGGCACGGCTTGTCTGATTGTCACGTTGTGGAGATGACGCGTAATACGGCAACTATGGAATGAACACAAAAGCACGCAATAAAATACCTTTCACTTGTGAATAGAAGATCCCGCAGCGGCTGTGATTTTTTTTTCTGTCCGGCCACGTGTTGCCTTTTCTTTCTTAATTTCTTCTTTTTTCTTTTTCCCGGAAGTGCCGCCCGGACTACCCTGCAGATGTTCAAAATCTCCTTTTCTCCGCACTCGATATGACAAAAACTTCCGTTTCTCGCATCAGGGCAAGATCTAATTTCTGATGTATCTCTCGTTTGTTTAATTAAGCTTTGCGCTTGTCTGAAGGACAATTCTAGGAATCTACTTTACAGTCGAACTGGTGAACATCTGAACATTTGTATTTGAGTATATTTTGAAAATAGAACTTTGCAACTTTGCTCTTTTCTTTCTTCCCAAACCTCCGTGATCTTTTCTCCCTAATAAATGTTAATGCTTTCATGTTCTTGAAGTATCTTTAGGGAATTTCCCTAATAAAATAAAATAAAATAACACAATTCTATGAACAATGACAAACAACTTCTTCAACTTAACAAGGGAAAGGTTTATTTACAAAGCGTACTCAAGGAAGAAAGTAGAGTCGGGTCCACTGCCTTACGAGGTAGTTACAGCCCGCGGCTGTCGTCAATACCTTTAGTAGGAGCAGCGAAGAGAACAGGCGTCTAGCACCGACGAAGGCTGGTAGCGTAAGAGAGAGTTTTCTTCTGGGACCGGAAGCTGTCTGGTCCCTAGGGGTTAATTTGTATTCGTGTGCAAGTCCTCAGATTGGACAGTTTAACGCCTCATCACTCACTCAGAGGAAGCGAATGCGCGAGAAGAAAAGGGGTCTATTTGTGTCTGCTACATAACCCCCTGCTTAGGCTGAAAGCCGACAGAGACAAAGGTAGCATAACAAATAGCAGAAAGAAAAATACAATAAGAAATGTCTGTCTCTTTAGGTTATTTTCTTGCAGAAAAAAAATGTTCTTACTTTTCTGTGAAAAGTTGGAATATTTGCAGAAAACGTTCTGTTCTAAAAAGGAAAGAAGAAAAAATGTTCTTTTTCAACAGAAATACACTGTTTTGCAAAGTCTCTTCGGCCAATGTACCCGTCGACCACTACGTGTAGTGGTCACATAATTGTTCTCACGTGGAACATTTACCTCAGGTGTATGATTATGCTGTGTGTATGTTGGAGGAATGTGTGGCTCAGGTGTTAATGTGTCCAGAAAGGCTCTTTTTACCCTATCCACCGATACTGTCTCTTTTTTACCACTAATGTCTAGGATAAAAGTTTTATCAGTGCGTGAAAGCACGCGATAAGGGCCAGTGTAAGGTGAAGTTAGGGGGGCTTTTACTGCGTCCTTTCTAAGGAACACGTGAGTCCATGTTGCTATGTCCTTCGGAACCAAAGATTTAATGGTCTGTTCCCTAGGGTGCATCGGCGGTAGCTTACTGAGATAAGATCGTAGTCTGTTGACATATAGAGCTGTGTCAGTTGATATATCCTCTATCGGGGTCAGCATCTGACCTGGCAACGATAGAGGTGCTCCATAGACCAGTTCGGCTGCGGAATATCCCAGGTCCTCCTTGATTGATGCCCGACAGCCAAGAAGGATGACCGGTATGTACTCGCTCCATCGCTGTTGATCAGGGTAAGCGCGTAATGCAGCTTTCAATTGGCGATGGAAGCGTTCTATCATCCCATTTGAAGCAGGGTGATAGCTTGTTGTCCGAATGCGAGTGATCCCGAGGATCTTGGACAGTTCCCGGAATAGGTGGGATTCGAATTGTGCACCACGATCAGTGGTGATTGTAGTGGGAACTCCGTAGCGCGATATCCAGCCTGATATAAGGGCTCGCGCTACAGATTCAGCCGAAATGTCACTGAGTTGGATGGCTTCTGGCCACCGTGTGAAACGGTCTATGCAGGTCAGGAGATAAGTGAATCCCTGACTGACCGGCCATGGTCCAACCAAGTCAATGTGAACATGGCTAAACCGAGCGTCTGGGGTGCTGAATGTTCCAAGGGGTGCGCGGATATGCTCGTGCACCTTTGACTTTTGGCAGGATACACAGGAACGTGACCAAGCAGTGATGTCACGCCTCATGTTAGGCCAGAAAAATCTAGCTGTAATCAGCTTTACTGTGGCTTTGCGTCCGGGGTGTACCAGGTTGTGTAGAGTGTCGAAAACAACTCTACGGTGGGTCGTTGGAACGAATGGTCGAGGTGAATCCGTTGAGGTGTCACAGATGATCTGCATGTCAGAAGTAGGCACGGGCAGATATGCGAATTTGCAAGTCGCGAATTCAGGTGACGATGGATCCAACGTGTCCAGACTTGGCTGGTCTAAGCCCATCTGTTGCAAATCGATATCCGATGGTGAGGACAGAGAATTGATGGGCAGGCGAGACAATGCGTCTGCTGCTGCGTTCTGCTCACCCGCGATATGTCGGATATCGCTAGTAAACTGCGAAACAAAGTCCAAATGGCGTCTTTCGCGGGGAGAATATTTGTCCGGCTTAGCACGCAGTGCGTATGTAAGCGGACGGTGATCGGTGTAGATCACAAATTGTCGGCCCTCCAGTGAATGTTGGAAGTGTTTCACTGCGAGGTACATTGCCAGTAGTTCACGGCCAAACGTGCTGTAACGTTGTTCGGCCGGTTTCAGCTGTCGCGAAAAGTATGCAAGAGGTTGTAACTGTTGTTGGTGCTGCTGTTGCAGCACTGCACCTACAGCTGTGCCCGATGCATCAACGACCAGTGAAAACTGGGCATCGGGTACAGGATGTGCCAGCAAAGATGTCGTCGCTAGTTTATTTTTCACTTCAGCAAATGCTCTAAGTTGGATCTCATTAAGTGAGATCTGCTCGTTTTTCTTCTTCCTGTTACGTAACAGGTCGGAAAGAGGAGCTAAGAGATCCGCACAGTGTGGGATAAAGCGTCTGTAGTAATTCAACAGACCAAGGAAGTGCCTAAGTTGGCGAAGTGAAGTGGGTGGTTGAAGGTCTTGTAGAGCCTTCACCTTTTCCGGCAACGGAGATATACCGTCTGGGCTGATAATGTGGCCCAGGAAAACTAGTGACGTAACACCGAAAACGCATTTACCAGGGTTAATCCTCACTTGGTATTGCTGAAACCGTTCAAAAAGTAGGCGGAGGTGAGTGACGTGTTCCTCAGGTGAGGCACTAGCCACGAGAATGTCATCTATATAGTTATAGACGAAATCTAAATCGCGCACTACTTCATCCATAAAGCGCTGAAAAGTACTGGCAGCGTTACGTAGGCCGAAAGGCATAGTAAGAAATTCAAACGCTCCAAATGGAGTTGTAACCGCAGTTTGGGGTATGTCGGCCGGATTCACCGGGATCTGATGATAAGCCTTAACCAGATCTAGCTTAGAGAAAGTCTTACAACCATGCAGAGAGGAAGCAAAGTCCTGAATATGCGGGATTGGGTAACGATCAGGTACCGTCATGGCATTGAGTCGTCTATAGTCCCCAGTTGGACGCCAATCTCCGTCTCGTTTTGGCTCTTTGTTATTCATTTAGGTCCTGTTAGTATTACATTCCATTTCCTTTGTCTTTTCTTTAAAGCTTAATTGACATACACCTCGTGGGATAACCTTCGCGGGATGTAGTGAATAAATTTTCCTCAAAAAGCATTAAAATACATAACTTATCCAGGTAGGTAGAAGAGTAACTCATCGAATGGAATAAAAGCATTAAAATACATAACTTATCCGGGTAGGTAGAAGAGTAACTTATCGAACCGAATAAAAGCATTAAAATACATAACTTATCCAAGTAGGTAGAAGAGTAACTTATCAAACTGAATAAAAGCATTAAAATACATAACTTTTGCAGGTAGATTTCTACCTAACTGCAAAAGCTATGTATTTACATAACTTATCGAACCGAATAAAATCATTAAAATACATAACTTATCCAGGTATGTAGAAGAGTAACTTATTTTGCTTTGTCACTTTTTTTTTGTTTGCTTAACAAAATTCTCCAAAACGGTGAATTGTTATTTTTAATTATTTTGAATGCGCCTAATATTTTTTTTATTAAAATATACTCATCTACTTTATTTTTTGTTGCGGTGAAAAGTGAAGAAATAATTAAAACTATTGCAGTATTAAAAAAAAAAAAAAAAAAAAAAAAAAAACGAAGAAGTTTCGTTTCGTTTCGTTTCCGTAGGATAGGATTTCATGTTTTTGCTGTTCTGCTTCTTGATACAACTTTGAGACGAACTATGTTACCTTTTATTTTACTACTTTGAAATAGTCACAGAAAACTAGTATTTATTTTTCAAGGGATGTTTTGGTTTTACAAGGAATTTATTTAACTTCTTAATTTAGATGAATTTGTCAGTTTCTTCCAACGTGATAACAGTTTTCATTATAACTTTTTTCCCCCTGTGATTTTTTTAACATTTAATCTGTTTAGTTAATTTTTTTATCGTATAGATTAACTTTAGAATAATCTTTTAAAACAATCAAGAAATAATCGGAAACATTAATAAAAATACGAAACGGCGGCTATCAGTTTCCGCCATTAAATTGCACGTGCAACGAATTAGAGAATTAATAAAGATGAAACTTGTAATCTGTTCTCTCTCATGTAAATATTAAAATGTTAAATAAAATAATAATAATTTTATCCATGATATTCACCAAATAGATCGGCTCTATTTCGAAATGATTTATTTTTTATTTTTCCTCTTCAATTTTGTTTTCTGCGAACTTGCTCTTCTGTTCGTCATCTTGAATCTTAAGTTGAACTTGTAAAGTCAATCATAGTTAAAAAAAAAAAATCGTTTCCTTTATAAAAGCAGATAAAGTTAATCGAAAGCAGATTATAAAGCAAAAAACCAAGTATTACTACATGATTTTAATATAGATTTTTGTGCATTTGCAGAATACGTTAAAAATGTAAGTATTACTACGTTATATTCACGTATGTGTATTTTTTTCATCTTTTTTTTCATCGGATTATTATCGAATGGTCACTAATTTATCAGATTTTGTTTTCAAAATTGACTTAAACAGAAAAAAAAGGTCAATACGTAATTCTTTATGTTATCAGTGGTGGCCAATTCTATATGCGTTTTCACGTACAGAGTTCTTTAATTTCTCTGTGTCTTTTATTAAAACATGAAATCAGAAAAAAAAAAAAAATGCGAATAATCCTAATGAAAATGTTGGTTTATCGTTGAAAATTTTTCGCTGTCGATTGTTTTTTTGTTTTCAATACTAAAAAGAAAAAAAATAATTTTATAAATTTTATGTTTTTTCATAGGTACCTCCAAACTGTTGTGTACTATGTCATAATTCTAAACAAAAAACACGACGTCATCAGTTGTAATTTCTATGGGAGAGCATTAGCACTATAAAAATTATTTGCAAATAACGTTATTTTACTATCGTTATTATTTTAGAACAGTAAAATAAGTGCATAAGTTCACAAAAAGTAATTTCTCATATATTACGAAAAACAGCTAGTCTGTGTTAATGATTTCAAGATATGAAAAAAAACCCGCAAAGAATTCAAAATTTATACATTAAACGATAAATTTATCAGAAATTTCTGAATAAATGAAATGTACAATAAATGAAATATACAATAAAAAATGAACAATAAAAATCTATAAAAAATAATATAAAACTTACCTTTTGTAAAGAAAATAGATTTTTAATAATGAACTAGACAGACGATAAAATTAATTTAAATCTGTTCTGTTGAGACATGTATCTACAAATGATTATCCTTACAGGCTTCCGTATATCTTTGAAAAAAAAAAGCGCAAATTTTGATTTCAACCTCTGTCATTTAAAATAATCAAATCGAAACGAATTTTTTTTGGTCGATTTATTTTTTGCAATTTTTATTATCTCAAGAATCATATATTATATGAATATATTTTTTTAATATTGGAAACCTGTTATATAAAAAATCGGTTTAAATTCATATCACGTAATATTTGAATTTAATATCATTTAACGCTTTTTAAAAATAATTATTTTTTAGAATTCGACTTTTTTGTTGTAATTCAAATAATTATGTTACCGAGAAAAAAAAATCAAGAAAAATTGTTCATCTTATGTTTTTAACATAATATTAATGATTTTATGTCCAATTTTATTTACAACTTTGAGGTAAGTGAAACAAATTATGGGATTTTATATATATATATATACATATATATATATATATATATATATATATATATATATATATATATATATAACTATTTTTTATTTATTTGATTTTTCCATCTTTAAAAAATGTTGAAATTTTTATCGACCTACATTTATTTTTTTCAGTTTTCATAACACGTAATATGGGAGGAGCTAGAACACCTACAAAAAACTCTAATATATTTAACGAAACCTACTTTTAATATGTAAGTTTATTTAATAATGAATAAATATCGAAAATTTGAGGTAAATATGACTATTATTTGATTTTTGTTAGATTTTTAAAACATAGGCGTGTCAACAGCTTAAAACACATTACTACATAGGAACGTTGTTTTAATGTGTCGATAATGTAAACACGATTTTTGTCTCGCATTTTCATTATTTTTGTAAGCTGTAAATTTTTTTTTTAAATATTAGTTTATTTGAAGCTTCTTTTAAATAGTAAAAAATTAGGATGATAATAATAAATTAATTACAGTTACATCATGTTACATACAGGGGGGTTTAAACTGTGGCACGCATTGGAGGTACCTACTGTTTCACAAGTAAAAAAAATCAGATTTTGTTATCACTACTGCCTTAAACATAAAAAGGTCTAAAATCTTTCAAATTACAAAAATTCTTTACAATGACGACTTTTATCGGTTTTCAAGGATGCTGAAAATGAATAAATACTTCAAAAGTGGTGCAGAAAATTAGTTTTCATGACATGAGGAAATCATTTTTTTTCAAAAAATGTGGATCACTTTTCTGTATAAATTTAATGTAAAATGAGCACCCACTTCCTGGCCACATAGTGATATTTGGGGGAGGGGCTGCCTGAAAGCCGTTTTAGTAAATTGTTACTTACTTTCAACCTTAACAGTCGTCTTTACCATGACGAATTCTATAGGTTTTCGGTATGCTGAAAACGAATATCACATTAGAAATTGCCACAAACAAGTAGTTGTATTGATATTTAACTAAGTAAATCTTTACGTTATCAGTAGTGGCCACCATTCATAACATAAGGAATTACATTGTTTACATTGCTTGAAAACTCGTTATTGTCTTGTTAACTCAATTTTTTCTTTCCAAGAATAAGTTTCTTTTTTCTTTTGTTAAATGTTTTAATATGAGGAACACGCGATGCATGGTGAATACCATCTGATAATTTAAAATTAACATCGGTAGATGACACTTGATGACTTCCATGCTTGAGTTTATAAACAAGAAAAAAATAATTTCTTTTGTTTTTCTCATAATCTTTTCTTTCATAACTTCTTCCTAACGCTTCACATACTCTGTCAAAATTGTTAGCTGAAATCATCTTCCAAAGTGTCACGTATGAAACGAACGCCGAGAAAGGAATATTTTTTTAAAAAAAGAATATAGATCTTACCCAACCTAAACAATTCACTTTCACTGGTTCCTCTTCCCCACTTCAAAACTCCGAACAAACTCTAGGCTTTTCCAGATGGACTTGATTATTGTCTTTTCTAGTACTGTCTTTGACATCTGCAAACAATGATACAGCGGATAATTTGTGTCCAAATTATTTGCAATTTTTAATGTCATGCTATATGTAATGATTCTACGATCCATTAACGGCTTCTCCCGTTGATGTTGACTCCTTCATATAAGGATATCGGTTTGTTCTGTGGCTCAATCAAAGTTGCCCACAGATTTTTCACATCCGCCTTATTGTTATTCTGGTGGTTCTTATAATAAAGCAGATCTCCAATCTTAAAATCTACTGACTTTATTTTCTTATTCTTGTTCTCTATCAGTTTTTTTCTAACTTTCTGAATGTTATCCCTTACCAAAGTAAAAGATTGATGCATCTTTTTAGAGCGATCTCGTGTTGCTCATCACCATAGTATACTCTACAAGGTATTAATATATTATCTAATGACAGGATCACATCTCTGTTGTAGAACAACTAGTATGGTGATAATTTTGTTGTTTCGCTCACATGAAATCTGACAGCTGCCAACAACGGCCAATGATGGAGTACTCTTGCCACATCTAGGCACGAACTGCCTTGACAGAGTTCAAAATAGACTTTGTCGTAGCTTAGTGGGGGATGCCCTTTCTCTTCCCTGCAACCTCTTTCCCACAGAAGAGACATTGTTAGCCTGCTTCTGCTTTATCGTTATTTTCATGGCAAATGATCAGCTGAGCTTCAACCCTTGCCAAACTTTCACAAAAACACACTCTTTATCTGTGCCTAACCCTAAATGCAGATTCCAGGAAGAAAGCTTCATTCTTAGAATTGCATGCCTGTGGAACTCTTTTCCAATTGCCTGCTTTCCAGCTATCTACGATCTGATTGTAGTCAAGTCTGATGTAAACAAGTTCTTGATGAAGCATCCTCCTAAGTAATCCAATTTACAAAATTCTCACTGCTTATGTTTACTATGCTATAACTATATTGACTAATGTATACTCACTAAACCTTATCCTCAAGTGGTCTCCGGGCCTTGATAAATGGTGATTCCTGTGTAAAAAAATTTTTTTAAATCCCATAACAACTCATTGTTTCTGATCTTTTTTGCTCAAATCCCATGACAACTCATTGTTTCTGATCTTTTTTGCTTAACCGTCATGCATCATCCTATGAAATCTTTCTACTTCTTTGTTTGGTGATAAAATGACGTGGTCACATGATGTATGTTGAGGTCCTCCAATGCCTTCTTCATCACTTTGTTAACATTTTCCGGTCAATATCTGCCCGAATCTGAGGAGAATTTCATCCAACAACAGATGCACCACTGTTTCTACCTTTTATTAGGAACCGCAAAAGCCTCCAGCCAACCACTATACATATCGATGAAAGTCACTATCTACTATCACTATGTACTGGTTACCCAAAAGTGTCCTTGGGTAGGGCCCGAAAATATCCAACGCCAGTTTTATGAAAGGAAAAGGAGGCAGATCGCACTAATGCATTTGAGGTTGTTGCTTCCTCAGATCTCTGGTTTGGCACAGCATACATTTCCTTCGTATTCATTCACCTCCTTATATAAACACGACCAAAAATATTTTTTGCAGGAAATGTCTTTTCCATGACCATTATTGTCATGTTACTGTACTAACACTCTTTTTTTAAGATGCGACGGTACATATAACCTTATCAATAGTTTGTTGTCAAGATGGGACAAGTAATACACTATCATGTCCACTATAAACTTTTTTTGCAACAGCCTCTTTAAATCTAAACATTTTATCTTACTCTTGTTCCCTTTAATAGAAATCCAACAACGTAGAATGGTCATACAACCTTCTTATACAATTAAAACTATTTTGGCTCAAACAAGATTAAAGTTTATTGCTATCATCTCTTTCTACTGGGAATCATCATTATCATTATCTCACATACATTTACAAGTACCATCTCGTCTGCATATCACTAACTTTATGGGATAAGACGTAAATTTGTTTTTAACATATTTACCCTCCCTCAAATCATACATCATTTGTGACAGTCTGTAGTCCTTCTCAGGATCAGGTTAAGCCAGTATAACCATATCTGTGAGCTTCGGTTTTAGGCTATAAAGGCAAAATGATGTGTTGTCATATTAGACCTTGTATATTTCCTCATCAGATGAACTAACGGCTTGGCAATCTTAGAAAAAATTTTATAAATTGCCGATAGTATGATGTCATACCAATGAAATCTCTGAATTGTCTCATGATAGTTGGATTCGAGATTTTATCGATTTTGACTTTGTCCGGGTCTGGCTATATACTGTGTTTACTTACTTTGAACCCCAGATACTGTACTTCTAAAACCTCACGCTGTATAGCTTTCAACCTGACGTTGTACCTATGAAAATTGGCTAGTAATACCCTAATTAACTTAACATTGTATCTCAGAACATTAAAATATCATCCAAATACAGTAATGCATAATCTTTCTGTCCCTGTAGAACTATGGACATTCATTCCTGGAAGATCCCGGGGATGTTTGTGAGTCCAAATGGCATCACGTTAAAGTGAAATAAACCCTAGTTGCAGGTGAACAAAGTTTCTTCTTTCTCGTTCTTATTCAATTTAACATGACTGTACCCTGATTTCAGATCTAAGTTTAAGAAGTAATTTGCCAACCTGAGTGAGGCTAATATGTCATCAATGACTGGTAATGTTCAGGCAAACTTGTTTGTGACTTTATTAAAGCCTTAAAATCTATGCATGTCCAAGTTCTGCCCAAGTCCTTATCCTCCATAAAAATCTCATCACAATTATCTTATTCTAATCTATGCATATATTGTCATGTATCCTTTCTAACTTACCCTGTGTCGTGTGCACTAATTCGACTATATGTCTTTTAGGCTTTGTAACAATTCTATAATAGTTCTCTAAAGAGCTCTTTAATTCTGCCCATGTTAAACTTTCATGGTTTTATATGAGTGTTTATGAATTGTTCGACCAGGCCCCATGTGGTTAAGAGAGCTATCTGACATTTTTCCTCATCCACTGCTCCTGTCATGCTTAAATACTGCTCAACATGATCCACCCACCTCCTATCGCCACCGTCTTTTCTATTTTCTAACAGCGTTGTTTTCCTTAGAAGAGATTTCTCTCTTATCAATCTTCTGAAGAATCCAAATAATATGACTAATCAATCCTCATCTCAAAAATAAAGAAACGTAAAGATTTTTAATTAAATCTTCAAAAATAGAAACAAATTAATTTTGTTAACTAATTGTTAATTAACTAGTATTGCATAAAACTCTACTCATTTTATTATAACTTACGTATATATATAAAAGGCAAAATGTTTGTGTGTGTGTTTGTATGTCTCACAAAAACTTTTGACAGAGGAGACAGATTTTCGCGAGATTTGTATCATTTTAAAGCTCGACTCTTTGAACTAAAAATATTGAAAAATTGGAAAAAACATTAATTCCTTCACCCTCACTGGTACACTTTTCTATAGCAAAAAAATGTTCCTTCATGACAAGTTACCATATACGCATGCCCCAAAATTGTTTTTTCTTGAATTAGCTGAAATATTAAAAAAAACACGACCCAATTTCATCCATAGCTCAGTCAGAAAAAACGACGTCGTTATCTTTAGATTGCACGTTTTTTTTCGCTTTTTAAAGTTTTAATAATATTAAAACAGGGTTATTATGCCATTTTTTAATTCTTTTTTTCCATCACTTTTTTTTTGTTTTTCCGATTTCTAAAAAAAGTTTCAACATCGTTCACTTACACATTCATTTTCTTTCTGTTTTTTCCGATATTTTAAAGAAGTTTTAACATCGGTTTTTGTTCTTTTTTAGCATATTTAAACAGAGTTATTACCTCTTTATTTTCCATTTTGTTTTGATTTACCCCCTCCCCCCACACACACCTCCAAACACCCTGGTAATGCAGGGTACCCCCCAGTAGATAATAAATTCAGTTTTACTACATTCAATGTATTTTCTAAAATTTATTTTACATTTTCAGAACTTGAACACGAAAAGGAATTCATTAATGGATAAGAAGGGCCTTTCATCATGTGTGATTTAAAAAGGTTTTAAATAATTATAAAGTTCTTCATATAAACTTCCTAACGTTGAATTTATTAGCGTGCCTATAATCATACACTTCATTGCATTCTGGAATAAGATGCAAGTAAACATGAGAGCTAAGCCATACTCTTGTGAAGTATGTGGTTCTTCTTTTGCTTGGAAGTCAACTTTGTTGTATCATATGAAAACACATACGGGAGAGAAACCATATTTTTGTGAAGTATGTGGTTCTTCTTTTGCACTGAAATCAAATTTGTTGTGTCATATGAAAACACATACGGGAGAGAAACCATATTCTTGTGAAGTATGTGGTTCTTCTTTTGCACAGAAGGCACATTTGTTGAGTCATATGAAAACACATACGGGAGAGAAACCATCTTCTTGTGAAGTATGTGGTTCTTCTTTTGCATGGAAGTCAGCTTTGTTGCGTCATATGAAAACACATACGGGAGAGAAACCACATTCTTGTGAAGTATGTGGTTCTTCTTTTGCACAGAGAGCACATTTGTTGAGTCATATGAAAATGCATACGGGAGAGAAACCATATTCTTGTGAAGTATGTGGGTCTTCTTTTGCACGGAAGTCACATTTGTTGAGTCATATGAAAACACATATGGGAGGTAAACCACATTCATGTGAAGTATGTGGTTCTTCTTTTGCATGGAAGTCAGCTTTGTCGCGTCATGTGAAAACACATACGGGAGAGAAACCACATTCTTGTGAAGTATGTGGTTCTTTTTTTGCATGGAAGTCAACTTTGTTGCATCATATGAAGATGCATACCGGAGATAAACCACATTCTTGTGAAATATGTGGTACTTCTTTTGCACAGAAGTCAAATTTGTTGTGTCATATGAAAACGCACATGGGACAAACCACATTCTTGTGAACTATGTGGGGTTTTTTTTCATAGAAGGGATATTTTTTGCGTTATATGCAAACACATACAAAAGAAAATTAGTAATTATAGGAGCAATGAGGCTAATGAAAAAGAATTTCAAAAACTATCTGGTGAATATACCTGGTGAACCAAGTGCAAAAGAAATACCAACAATTGCTCTTCAAGGGACGGTTAGAATCTTAAAAAGATCTTTCGGTTTGAGTAATTAAAGTAAAGAAAGAATATTTGGCAGCTGGTAGAATGCCCTATCTGGAAAAACAATGATAAGAAAATTAAAACAGAGAGAAAAACACATTTTGTAAAGTGTATTGTCTTTTTTGCACAGGTGTCAAATTTGTGTCAAATGAAAACACATACAGGGGACAAACCACTTCATTGTGAAGTGCTTTTTTTACATTTTAGTCAAATTTGTTTCGTCATATGAACACACATAGAAGAAACAATATCTAATGATCTTTCAAAATCCATACCTCAAAATGGTATACTAGCATTACAAAAAATCCCAGCAGAACAACAACCATCACAAAACCAATCAATTTATAGAGACCTCAACATTGTATACCAGTCTCATGAATCAAGAACAACAGAACGATCTCAATCACGAAAATGTCCAGGCATTTTAATCAAATCTAATTTACAAATATGACAGACATAGATAACAAGTCTGCTACCAAAAGAGTTGTTAAAAATACTCCAAAAGTTTCATTACATAAAATGTGAAAATTCGGCCAAAACAATATCGTGACAAGTATTTTCTGGATTTATTCACCCAGGACTATAAAAATAAGACTAATTGCACAGGATGAAACTTGGGTCTGTAACTGCGATTCAGACACTAAAGCCTGGTTAATGCCTTGGAAGCACTTGAACAGACTATATCCAAAAAAATTTAAGACTGCAACTTGCTGTTGGCAACGTCATGCTTGCATTGTTCTATTACCAGAATTGAGATGAGAAATTTCTTGGCAAAGTTTACCACAATTGCAGTAGCACATAATGCTTCAGTTTTTAGAAAATTAAAGAAGCTATCAAAATCAAGAGATGGGGTCAGATCAGCAAATATCCCTCTTATGTATGAATTTCTACATCTGCAAAAACTGTCTCCGGAGATGCATTAAACGATGTGAGAAATGTGTAACTCTGATGTTCTTATCTAGAAAAAAAACTAATAAATGTTCTATTTTCGTTGTTATATGAGAGATTAGACCAGAACATTATGTATTGAATGGCTGTCATAACATATGAGAAATTAGATTTTTATACTTGTTTTATATTTATGTAAAGAAAACATTTTACTTAAAATAATTGATCTATTATCTGATGAAAATACTTTGGTGAACATCCACTGAGCTACGTACACACTTATGTCTTAATCTAATTGTGCCTATACTCATTTTATTATAACTTACATAATATTTGGAAACATCAACAAAACCGTTTCTTTTCCTTTGTCATATTGTATATCCATAGTTACATAAACAAAATGTGAAATAAAATGTACAAAATGTTAGACTTTAATTTTTTTAAATTTAATTTTTTATTACATTTTTTTATTTTACATTTGGTGACATGCATAAATGAAACCAGTTAGAATATTACAAATGCTAATTAAAAGATAAATAGTTAGAATATTACAAATGCTAATTAAAAGATGAATAGAATTTTTTTAATGAAAAATCGAGGAAAGCGAAATTTTATTACAAAACATGTTTATATCTAAAAGTATGTGAGTGAATATGTTCAGTTCTTTAAATGACAGGTTGAAATCAAAATTTGCGCTTTCTTTTTTCAAAGATATACGGAAGCCTGTAAGGACAAGCATTTGTAGATACATGTCTCAACAGAACAGGTTTAAATTAATTTTATCGTCTGTCTAGTTCATTATTAAAAATCTATTTGCTTTACAAAAGGTAAGTTTTATATTATTTTTTATAGATTTTTTATTGTATATTTCATTTATTCAGAAATGTCTGATAAATTTATCGTTTAATGTATAAATTTTGAATTCTTTGCCGGGTTTTTTTCTTATATCTTCAAATCATTAACACGGACTAGTTGTTTTTCGTAATATATGAAAAATTACTTTTTTGTGAACTTATGCACTTATTTTACTGTTCTAAAATAATAACGATAGTAAAATAACGTTATTTGCAAATAATTTTTATAGTGCTAATGCTCTTCCATAGAAATTACAATAAACACACGAACTGATGACGTCGTGTTTTTTGTTTAGAATGATGACGTAGTAACACAACAGTTTGGAGGTACCTATGAAAAACATAAAATTTATAAAATTACTAAGAATATGTGCGTGAGATGAAGGCGTGTATGCGAGTTATTAAAGATTCCTTTTTGCCTCTCTCCAACTCAAGACACATTCTTAAGTATTTCAGCCCAACCAGCTTGAGAAATTCGAAGAAATCAGATTTTGTTACTCAAACTTACTTAACTTAATTTAGCATTTTAATGTTCAATAAAAGTTTATACGCATTCTTTTCATAAACGCATAGTTTTTTCCTCACATGTGTTTTTGCCTTCAAGCAAGTATTTTATAGTCAGTTTTATTATTATTGTCCCTTACTTGCCGTTATATTCTAGTGGTTGTTGCCCCCTTGCCACGATTCTTACTAATTAAACTCATCAAACAAAAAACTACATGTGTAGTAAAGTACAATAATGATTTGTTGTTTTTAAATGTTTTATTTAAAGGGATATTCTTTTAGGTAGAAAACACTAATAATTAATTAATTATTTCTTAAAAAGGATGGGAATTGCTAAATTGGTTAAACTCTCTTTTATTCATAAACACGTGAGATACTTATTTGCCATATCACGTGACACTTGCATTTCTGATGCATTTGTCTTTCAATCACGAAATAACCTGCAATAATAAAATAGTTCTGTCGATGGAACAGAGATCGTTTCTTTTTACAGGCCTCCCATACCAGCAATATTAGAAACAACTTCACTTTCTAGAAGAAACCCAGCTTCACAAAAGACGCACCCTTTATCTTATACTCCGCAAAGTGATAATCTGTTCCAATTACGAAAATAGCCTGGCCGGTACTCTTAGCAGTTCTTCAAAACAAGTAGCTATTAAAGTTAAAGGCAATAAACTCAACCACACTATGTATGATCGGGGCAATGCTTGCGATGATAGTTTGCTTAACGAACACAGATAATATACTCCGTTATTAATAATTAATATATGAGTTGTTGATATGTATATCATAGCAGAAAGGTTAGGCACAGTTTATAGTAGGATTCACAAAAGGGGAGCGATAATCTGGCTGCAAAAGAAAAAATAGATAACAATCACACAATAAGTTTAGGCACAGTTTATAGTAGTATACCTAAAGCTACAAAAATGGGGCGATAATCTGGCTTCAAAATTTAATTTAGGGAACAATGACACAAATACAATGTGACAAGTGAATTAATAGGAAAAATGGCACAGTAAAATAGATTAAAATCACACAATAATTTTATCAACATAAAGAATACATAAGGAAAATACATAAGCAAAAATGTTTATGTGCTAAACCGACATTTATCCAAGTTTATCATTGGTTTTATTTAGTATGTTTGTCCCGTACTTATATACCCAACAACTAGTAATATATAATAACACATGTTCAACTAAACGGTGGCCAATCTTGGCTAAAATTAGTGGAAGTGCTGATCTAGACAAACATTCTCGCCTTCATTTCCACACATCTTCACAAGCCAACGACCCTACAGCTGCTACTGATTTTGACACACGTGCTCTATTACACTACTCCAGAAAAAGTTTTACCTATTGTTTCGATATTTTTTCAAATGAAAACAAACATGAAATATATATAGACAAATACATATAAAAACTCATGAATGTACATATACCTATGGAGTAAAATAACTAAGAAATAGGACTATAGTTTTCTAAAAAGGATTGTCGTTTCACATAACATTTTAATAAACAAAACGTACAAGTTGAATTTCATTATCCTTTTTATACATAATTACAAAAACAAAACAATGAAATGAAAAATAAAATAAAAACAATGAAAGGAAATAATTTTAAAAAGAATGTAATTTTCCAGAATAGCCAACACAGCAATTTTAATGTCTGTTTTAGTTAAGAATAAAATAGTGTGGAAAAATGTAGATAAAATAAATTAAAACAAGAAAAAAACTAATCTAATTAGGTAAAAAAAACGTAACTTAGATTACCTTTTGTAACATTTGTTTTTTGTTTATTTATTGTTTCACCTATTTTGTAAAAAACGAAAAAATTCTTTTTTTATTTCATTGTTTTGATGATTATGCAGATAATAAAATTTAATTTTTATGGTATCTTTTGTTTATGAAAATGTTATGTGAAACTACAGTCTAGTTGAAAGAAAAACATTATTTCATTTCATTATTTACATATAACAAGTACAGTAGTTAAAAATTAAAGCATTTTTTAATTATTGTTATCAGCAGTTGAGTTGTTTTTTCTTGCTATGAATGGAATGAGAATTTTAACGAAACGAAATTAGCAAGTCCATTGATTTGCTAATTTCTTTTCGTAAAAATTTTCATTCCATTCCATTTTTTACATCCGTTCACGGCATCCATCTTGCGTACGACTTTAGTCAAGATGGCTTGTGAATCTTTTAGAAAAAAATGACATGCTTTTTTAATGACGAGCTCCCCGACTCCTCGCAAAAGTTATGAAAAATAAAAATTCGAATGGTAAATCTTTTTTATTATATTTTCTTCAAACCTAGTTCAATTTTTATTGTGGCCACTGAAGTTTTCACTTTTGAAAATAATTTTAATTTACGGGTTCGGGGTGGGTAAAAATTTAACTTCCAGAAAAAAACTTTTCCATAGTAAAAGCAAAACATTTAAAGAAAATCACTTTATGCTTAACTGTCCTAAAACGCTAGAATAGCTCGGATATAGCGGTTTATTTTACATTAAATTTACATGAAACAAAAATATGTTAGTAATTAATTTTCAATTAATGAAACACATTTTGAATGTCTTTAAAATAAGTTCAAAAATCCACTTACATTTTATATTGGCAAAATGTCAATGTCTTTCGTGTGGCCTCTTTGCTTATGTGAAAATTGAAAATTAAATTTCCCAAGGAATCAAAAATATTATTTACCAAAATAATTCCTGTTGGTATTTTGAGATTGTATTGCTTTATATTGCCATGCAAATCCGTCTTCTCTTATTTAAAATTTGTTTTAATAGACATATAACCTGAAATCAAAGAAGAAATGAGCCAACACATGTTGTCGTTTATGAGTGTGAAAAGTTTTTAATCTACTAATCCTCTTAATGCTCAATTCATCTGAACAAATACAGACATATTAACCGTATTTGAAGACGAAATTAATCAACACATGCTGTCGTTTATGGGTGTGAAAAGTTTTTAATCTACTAATCCTCTTAATGCTCAATTCATCTGAACAAATACAAACATATTAACCGTATTCGAAGACGAAATTAATCAACACATGTTGTCGCTTATGGGTGTGAAAAGTTTTTAATCTACTAATCCTCTTAATGCTCAATTCATCTGAACAAATACAGACATATTAACCGTATTCGAAGACGAAATTAATCAACACATGTTGTCGTTTATGGGTGTGAAAAGTTTTTAATCTACTAATCCTCTTAATGCTCAATTCATCTGAACAAATACAGACATATTAACCGTATTCGAAGACGAAATTAATCAACACATGTTGTCGTTTATGGGTGTGAAAAGTGTTTAATCTACTAATCCTCTTAATGCTCAATTCAT
This sequence comes from Euprymna scolopes, assembly GCF_053919585.1. Lineage (NCBI taxonomy): Eukaryota > Metazoa > Mollusca > Cephalopoda > Sepiida > Sepiolidae > Euprymna > Euprymna scolopes. The sequence goes on from NC_136527.1 coordinate 30,986,681, forward strand.
CTGAACAAATACAGACATATTAACCGTATTCGAAGACGAAATTAATCAACACATGTTGTCGTTTATGAGTGTGAAAAGTTTTTAATCTACTAATCCTCTTAATGCTCAATTCATCTGAACAAATACAGACATATTAACCGTATTCGAAGACGAAATTAATCAACACATGTTGTCGTTTATGAGTGTGAAAAGTTTTTAATCTACTAATCCTCTTAATGCTCAATTCATCTGAACAAATACAGACATATTAACCGTATTCGAAGACGAAATTAATCAACACATGTTGTCGCTTATGGGTGTGAAAAGTTTTTAATCTACTAATCCTCTTAATGCTCAATTCATCTGAACAAATACAGACATATTAACCGTATTCGAAGACGAAATTAATCAACACATGCTGTCGTTTATGGGTGTGAAAAGTTTTTAATCTACTAATCCTCTTAATGCTCAATTCATCTGAACAAATACAGACATATTAACCGTATTCGAAGACGAAATTAATCAACACATGTTGTCGTTTATGGGTGTGAAAAGTTTTGAATCTACTAATCCTCTTAATGCTCAATTCATCTGAACAAATACAAACATATTAACCGTATTCGAAGACGAAATTAATCAACACATGTTGTCGTTTATGGATGTGAAAAGTTTTTAATCTACTAATCCTCTTAATGCTCAATTCATCTGAACAAATACAAACATATTAACCGTATTCGAAGACGAAATTAATCAACACATGTTGTCGCTTATGGGTGTGAAAAGTTTTTAATCTACTAATCCTCTTAATGCTCAATTCATCAGAACAAATACAGACATATTAACCGTATTCGAAGACGAAATTAATCAACACATGTTGTCGCTTATGGATGTGAAAAGTTTTTAATCTACTAATCCTCTTAATGCTCAATTCATCTGAACAAATACAGACATATTAACCGTATTCGAAGACGAAATTAATCAACACATGTTGTCGTTTATGGGTGTGAAAAGTTTTGAATCTACTAATCCTCTTAATGCTCAATTCATCTGAACAAATACAGACATATTAACCGTATTCGAAGACGAAATTAATCAACACATGTTGTCGTTTATGGATGTGAAAAGTTTTTAATCTACTAATCCTCTTAATGCTCAATTCATCTGAACAAATACAGACATATTAACCGTATTCGAAGACGAAATTAATCAACACATGCTGTCGTTTATGGGTGTGAAAAGTTTTTAATCTACTAATCCTCTTAATGCTCAATTCATCTGAACAAATACAGACATATTAACCGTATTCGAAGACGAAATTAATCAACACATGTTGTCGTTTATGGGTGTGAAAAGTTTTGAATCTACTAATCCTCTTAATGCTCAATTCATCTGAACAAATACAGACATATTAACCGTATTCGAAGACGAAATTAATCAACACATGTTGTCGTTTATGGATGTGAAAAGTTTTTAATCTACTAATCCTCTTAATGCTCAATTCATCTGAACAAATACAGACATATTAACCGTATTCGAAGACGAAATTAATCAACACATGTTGTCGTTTATGGGTGTGAAAAGTTTTGAATCTACTAATCCTCTTAATGCTCAATTCATCTGAACAAATACAAACATATTAACCGTATTCGAAGACGAAATTAATCAACACATGTTGTCGTTTATGGATGTGAAAAGTTTTTAATCTACTAATCCTCTTAATGCTCAATTCATCTGAACAAATACAAACATATTAACCGTATTCGAAGACGAAATTAATCAACACATGTTGTCGCTTATGGGTGTGAAAAGTTTTTAATCTACTAATCCTCTTAATGCTCAATTCATCAGAACAAATACAGACATATTAACCGTATTCGAAGACGAAATTAATCAACACATGTTGTCGCTTATGGGTGTGAAAAGTTTTTAATCTACTAATCCTCTTAATGCTCAATTCATCTGAACAAATACAGACATATTAACCGTATTCGAAGACGAAATTAATCAACACATGTTGTCGTTTTATGGGTGTGAAAAGTTTTTCATCTACTAATCCTCTTAATGCTCAATTCATCTGAACAAATACAAACATATTAACCGTATTCGAAGACGAAATTAATCAACACATGTTGTCGTTTTATGGGTGTGAAAAGTTTTTCATCTACTAATCCTCTTAATGCTCAATTCATCTGAACAAATACAAACATATTAACCGTATTCGAAGACGAAATTAATCAATACATGTTGTCGTTTATGGATGTGAAAAGTTTTTAATCTACTAATCCTCTTAATGCTCAATTCATCTGAACAAATACAGACATATTAACCGTATTCGAAGACGAAATTAATCAACACATGCTGTCGTTTATGGGTGTGAAAAGTTTTTAATCTACTAATCCTCTTAATGCTCAATTCATCTGAACAAATACAAACCGTATTCGAAGACGAAATTAATCAACACATGCTGTCGCTTATGGATGTGAAAAGTTTTTCATCTACTAATCCTCTTAATGCTCAATTCATCTGAACAAATACAAACATATTAACCGTATTCGAAGACGAAATTAATCAACACATGCTGTCGCTTATGGATGTGAAAAGTTTTTCATCTACTAATCCTCTTAATGCTCAATTCATCTGAACAAATACAGACATATTAACCGTATTCGAAGACGAAATTAATCAACACATGTTGTCGTTTATGGGTGTGAAAAGTTTTTAATCTACTAATCCTCTTAATGCTCAATTCATCTGAACAAATACAGACATATTAACCGTATTCGAAGACGAAATTAATCAACACATGCTGTCGTTTATGGGTGTGAAAAGTTTTTAATCTACTAATCCTCTTAATGCTCAATTCATCTGAACAAATACAGACATATTAACCGTATTCGAAGACGAAATTAATTAACACATGCTGTCGTTTATGGGTGTGAAAAGTTTTTAATCTACTAATCCTCTTAATGCTCAATTCATCTGAACAAATACAGACATATTAACCGTATTCGAAGACGAAATTAATCAACACATGTTGTCGTTTATGGGTGTGAAAAGTTTTTAATCTACTAATCCTCTTAATGCTCAATTCATCTGAACAAATACAGACATATTAACCGTATTCGAAGACGAAATTAATCAACACATGTTGTCGTTTATGGGTGTGAAAAGTTTTTAATCTACTAATCCTCTTAATGCTCAATTCATCTGAACAAATACAGACATATTAACCGTATTCGAAGACGAAATTAATCAACACATGTTGTCGTTTATGGGTGTGAAAAGTTTTTAATCTACTAATCCTCTTAATGCTCAATTCATCTGAACAAATACACACATATTAACCGTATTCGAAGACGAAATTAATCAACACATGTTGTCGCTTATGGGTGTGAAAAGTTTTTAATCTACTAATCCTCTTAATGCTCAATTCATCTGAACAAATACAGACATATTAACCGTATTCGAAGACGAAATTAATCAACACATGCTGTCGTTTATGGGTGTGAAAAGTTTTTAATCTACTAATCCTCTTAATGCTCAATTCATCTGAACAAATACAAACCGTATTCGAAGACGAAATGAATCAACACATGCTGTCGCTTATGGATGTGAAAAGTTTTTCATCTACTAATCCTCTTAATGCCCAATTCATCTGAACAAATACAGACATATTAACCGTATTCGAAGACGAAATTAATCAACACATGCTGTCGCTTATGGATGTGAAAAGTTTTTCATCTACTAATCCTCTTAATGCTCAATTCATCTGAACAAATACAGACATATTAACCGTATTCGAAGACGAAATTAATCAACACATGTTGTCGTTTATGGGTGTGAAAAGTTTTTAATCTACTAATCCTCTTAATGCTCAATTCATCTGAACAAATACAGACATATTAACCGTATTCGAAGACGAAATTAATCAACACATGTTGTCGTTTATGGGTGTGAAAAGTTTTTAATCTACTAATCCTCTTAATGCTCAATTCATCTGAACAAATACAGACATATTAACCGTATTCGAAGACGAAATTAATCAACACATGCTGTCGTTTATGGGTGTGAAAAGTTTTTAATCTACTAATCCTCTTAATGCTCAATTCATCTGAACAAATACAGACATATTAACCGTATTCGAAGACGAAATTAATTAACACATGCTGTCGTTTATGGGTGTGAAAAGTTTTTAATCTACTAATCCTCTTAATGCTCAATTCATCTGAACAAATACAGACATATTAACCGTATTCGAAGACGAAATTAATCAACACATGTTGTCGTTTATGGGTGTGAAAAGTTTTTAATCTACTAATCCTCTTAATGCTCAATTCATCTGAACAAATACAGACATATTAACCGTATTCGAAGACGAAATTAATCAACACATGTTGTCGTTTATGGGTGTGAAAAGTTTTTAATCTACTAATCCTCTTAATGCTCAATTCATCTGAACAAATACAGACATATTAACCGTATTCGAAGACGAAATTAATCAACACATGTTGTCGTTTATGGGTGTGAAAAGTTTTTAATCTACTAATCCTCTTAATGCTCAATTCATCTGAACAAATACAGACATATTAACCGTATTCGAAGACGAAATTAATCAACACATGTTGTCGCTTATGGGTGTGAAAAGTTTTGAATCTACTAATCCTCTTAATGCTCAATTCATCTGAACAAATACAGACATATTAACCGTATTCGAAGACGAAATTAATCAACACATGTTGTCGTTTATGGGTGTGAAAAGTTTTTAATCTACTAATCCTCTTAATGCTCAATTCATCTGAACAAATACAGACATATTAACCGTATTCGAAGACGAAATTAATCAACACATGTTGTCGTTTATGGGTGTGAAAAGTTTTTAATCTACTAATCCTCTTAATGCTCAATTCATCTGAACAAATACAGACATATTAACCGTATTCGAAGACGAAATTAATCAACACATGTTGTCGTTTATGGGTGTGAAAAGTTTTTAATCTACTAATCCTCTTAATGCCCAATTCATCTGAACAAATACATACATATTAACCGTATTCGAAGACGAAATTAATCAAAACATGTCGTTTATGGGTGTGAAAAGTTTTTAATCTACTAATCCTCTTAATGCTCAATTCATCTGAACAAATACAAACATATTAACCGTATTCGAAGACGAAATTAATCAACACATGTTGTCGCTTATGGGTGTGAAAAGTTTTTAATCTACTAATCCTCTTAATGCTCAATTCATCTGAACAAATACAGACATATTAACCGTATTCGAAGACGAAATTAATCAACACATGTTGTCGTTTATGGGTGTGAAAAGTTTTTAATCTACTAATCCTCTTAATGCTCAATTCATCTGAACAAATACAGACATATTAACCGTATTCGAAGACGAAATTAATCAACACATGTTGTCGTTTATGGGTGTGAAAAGTTTTTAATCTACTAATCCTCTTAATGCCCAATTCATCTGAACAAATACATACATATTAACCGTATTCGAAGACGAAATTAATCAACACATGTTGTCGTTTATGGGTGTGAAAAGTTTTTAATCTACTAATCCTCTTAATGCCCAATTCATCTGAACAAATACAGACATATTAACCGTATTCGAAGACGAAATTAATCAACACATGTTGTCGTTTATGGGTGTGAAAAGTTTTTAATCTACTAATCCTCTTAATGCCCAATTCATCTGAACAAATACACACATATTAACCGTATTCGAAGACGAAATTAATCAACACATGTCGTTTATGGGTGTGAAAAGTTTTTAATCTACTAATCCTCTTAATGCTCAATTCATCTGAACAAATACAAACATATTAACCGTATTCGAAGACGAAATTAATCAACACATGTTGTCGTTTATGGGTGTGAAAAGTTTTTAATCTACTAATCCTCTTAATGCTCAATTCATCTGAACAAATACAGACATATTAACCGTATTCGAAGACGAAATTAATCAACACATGTTGTCGTTTATGGGTGTGAAAAGTTTTTAATCTACTAATCCTCTTAATGCTCAATTCATCTGAACAAATACAGACATATTAACCGTATTCGAAGACGAAATTAATCAACACATGTTGTCGTTTATGGGTGTGAAAAGTTTTTAATCTACTAATCCTCTTAATGCTCAATTCATCTGAACAAATACAGACATATTAACCGTATTCTAAGACGAAATTAATCAACACATGTTGTCGCTTATGGGTGTGAAAAGTTTTGAATCTACTAATCCTCTTAATGCTCAACTCATCTGAACAAATACAGACATATTAACCGTATTCGAAGACGAAATTAATCAACACATGTTGTCGTTTATGGGTGTGAAAAGTTTTTAATCTACTAATCCTCTTAATGCTCAATTCATCTGAACAAATACAGACATATTAACCGTATTCGAAGACGAAATTAATCAACACATGTTGTCGTTTATGGGTGTGAAAAGTTTTTAATCTACTAATCCTCTTAATGCTCAATTCATCTGAACAAATACAGACATATTAACCGTATTCGAAGACGAAATTAATCAACACATGTTGTCGTTTATGGGTGTGAAAAGTTTTTAATCTACTAATCCTCTTAATGCCCAATTCATCTGAACAAATACATACATATTAACCGTATTCGAAGACGAAATTAATCAACACATGTCGTTTATGGGTGTGAAAAGTTTTTAATCTACTAATCCTCTTAATGCTCAATTCATCTGAACAAATACAAACATATTAACCGTATTCGAAGACGAAATTAATCAACACATGTTGTCGCTTATGGGTGTGAAAAGTTTTTAATCTACTAATCCTCTTAATGCTCAATTCATCTGAACAAATACAGACATATTAACCGTATTCGAAGACGAAATTAATCAACACATGTTGTCGTTTATGGGTGTGAAAAGTTTTTAATCTACTAATCCTCTTAATGCTCAATTCATCTGAACAAATACAGACATATAAACCGTATTCGAAGACGAAATTAATCAACACATGTTGTCGTTTATGGGTGTGAAAAGTTTTTAATCTACTAATCCTCTTAATGCCCAATTCATCTGAACAAATACATACATATTAACCGTATTCGAAGACGAAATTAATCAACACATGTTGTCGTTTATGGGTGTGAAAAGTTTTTAATCTACTAATCCTCTTAATGCCCAATTCATCTGAACAAATACAGACATATTAACCGTATTCGAAGACGAAATTAATCAACACATGTTGTCGTTTATGGGTGTGAAAAGTTTTGAATCTACTAATCCTCTTAATGCCCAATTCATCTGAACAAATACACACATATTAACCGTATTCGAAGACGAAATTAATCAACACATGTCGTTTATGGGTGTGAAAAGTTTTTAATCTACTAATCCTCTTAATGCTCAATTCATCTGAACAAATACAAACATATTAACCGTATTCGAAGACGAAATTAATCAACACATGTTGTCGCTTATGGGTGTGAAAAGTTTTTAATCTACTAATCCTCTTAATGCTCAATTCATCTCAACAAATACAGACATATTAACCGTATTCGAAGACGAAATTAATCAACACATGTTGTCGCTTATGGGTGTGAAAAGTTTTGAATCTACTAATCCTCTTAATGCTCAATTCATCTGAACAAATACAAACATATTAACCGTATTCGAAGACGAAATTAATCAACACATGTTGTCGCTTATGGATGTGAAAAGTTTTGAATCTACTAATCCTCTTAATGCCCAATTCATCTGAACAAATACAAACATATTAACCGTATTCGAAGACGAAATTAATCAACACATGTTGTCGTTTATGGGTGTGAAAAGTTTTTAATCTACTAATCCTCTTAATGCCCAATTCATCTGAACAAATACATACATATTAACCGTATTCGAAGACGAAATTAATCAACACATGTCGTTTATGGGTGTGAAAAGTTTTTAATCTACTAATCCTCTTAATGCTCAATTCATCTGAACAAATACAAACATATTAACCGTATTCGAAGACGAAATTAATCAACACATGTTGTCGCTTATGGGTGTGAAAAGTTTTTAATCTACTAATCCTCTTAATGCTCAATTCATCTGAACAAATACAGACATATTAACCGTATTCGAAGACGAAATTAATCAACACATGTTGTCGTTTATGGGTGTGAAAAGTTTTTAATCTACTAATCCTCTTAATGCTCAATTCATCTGAACAAATACAGACATATTAACCGTATTCGAAGACGAAATTAATCAACACATGTTGTCGTTTATGGGTGTGAAAAGTTTTTAATCTACTAATCCTCTTAATGCCCAATTCATCTGAACAAATACATACATATTAACCGTATTCGAAGACGAAATTAATCAACACATGTTGTCGTTTATGGGTGTGAAAAGTTTTTAATCTACTAATCCTCTTAATGCCCAATTCATCTGAACAAATACAGACATATTAACCGTATTCGAAGACGAAATTAATCAACACATGTTGTCGTTTATGGGTGTGAAAAGTTTTTAATCTACTAATCCTCTTAATGCCCAATTCATCTGAACAAATACACACATATTAACCGTATTCGAAGACGAAATTAATCAACACATGTCGTTTATGGGTGTGAAAAGTTTTTAATCTACTAATCCTCTTAATGCTCAATTCATCTGAACAAATACAAACATATTAACCGTATTCGAAGACGAAATTAATCAACACATGTTGTCGCTTATGGGTGTGAAAAGTTTTTAATCTACTAATCCTCTTAATGCTCAATTCATCTGAACAAATACAGACATATTAACCGTATTCGAAGACGAAATTAATCAACACATGTTGTCGCTTATGGGTGTGAAAAGTTTTGAATCTACTAATCCTCTTAATGCTCAATTCATCTGAACAAATACAAACATATTAACCGTATTCGAAGACGAAATTAATCAACACATGTTGTCGCTTATGGATGTGAAAAGTTTTGAATCTACTAATCCTCTTAATGCCCAATTCATCTGAACAAATACAAACATATTAACCGTATTCGAAGACGAAATTAATCAACACATGTTGTCGCTTATGGGTGTGAAAAGTTTTTAATCTACTAATCCTCTTAATGCTCAATTCATCTGAACAAATACAGACATATTAACCGTATTCGAAGACGAAATTAATCAACACATGTTGTCGTTTATGGGTGTGAAAAGTTTTTAATCTACTAATCCTCTTAATGCTCAATTCATCTGAACAAATACAGACATATTAACCGTATTCGAAGACGAAATTAATCAACACATGTTGTCGTTTATGGGTGTGAAAAGTTTTTAATCTACTAATCCTCTTAATGCCCAATTCATCTGAACAAATACATACATATTAACCGTATTCGAAGACGAAATTAATCAACACATGTCGTTTATGGGTGTGAAAAGTTTTTAATCTACTAATCCTCTTAATGCTCAATTCATCTGAACAAATACAAACATATTAACCGTATTCGAAGACGAAATTAATCAACACATGTTGTCGCTTATGGGTGTGAAAAGTTTTTAATCTACTAATCCTCTTAATGCTCAATTCATCTGAACAAATACAGACATATTAACCGTATTCGAAGACGAAATTAATCAACACATGTTGTCGCTTATGGGTGTGAAAAGTTTTTAATCTACTAATCCTCTTAATGCTCAATTCATCTGAACAAATACAAACATATTAACCGTATTCGAAGACGAAATTAATCAACACATGTTGTCGCTTATGGGTGTGAAAAGTTTTTAATCTACTAATCCTCTTAATGCTCAATTCATCTGAACAAATACAAACATATTAACCGTATTCGAAGACGAAATTAATCAACACATGTTGTCGCTTATGGGTGTGAAAAGTTTTTAATCTACTAATCCTCTTAATGCCCAATTCATCTGAACAAATACAAACATATTAACCGTATTCGAAGACGAAATTAATCAACACATGTTGTCGCTTATGGGTGTGAAAAGTTTTGAATCTACTAATCCTCTTAATGCTCAATTCATCTGAACAAATACAAACATATTAACCGTATTCGAAGACGAAATTAATCAACACATGTTGTCGTTTATGGGTGTGAAAAGTTTTTAATCTACTAATCCTCTTAATGCTCAATTCATCTGAACAAATACAGACATATTAACCGTATTCGAAGACGAAATTAATCAACACATGTTTTCGTTTATGGGTGTGAAAAGTTTTTAATCTACTAATCCTCTTAATGCTCAATTCATCTGAACAAATACAAACATATTAACCGTATTCGAAGACGAAATTAATCAACACATGTTGTCGTTTATGGGTGTGAAAAGTTTTTAATCTACTAATCCTCTTAATGCTCAATTCATCTGAACAAATACAGACATATTAACCGTATTCGAAGACGAAATTAATCAACACATGTTGTCGTTTATGGGTGTGAAAAGTTTTTAATCTACTAATCCTCTTAATGCCCAATTCATCTGAACAAATACAGACATATTAACCGTATTCGAAGACGAAATTAATCAACACATGTTGTCGTTTATGGGTGTGAAAAGTTTTTAATCTACTAATCCTCTTAATGCTCAATTCATCTGAACAAATACAGACATATTAACCGTATTCGAAGACGAAATTAATCAACACATGTTGTCGTTTATGGGTGTGAAAAGTTTTGAATCTACTAATCCTTTTAATACTCAATTCATCTGAACAAATACAGACATATTAACCGTATTCGAAGACGAAATTAATCAACACATGCTGTCGTTTATGGGTGTGAAAAGTTTTTAATCTACTAATCCTCTTAATGCTCAATTCATCTGAACAAACACAGACATATTAACCGTATTCGAAGACGAAATTAATCAACACATGTTGTCGTTTATGGGTGTGAAAAGTTTTGAATCTACTAATCCTTTTAATACTCAATTCATCTGAACAAATACAGACATATTAACCGTATTCGAAGACGAAATTAATCAACACATGCTGTCGTTTATGGGTGTGAAAAGTTTTTAATCTACTAATCCTCTTAATGCTCAATTCATCTGAACAAACACAGACATATTAACCGTATTCGAAGACGAAATTAATCAACACATGTTGTCGTTTATGGGTGTGAAAAGTTTTGAATCTACTAATCCTTTTAATACTCAATTCATCTGAACAAATACAGACATATTAACCGTATTCGAACACGAAATTAATCAACACATGCTGTCGTTTATGGGTGTGAAAAGTGTTTAATCTACTAATCCTCTTAATGCTCAATTCATCTGAACAAATACAAACATATTAACCGTATTCGAAGACGAAATTAATCAACACATGCTGTCGTTTATGGGTGTGAAAAGTTTTGAATCTACTAATCCTCTTAATGCCAAACTCATCTGAACAAATACAGACATATAAACCGACGAAATTAATCCACGCATGTTGTCGCATATGATGCGAAAGGTTTGGGTTCATAAATTTTGTCACTGTCTAATTCATCTGAGACTACGAGTTTGAAATTATCAAAAGTTAGTTTTTGTAAGCGTACTTTTCGATAACATCTTGTAAACTTTGCCAATGCTAGCTAGGAGATTGGACAGAAGCATACGGGACAAAAGGACACCGGAAAAACCAAGCATCTAATTAACACAAAACAAATATTTTATTATAATCCCTACAAAGGCGCAATTAACCCAATGTCTTCTTGGAAACAATGGTGAGCGGTGACGACCGGTTGCTTTGAGATGAATGAATGATGCCTAAATCCAGCATGTGTTGGAACTCTTGTTAAGCTGTCTTTAAAGAAATTGGGTCGGAGTCTGCATTCTCCTGCGTTTACTGTCGGACCTGGAGTCTGTATATGATGTGTGACATCATATTTAACAGTATCGTCCGTATTGGGTAATGTTTGTTAAACGTCGAAGTATTTTAGTGTATGCGTCTTCCATGTTTTCTTAATACGACTGGGCATTTTTTCGCTGATTATTCACATATTTCATTGACAGTCTGCTATTGTTATCTATTATTCTCCTGCACTTGACGTCGACAAGTATAACAAAACAGTGTAGAAAAGCTTCCCCTAGAATTGTGAATGTGAACTTTGCCACTGTAAATATCCATCGAAATGTGCGTTGGAATAACGGGAGTGGTTCGCGGCTTGTAAAAAGATCAGTGTCTGTGTTTGTAGTTTCTTAATTAGTTTGCTTGGGATAATGCTCACTTCAGCTCTTGTATCGGTGAGAAAATGTATGCCTTAATTCCTGTCAGTGACGTAGAAAGTGCGACGCATACAAAGCCAGCCAGGAGTGTCAGTAGCATGTGCCGCTTGGCCGTGCTGTTTTCTGTCGATTTAGATGCTCATGTAAATGCACAGTGCTTTCGGTATCTCACAGTATTTTGCGCAATAACGCCGATGAAACAAGCATTATTATGTATCATCGCTGTACTCTCGATGAGATTACCTGTTTCGAATCTCAGAACCTCGGCGATAAACATCGTCCTGTTATCGACAATATGGTGTATGCTGCCTCGTGATTAGATTCCGCATCTGACTGCTCAACTCCTGTATGAGTTTAGCTTGATCTTAAGCATCTCTTAGACGTCCTTATTGTCTTCATCGATTCAGTAAGAGAGATGGTCGGGGATAGAGTTTGGTCGACTGGAGAGATTGATACTGTGAGCTCCATTATTTTGTTAGCGAGCCTTTGACCAGTGTCGTCTCCCGAGTAGACACGATTTGGGCTCAACGTTGAGCCAGCTTCCTATCACCTTGCTTCTTTTCTTTGGGGACTTAACAGAGGCGCTTTTGTTGTGAATCCGACTTTCGTTTAATCAATTGTGACTTAGAAGTGATATGTATTCTGTCTTAGCGTGCATTCCGAATTCATGGCGGTGTCACCAATTGTAAGATGTCCATGAATTTATATAACATAATAAACATTTGGTTCATGTTTGAGGAATATTAATTTAAATTTTTCCAACATAATTGTTTTCTTGCGTTGAATGTTTATAATGAAGGATTAATATTAATGAAGTGAGCATTTTGTGAGAATAGCACGAGGATTGAAATTTGTATTTTTGTATAAGTGTGTCGCATGCAGGCTTAAAGTTCATGTGACTTTTTTTTTAAAACGGTCTGTAAATCCACATATGCGAATGCGTGTGTGTATATGTGTGTATGTGTGTGCGGAGTTATGATTTATTAAATAAAGAAAATGTTCGCCGTCGCTATATTTTAGCGATGTTATATTGAAATGAAGGGTCCGTATTCCGTCTTAGCGTCCATCAGATTCCGAATTCATGGCGGTGTCACCAATTGTAAGATGCCCATAAATTTATAAAACATAATGAACATTTGCTTCATGTGTGAGGAATATTAATTTAAATTGTTCCAACATAATTGTTTTCATGCGTTAAATGTTCATAATGAAGGATTAACGAAGTGAGGATTTCGTGTGAATCGCACGATGCTTTAAATTACTGATTTTTGTATGATAAGTTTGCCGTATAAGTGTGTCGCATGCGGGGTTTATGTTTACAACAAATAGAAATACAACACCCTCAACGAATGAAAGCATTTGTAGGAAGTAGAGAAAAAACCCAAAGAATCCGCCAAGACAGGAAGAAGTGCGTGCATGGAGAGGGGCATACAATGTGCTGGTGTAAGACTTTGGAAAGGAGGAGCAGGGCCAGTGTAACACTCTAATTCCCAGACACTCTAAGTTTAAGTTTCACCTCCTGTCAACAACAAGGAAGCCTGGCTAAATTTCGACAACGATTTTTGCGAGTTATTGCAACTAGCCGGACAAGGAAACGTTTAAAGTAAGTTAAAATATACGACAAAAATGATAATCAACCTGGCATCTGAAAGTTATGATTATGTAATTTAACTTTAGTAATTTTAAAATTTATCCGTTACTTATGATAGTCTTGTTATAGTTTAACTTTAAGTAAAAATCCATCAGTCCAATACGATTGTGTTAACGTTTTGCATTTTGTTTTGTTTTAATTAATTTGGTTAAATTAAATTAGCCAATAAATAAATCAACTCGATAAGAATATAGCAATTTTATTTTATCATCAACGTATTTTTGTATTTTCCTTTTTTATTTAATGGTAGAGAACCATTAAAATGGTAAGAAATTTAATTATTTCTCAGAAATATTATTTAAAGAAAGATTTTCTTAAACCTCAAGAGAAACTTTAGGATGTTAAAATCCTAGAATATTTCAAAGAAGAAAGGAAATTGGTCGCTGAAGTTCCAAGAAGAGGTCATCAGTCTAAAAGAAGTTTTTGTAAAGGTTGTACCAACTGTCGACCATGTTTACGCACAAAACAAAGAAAACTTTACCTTCTGTAACATGTTCTTTATATATATTTTATTGTTTTGTTAAAGTGTTGTTTTTACTGTTGCATGAGGAACTAATCGCATGTTAAACCGCTAGAGTAACGTCCCTTGGTGGTGACAGACTTGTATTGTAGATAATGGCGCGAGAATAAAAATAAGATGTCAGTAGACCAAGTGTACGCGTTGTGTTGTTTTCATTAATGGGAATCTGCATGCAAAGATAATGAAACATGTTGGCAGCGGTCGGATGAACAGAGTTCCAAGGAAGAATACAAAATGGAAAATGTATTGTAAGAAAAATAAACGAAGATAAGTAATGTTTGATTTATTCTGTAACATTGTACACACACACACACACACATGCACACCTACGCACGCACACACACACACGCAAAATAGTTTGTATTGCCTTATCTGATCATTGTGGTCTATTTGCGTTTAAATAATATGAAAAAGAAGTTTAAACCAATTTAATCGGCCGTAAAACACAAGATTGTATTGAGAAAAAAAAGTATGAGACCTTAACATGGAAGAGATAAATAGACCTGTGACGAGGATACGACCTCCACAACCCCTGTGTATGGTAAATATCTTCCAGCGAAATGGAAGCTGTTTAAATTAAGATGGAATAACTATGCTATCATCACGTATCTAGCGAGACAACCCGTAATATACCAAACGATGGTGTTGCATACACTTGGAGACGAAGCGTTAAAAGTATATTATGGGTTTCAATTTCTGACTCCGGAAGAAGAGAGAACACCCAATGAAATTCTCCAAGCGTTCGATAAGTATGCCATTGGAGAAATTAATGAGACATACGAACGATATATCTTCGACACATGAAAGCAGGAAGAAGGTGAAACAGTGGAAGTATTTATCACGGCACTCCGTACGTTGATAAAGACATGCAATTTCTGTGAGAATTGCGTCTCTTCCATACTACGAGACCAGATAATTCTTAGAGTACACAACCCCCACACCCAAGCGGAACTGCTTAAAATGAGACAGTTGGCCTTATAGAGATGCAAAGACATATGCAAACTATCGGAAAATGAAACGCTACAGTCTAGAATTCTAGTAGTAGACTTGAAACCTAAGGGAAGGCCAACAACCACAGAAAGTAACAGAGGGTGTAGGGCGTGTGCATTGCGACATGAACCCGGAAAAGAGTTTTGTCCAGCATTTGGGAAGTGTTTCAAATGCAATGGAAAGCACTACTTTGAAAAAAGATGCAAATCAAGGAAAAAGAATATTCGGTTTGTTGGAAAACAAGATGATAGCGATAGCAGTAGTGATGGTTCAGACTATGGACACATGGACAGTGTGACCAGGAAAGAAGGAATCAATTCCATCAGACCTAAAGTGATAAAGGCAGAAATGATGGCCAAAGGAAAGCCGGTTGTTTTTCAGCTAAATAGTGGAGCCTCAGTGAACATCCTGAACGAGAAACATGAGGCGGAAAAAACACTTGAACAGTCCAATAAGACCCTTGTCATGTGGAACGGGTCACAAATGAAACCGTTAGGAGAACGTCGGATAAAAATGATAATCCCAAAAACCGGACTCAAGTATGCAGTGAAGTTTGTCATTGTCAAGGAAGACTTCCATCCACTACTTGAAGCGAATGCCATCCAGCAAATGGCACTCATTAGTGTGAACAATGACAAATTTAAGAGGGTTGCAAACATATCTCAAAAAGACAGCAGCCAGCACCTGGACAGCATCATATCCGAATTTCAGGATGTATTCCAGGAAGAATTGGGTGTGTTACCTGGAGAGGTTCATCTGGAGGTGAACTCCAACGTAACACCACATGTTGCAGCGGCTCGAAGAATACCAGTTGCAATCAAGGTAAAAGTGTAAGCCGAATTAGAAAGACGGTCAAACAGAAAGGAATTGAACCAGTGAATGAGCAAACACTATGGGTAAGTGCCTTATCACTGGTAATAAAAAAGATAGAAAGTTACGGATATGTATTGACCCCAGATCATTAAATAAGGCTCTTAAACGGGAGCATTTCCAGTTACCGATACTGGATGATCTCCTCCCATAACTTGCTGATAGCAAAGTTTTCTCAACTCTTGATCTAAGGGATGGTTTTTGGCACCTGAAGTTAGATGAAGCCAGCAGTCGCTGGACCACTTTTGCCACTCCATATGGTCGGTTTCGATGAAAGGTTTTACCATTTGGAATTGCTCCAGCCCCGGAAATATTTACAAAGAGAACTATATAATAATGTGGCCGATTTGAAAGGAATCATCAACAAAGCAAACGATCTTCTGGTGGTTGGGAATGGTAAAATGATGGAAGAAGCAACAGAGGACCATGATAGAAAACTCGGAAGGATGTTGCAAAGATGTCGTGATCGTGGGATGCGATTGAATGCTGAGAAAATGAATTTACGAAAAAACATCTGTATCATTCCTGGGTCACAGGATAACCAGTAAGGGTTTACTTCCAGATCCTGAGAAAATAAAAGCCATAAAAGATATGCCACGGCCAACAGACATTAAGGGAGTGCAACGATTGGGAGGATACGTAAATCATTTGTCAAAGTTTCTGCCCCACATCTCTGACGTGATGGCTCCAATTCGCAACTTAACAAAGGCGGATGTGCCATTGACGTGGTCTCAGATCCATGAAGAAGCTTTTGAGAAAATCAAAAAGTTGATGAGTGAAGTACCAGTATTGAGATACTATGATCCCAACAAACCATTGGTCATTCAATATGATGCAAGTGAGAAAGGAATGGGGGCTGCATTGCTACAAGAAGGTCAACCTTTAGCATTTATTAGTCGAGCACTTACAGATACATAAACCCGATATGCAGATTGAGAAAGAACTATTGGCAGTGGTTTATGCATGTGAACGGTTTCACCAATGCACATTTGGTCAATAGGTTACAGTACTGACTGATCATAAACCATTAGAAGGAACAATGAAAAGGGAATTGGGGAAATGCCCAAAGCGACTGCAAAATATATTAATGCGGTTGTAAGTTTACAATGGGATTGCTCTATACCATCCTGGTAAGAAGATGTTTCTAGCAGACCCATTAAGGGCATACATTTATGGAGTGAGCAATGAATGTATCAATGATGATGATGATGATGATGTCCAGGAAACAGAATATATTCCAGTGACAGAGGAAAGGTTGCTTGAATTGCGCTCAGCCACAAAAGAAGACAGATGTACGCAGATGTTACAGCAAGTAATTGTGGAAGGATGGCCAGAAGACAAAGTACATCTTGACCCAGAGGTGAGACCATATTTCAGCATGCAGAATGAAATGACGGTACAAGATGGATTAACATTTAAAGGAAACCGAGTAGTAGTACCAACAACACAGCGGGCAGTGGTAAAAGAAAAATTGCATTGTGTGGCAGAGACTGGATGAGAGGTCATACCATGTCAAAGTTAATGGGGAGTTGCTCCGACATAATAGGGTGGATTTTAAAACAACAGCAGAAGCACTCTCATCACCATCATTGATCCCTCAGTCATACCAAAAGCCTAGCAAGGAGGCACCAATAACTGAACTGCCAAGTACAGAAGAGGTTTGTAATTCACAAACACCTCAGCTCGAAAGTAATAGAAGAGAAGAAATGTGGCCCCAACAAACCAAAATACTGAAGGAATGATGATGACACGTTCAGGGAGACTAGTAAGGAACCCGGCTAGATTCAAAGACTATATGAACTAATTGAGTCTAAGAGAAAATGGCAGAATAATCCCAGTTAGGCTGGAGGATAGTCAACCCAGTGAAGTGTTTTTTTTTTTTTTTTTTTTTTTTTGTATTTTAGTTATTTTGTGTTTTTGTTATTCTTTGTTGTTCTTAAAAGGGGGAAGATGTTGCATGAGGAACTAATCTCAGGTTACACCGGTAGAGTAACGCCCCTTGGCGGTGACAGACTTGTGTTGTAGATAACGACGCGAGAAATAAATTAGATGCCAGTAAACCAAGTGTACGCGTTGTGTTGTTTTCATTAATGGGAATCCACATGAACAGAGAATGAAACAAATACCTGTTTGCTTTTTTATATAAAAATAAAATATGGTAGATGCGTTAACAATAAAAATTTTGGTTTGTTTTTATTATTCAATTGTAAGGTAAAAGTACAGAATAAGTACAAAACACCCTCCCCTCCCCATGTTAAGAATGACTTTTTAAATAATATTTTTAATAATGAGCAATTTTTTTTAAAATTACGGATGTGTTGATTGATTGTACTGGCATTTGCGGAGGGGGGGGTCTAATTAATTTTTTTTACACAAACAAGGTATTTTTTTAAATCAATATTTAAAGATTTTATTTTACTAATTATCTTTGAAATAATCCCCAAAACTAATATTAATCTTTCAAGTTAAGTTTAAGTTTCTAACAATGCGGTGAAAACATTTCATGTGTATTTTTCCCCCGTATAGAACTATGGCTCTTTTTCAATATCTTCGTTTTCAATGTGTTTAGTAAACTGCACAAGCACCAGATTAAGTCTAGGTTTAAATGTTTCAAACATAATACAAAAAAGAGGAATCTAAAAAAATAATAAATAAATAAAAATACGAAAAGGCGGCTTTAAAAACTATCAGTTTCCGCCATTAAATTGCACGTGCAAACGAATTAGAAAATTACTAAAGATGAAACTTGTAATCTGTTCTCTATCATGTAAATATTAAAATGTTAAATAAAATAATACTAATTTTATCCGTGATATTCACCAAATAGATCGGCTCTATTTCGAAATAGTTTCATTCTTTTTTTTTTTTCTCTTCAATTTTGTTTTCTGCGAACTTGCTCTTCCGTTCGTCATCTTGAATGTTAAGTTGAGCTTGTAAAGTCAATCACATTTGAAAAATCGTTTCCTTTATAAAAGCAGATAAAGTTAATCAAAAGCAGATTATAAAACAAAAACGTAAGTATTACTACATGAATTTAGTATCGATTTTTACGCATTTACAGAATACGTTAAAATGTAAGGGAGATAACTACATTTACTAAGCGAATAATCCTAATGAAAATGTTGATTTATCGTTGAAAATTGTCGATTGTTTTTTTGTTTTCAATACTGACGTAAGCATTAAAAAAAACTTCTATTTTATAAATTTTAAATATTTTTAACTAATGTTGTTTTTTGGGTACTAGTGCATGAGCTGGCCTGGGCGTGGCTTATCACTCGCTCGGATTTCTCCGTAAAATGACGTCACATGCTGCCAGCTGACGGAGAAAGCGGAAGGGGGAGGGGGGAGGGGGAGGGGGGAGAAGGGGGGGAGGGGGGAGAAGGGGGGGAGGGGGAGAAGGGGGGGAGGGGGAGAAGGGGGGGAGGGGGGAGAAAACGCGAAAAATAAATGGCCGACTGGGGTCAGAGAAAAACATGCAATGTTTACCGATGTATTGAAAATTCTAAATGGCGCCCGACTCTCTCTCGGAGAGGTAAGCTTGGGAAAAGGTATTATAAATAATAAACTAGACAAAATACTGTTAGAAATTCGCTCAATATATGTTACCGTTGACATATTCGGTTGTTTTTTAATAGTATTTTGTCTAGTTTATTATTTATAACACCTTTTCCCACACTTACCGTGTTAAAGAGACAGTCGGGCGCCATCTTTAATTTTTCAATACATCGGTTAATATAGTGGTAAAATTATTTTAAAAAAAAGAAAACAGAAGCCAAACCATTTCAAAAAAGGCTAAATTCACGAAATTAGCTATTAAAAAAGAAAAACTTACCGTAATTATTTTTCACATGCATGGGAGTCAAATAGAAGAAAACTTGTCGTAATGTTTTCAAGGAAAAAAACTAAACAAATTTGTTTTTTTTTTGTCAAATAAATTAAGTTAAAAATTTATTTCTTCTTTCACAAAATTTAATTTAATTTTTTTCAAATAAAATACTTTTTTGAATGTCTTTTTCAAAAATAATTTAAGAAAAGTTCAACAAGTTTTTTTTGTAAAATGAATAAGAACTTTTGGGTTTGTATTACTGTACACATATATTCGAAAAAGTTGTCAAAAAACAAATATAGAACAAATAAATGTTATCAAAGGCAAGATAAGTTACTTTTCTACCTAACTGGATATATTTTTTGTGTTTTTATTCAGTGTAACATGTTTATTCAGCTCGAAAAACATGCAGTGTTTAGCGATGTATTGGAAAATTCAAAATGGCAGCCGACTCTCTCTCTCGGAGAGGGTACGTTTGGGAAAAGGTATTATAAATAATAAACTAGACAAAATACTGTTAGAAATTCGCTCAATATATGTTATCGTGACATAAGTTGACATATTCGGTTGTTTTTTAATAGTATTTTGTCTAGTTTATTATTTATAATACCTTTTCCCGAACTTACCCTCTGGCAGCTGACGGAGAAAGTGGACGAGGGGGGGGGAGAGAGAGAGAAAACGCGAAAAATAAATGGCCGACTGGAGGGGGGGGGGTCCAGAGAAAAACATGCAGTGTTTACCGATGTATTGGAAAATTCTAAATGGCGCCCGACTCTCTCTCTCGGAGAGGTAAGCTTGGGAAAAGGTATTATAAATAATAAACTAGACAAAATACTGTTAGAAATTCGCTCAATATATGTTACCGTTGACATATTCGGTTGTTTTTTAATAGTATTTTGTCTAGTTTATTATTTATAACACCTTTTCCCACACTTACCGTGTTAAAGAGACAGTCGGGCGCCATCTTTAATTTTTCAATACATCGGTTAATATAGTGGTAAAATTATTTTAAAAAAAAGAAAACAGAAGCCAAACCATTTCAAAAAAGGCTAAATTCACGAAATTAGCTATTAAAAAAGAAAAACTTACCGTAATTATTTTTCACATGCATGGGAGTCAAATAGAAGAAAACTTGTCGTAATGTTTTCAAGGAAAAAAACTAAACAAATTTGTTTTTTTTTTGTCAAATAAATTAAGTTAAAAATTTATTTCTTCTTTCACAAAATTTAATTTAATTTTTTTCAAATAAAATACTTTTTTGAATGTCTTTTTCAAAAATAATTTAAGAAAAGTTCAACAAGTTTTTTTTGTAAAATGAATAAGAACTTTTGGGTTTGTATTACTGTACACATATATTCGAAAAAGTTGTCAAAAAACAAATATAGAACAAATAAATGTTATCAAAGGCAAGATAAGTTACTTTTCTACCTAACTGGATATATTTTTTGTGTTTTTATTCAGTGTAACATGTTTATTCAGCTCGAAAAACATGCAGTGTTTAGCGATGTATTGGAAAATTCAAAATGGCAGCCGACTCTCTCTCTCGGAGAGGGTACGTTTGGGAAAAGGTATTATAAATAATAAACTAGACAAAATACTGTTAGAAATTCGCTCAATATATGTTATCGTGACATAAGTTGACATATTCGGTTGTTTTTTAATAGTATTTTGTCTAGTTTATTATTTATAATACCTTTTCCCGAACTTACCCTCTGGCAGCTGACGGAGAAAGTGGACGAGGGGGGGGGGAGAGAGAGAGAAAACGCGAAAAATAAATGGCCGACTGGAGGGGGGGGGGTCCAGAAGAAAACATGCAGTGTTTACCGATGTATTGGAAAATTCTAAATGGCGCCCGACTCTCTCTCTCGGAGAGGTAAGCTTGGGAAAAGGTATTATAAATAATAAACTAGACAAAATACTGTTAGAAATTCGCTCAATATATGTTACCGTTGACATATTCGGTTGTTTTTTAATAGTATTTTGTCTAGTTTATTATTTATAACACCTTTTCCCACACTTACCGTGTTAAAGAGACAGTCGGGCGCCATCTTTAATTTTTCAATACATCGGTTAATATAGTGGTAAAATTATTTTAAAAAAAAGAAAACAGAAGCCAAACCATTTCAAAAAAGGCTAAATTCACGAAATTAGCTATTAAAAAAGAAAAACTTACCGTAATTATTTTTCACATGCATGGGAGTCAAATAGAAGAAAACTTGTCGTAATGTTTTCAAGGAAAAAAACTAAACAAATTTGTTTTTTTTTTGTCAAATAAATTAAGTTAAAAATTTATTTCTTCTTTCACAAAATTTAATTTAATTTTTTTCAAATAAAATACTTTTTTGAATGTCTTTTTCAAAAATAATTTAAGAAAAGTTCAACAAGTTTTTTTTGTAAAATGAATAAGAACTTTTGGGTTTGTATTACTGTACACATATATTCGAAAAAGTTGTCAAAAAACAAATATAGAACAAATAAATGTTATCAAAGGCAAGATAAGTTACTTTTCTACCTAACTGGATATATTTTTTGTGTTTTTATTCAGTGTAACATGTTTATTCAGCTCGAAAAACATGCAGTGTTTAGCGATGTATTGGAAAATTCAAAATGGCAGCCGACTCTCTCTCTCGGAGAGGGTACGTTTGGGAAAAGGTATTATAAATAATAAACTAGACAAAATACTGTTAGAAATTCGCTCAATATATGTTATCGTGACATAAGTTGACATATTCGGTTGTTTTTTAATAGTATTTTGTCTAGTTTATTATTTATAATACCTTTTCCCGAACTTACCCTCTGGCAGCTGACGGAGAAAGTGGACGAGGGGGGGGGAGAGAGAGAGAAAACGCGAAAAATAAATGGCCGACTGGAGGGGGGGGGGTCCAGAAGAAAACATGCAGTGTTTACCGATGTATTGGAAAATTCTAAATGGCGCCCGACTCTCTCTCTCGGAGAGGTAAGCTTGGGAAAAGGTATTATAAATAATAAACTAGACAAAATACTGTTAGAAATTCGCTCAATATATGTTACCGTTGACATATTCGGTTGTTTTTTAATAGTATTTTGTCTAGTTTATTATTTATAACACCTTTTCCCACACTTACCGTGTTAAAGAGACAGTCGGGCGCCATCTTTAATTTTTCAATACATCGGTTAATATAGTGGTAAAATTATTTTAAAAAAAAGAAAACAGAAGCCAAACCATTTCAAAACAGGCCAAATTCACGAAATTAGCTATTAAAAAAGAAAAACTTACCGTAATTATTTTTCACATGCATGGGAGTCAAATAGAAGAAAACTTGTCGTAATGTTTTCAAGGAAAAAAACTAAACAAATTTGTTTTTTTTTTGTCAAATAAATTAAGTTGAAAAATTTATTTCTTCTTTCACAAAATTTAATTTAATTTTTTTCAAATAAAATACTTTTTGAATGTCTTTTTCATAAATAATTTAAGCAAAGTTCAACAAGTTTTTTTTGTAAAATGAATAAGAACTTTTCATAAGAAATAAGAAAAGGAATGACCTTTTCACTTTTTTTTTCAAAAAATATAATTTATGGAATAATATGAGAAAAGGAATGACCTTTTCACTCTTTTTTTCACAAAAATATAATTTAATTGTTTTCAAATAAAGTTTTTTTTTGTAAAATGAATTTCCTTTTCATAGGAAATGAGAAAAGGAATGACCTTTTCACTTTTTTTTTCAAAATGTCTTTTTCATAAATAATTTAAGCAAAGTTCAACAAGTTTTTTTTGTAAAATGAATAAGAACTTTTCATAAGAAATAAGAAAAGGAATGACTTTTTCACTCTTTTTTCACAAAGTATAATTTAATTTTTTTCAAATAAAATACTTTTTTGAATGTCTTTTTCATAAATAATTTAAGCAAAGTTCAACAAGTTTTTTTTGTAAAATGAATAAGAACTTTTCATAAGAAATAAGAAAAGGAATGACCTTTTCACTTTTTTTTTCAAAAAATATAATTTATGGAATAATATGAGAAAAGGAATGACCTTTTCACTCTTTTTTTCACAAAAATATAATTTAATTGTTTTCAAATAAAGTTTTTTTTTGTAAAATGAATTTCCTTTTCATAGGAAATGAGAAAAGGAATGACCTTTTCACTTTTTTTTTCAAAATGTCTTTTTCATAAATAATTTAAGCAAAGTTCAACAAGTTTTTTTTGTAAAATGAATAAGAACTTTTCATAAGAAATAAGAAAAGGAATGACTTTTTCACTCTTTTTTCACAAAGTATAATTTAATTTTTTTCAAATAAAATACTTTTTTGAATGTCTTTTTCATAAATAATTTAAGCAAAGTTCAACAAGTTTTTTTTGTAAAATGAATAAGAACTTTTCATAAGAAATAAGAAAAGGAATGACCTTTTCACTTTTTTTTTCAAAAAATATAATTTATGGAATAATATGAGAAAAGGAATTTTTTTCAAATAAAGTTTTTTTTTTTTTGTAAAATGAAATTCCTTTTCATAGGAAATGAGAAAAGGAATGACCTTTTCACTTTTTTTTCAAAAAATATAATTTATGGAATAATTTTCAAAGCGATAGATGCCAGGATCATTTTCTTAGGAATTTGTTTCCTCAGACTATTGGACGACATGAAACTACAAAGTATGGGGCAGAAAAGATAACGGACATAAAAAGAAGCTAGTTCACGGGATAGCTTTCAGCTATATGAGTTAATATGGAGACAAACGGGTTACCACCAAATGTTTGCCTCCACATAAACTCTGAGAGATACGTGTCTAAAAGTTCCCGCTTGGTTCCGCATTCAATTTTGTGGCGCTGTTTTGCTTCTTTCCACATTCGTTCAACATGATTCGTTGTAGCCTTCGTTTGAGGATCTACAAAGTGAACCTGGTGATTCACCGTTAAATGGCGATATCCCTCTTCTCCAACTTTGTTGTATGCCTTCTAACAATCTGACACGACCGTGCTCCCCGGCCGAATGTATTTTTTTATTAATGGAAGGAGGGTTTCTGCATTTCGGTTTGGTACACTCACCAAAAAGCCCTCCTTTTCAGTGGGGTCGTAGCCACCAAAGACCCAGACCGGTTCTAAAATTCTTCCGACGTTATATTTGCGTCGGTTAAACAGAGTTTCGTCTATTTCAACTGTACGGCCTGGGCCCCCTATCTGCCGGGGGTTTCTAACAAAATGATCCTGGCAAATGTCTCTGAGAAAATTTTTCCAATCCGCGATAGTGTGTGCGGATTTTACACCACATTCGCGCTGGAGGTCTTTTTTGCCTGCTCGCTCAAAGGCCCACAAATAAATTATTTTTATTATGCAGGCTATTGCCAACTTGGACTTGGCAAAAAATGTTCCTGTCCGTATGGATACTCTCCGTTGGCATATACTTGCTGTACATCTCCAGGTAAATCCATCCGAGGTGTCCTCTCTTGTCACGATATTGCAGATGGTACCGCATGTGACGCATTTCTTGCTTGTTGCCAATAATTTATGTTCTTGGCAAAAACTAAGAACACCATCACTGGTCCGCAGTTGCTCATTGAGCATGGTAAAATTCATGTTCGCTCAGGAAATGGCAAATTGAAAATGAGCCCAAAATGCCTTCACCAATTACCAGCAGCGCCGGCAAAACGTGCTGCTGATACTTTTTTGGGGGGGGGGGGCGTGTGTTAGTTTGCGTTTTTTTAATGGTTAATTTCGTGAATTTGGTCTTCAAGAAATTGTCTTTTTTTTTTTTTTTTTTTTTTTTAATAATTTTACCACTATATTAATTTTATAGTAATTAAAGAAAATGCTATAATTTTTTAAGCAGTTTCTTCGTGCTGAAATAATCTGGAAACTTGTATTTGGCGCGGCTGCTGCTGCTGCTGCTGCTAGCCTCCCCCCCACCCAGACGTCCATTTTTTTTTTTTTTTTAGCTTTTTTTCCTTGAAAACATTACAAGTTTTCTTCTATTTGACTCCCATGCATGTGAAAAATAATTACGGTAAGTTTTTCTGTTATTATTTGACAATAAAAATTACTTTGCAACTTACCTGCATCATTCATTTTTCTATTTAAAAAAGTAGTTATTATTAAAAAAAAAACAAAAAAAAACAGGGTATGTTTTACGGCATTTAAGAACTTCGCAAGGTTCGATATGAAATAAAAAGCACGTAAAACTACTTAAAAATACCAACGAATGATGCAGATAAATTGGTTGATAATGTTACCATTTCTTATTCTTTTAATGGCTAATTTCGTGAATTTGGCCTTTTTTGAAAGAGAGAGTCGGGCGCCATTTTGAATTTTCCAATACATCGGTAAACACTGCATGTTTTTCGAGCTGAATAAACATGTAATACAAACCCTTATAGTACCTATTTACTATGCCTCCCCACGGGGCAGAGTTAGACACCAGGGTCGTTTTTTAACGTGGAGAAAAGGTACAAAAATAAAAATTGTCTCAGTCGTGAAGGATTTCTCCTCCACCGAAAGAGAACAAGAAATAGAAGTGCAGCAATGCAGCATCTGAAGAACAGATACTACACCTTGATCTTGTCCCGAAGGCCAAGTAATATTGGTCTTAAGAAAATGCTATAATAAATTTTTCAAGCAGTTCCGTGTTGAAATATTCTGGAAACTTGTATTTGGCGCGGGTGCTGCTCCCCTCCCCCCAGTCGGCCATTTATTTTTTTCATTTTCTCCGTCAGCTGGCAGCATGGCTTATGTGGAGGCAAACATTTGGTGGTAACCCGTTTGTCTCGATATTAACTCATATAGCTGAAAGCTATCCCGTGAACTAGCTTCTTTGAAAAAAATTAAATTATATTTTTGTGAAAAAAAGAGTGAAAAGGTCATTCCTTTTCTCATATTATTCCATAAATTATATTTTTTGAAAAAAAAGTGAAAAGGTCATTCCTTTTCTTATTTCTTATGAAAAGTTCTTATTCATTTTACAAAAAAAACTTGTTGAACTTTGCTTAAATTATTTATGAAAAAGACATTTTGAAAAAAAAAGTGAAAAGGTCATTCCTTTTCTCATTTCCTATGAAAAGGAAATTCATTTTACAAAAAAAAACTTTATTTGAAAACAATTAAATTATATTTTTGTGAAAAAAAGAGTGAAAAGGTCATTCCTTTTCTCATATTATTCCATAAATTATATTTTTTGAAAAAAAAAGGTCATTCCTTTTCTTATTTCTTATGAAAAGTTCTTATTCATTTTACAAAAAAAACTTGTTGAACTTTGCTTAAATTATTTATGAAAAAGACATTTTGAAAAAAAAAGTGAAAAGGTCATTCCTTTTCTCATTTCCTATGAAAAGGAAATTCATTTTACAAAAAAAAACTTTATTTGAAAACAATTAAATTATATTTTTGTGAAAAAAAGAGTGAAAAGGTCATTCCTTTTCTCATATTATTCCATAAATTATATTTTTTGAAAAAAAAAGTGAAAAGGTCATTCCTTTTCTTATTTCTTATGAAAAGTTCTTATTCATTTTACAAAAAAAACTTGTTGAACTTTGCTTAAATTATTTATGAAAAAGACATTCAAAAAGTATTTTATTTGAAAAAAATTAAATTAAATTTTGTGAAAGAAGAAATAAATTTTTCAACTTAATTTATTTGACAAAAAAAAAACAAATTTGTTTAGTTTTTTTCCTTGAAAACATTACGACAAGTTTTCTTCTATTTGACTCCCATGCATGTGAAAAATAATTACGGTAAGTTTTTCTTTTTTAATAGCTAATTTCGTGAATTTGGCCTGTTTTGAAATGGTTTGGCTTCTGTTTTCTTTTTTTTAAAATAATTTTACCACTATATTAACCGATGTATTGAAAAATTAAAGATGGCGCCCGACTGTCTCTTTAACACGGTAAGTGTGGGAAAAGGTGTTATAAATAATAAACTAGACAAAATACTATTAAAAAACAACCGAATATGTCAACGGTAACATATATTGAGCGAATTTCTAACAGTATTTTGTCTAGTTTATTATTTATAATACCTTTTCCCAAGCTTACCTCTCCGAGAGAGAGAGTCGGGCGCCATTTAGAATTTTCCAATACATCGGTAAACACTGCATGTTTTTCTCTGGACCCCCCCCTCCAGTCGGCCATTTATTTTTCGCGTTTTCTCTCTCTCTCCCCCCCCCTCGTCCACTTTCTCCGTCAGCTGCCAGAGGGTAAGTTCGGGAAAAGGTATTATAAATAATAAACTAGACAAAATACTATTAAAAAACAACCGAATATGTCAACTTATGTCACGATAACATATATTGAGCGAATTTCTAACAGTATTTTGTCTAGTTTATTATTTATAATACCTTTTCCCAAACGTACCCTCTCCGAGAGAGAGAGTCGGCTGCCATTTTGAATTTTCCAATACATCGCTAAACACTGCATGTTTTTCGAGCTGAATAAACATGTTACACTGAATAAAAACACAAAAAATATATCCAGTTAGGTAGAAAAGTAACTTATCTTGCCTTTGATAACATTTATTTGTTCTATATTTGTTTTTTGACAACTTTTTCGAATATATGTGTACAGTAATACAAACCCAAAAGTTCTTATTCATTTTACAAAAAAAACTTGTTGAACTTTTCTTAAATTATTTTTGAAAAAGACATTCAAAAAAGTATTTTATTTGAAAAAAATTAAATTAAATTTTGTGAAAGAAGAAATAAATTTTTAACTTAATTTATTTGACAAAAAAAAAACAAATTTGTTTAGTTTTTTTCCTTGAAAACATTACGACAAGTTTTCTTCTATTTGACTCCCATGCATGTGAAAAATAATTACGGTAAGTTTTTCTTTTTTAATAGCTAATTTCGTGAATTTAGCCTTTTTTGAAATGGTTTGGCTTCTGTTTTCTTTTTTTTAAAATAATTTTACCACTATATTAACCGATGTATTGAAAAATTAAAGATGGCGCCCGACTGTCTCTTTAACACGGTAAGTGTGGGAAAAGGTGTTATAAATAATAAACTAGACAAAATACTATTAAAAAACAACCGAATATGTCAACGGTAACATATATTGAGCGAATTTCTAACAGTATTTTGTCTAGTTTATTATTTATAATACCTTTTCCCAAGCTTACCTCTCCGAGAGAGAGTCGGGCGCCATTTAGAATTTTCAATACATCGGTAAACATTGCATGTTTTTCTCTGACCCCAGTCGGCCATTTATTTTTCGCGTTTTCTCCCCCCTCCCCCCCTTCTCCCCCTCCCCCCCCCTTCTCCCCCTCCCCCCCTTCTCCCCCCTTCTCCCCCCTCCCCCCCTTCTCCCCCCTCCCCCCCTTCTCCCCCTCCCCCTCCCCCCTCCCCCTTCCGCTTTCTCCGTCAGCTGGCAGCATGTGACGTCATTTTACGGAGAAATCCGAGCGAGTGATAAGCCACGCCCAGGCCAGCTCATGCACTAGTACCGTTTTTTGTTTACCAAAGTTAAAAAATATATATGTAAATCTTAATTGTTTAATGGTTTTTGTTTTCATCTTTTTGGCAATTTTCTCAGTGGATTATTATCATTAATCTATGATTTTATTTTCAATACTTAAGCATAAAAAAAAACGATGAATGTCTAGAATCTGACGTAAAGCAAAAAACAAAACAAAAAAACTCTAAAAAAAAATCTTTACAATAAAAACTTTATAGTTTTTCGGGTAAAACGAATATATACTTAAAAAGTGGCGCAGAGAATTAGATTTCATGATATGAATAAATTACTTTTTCCAAAAGTGGGAATCACTTTTTTCTCATGTAAATTTAATGTAAAATGAGCGGTACTAGTGCACTTATTGATCCATGCTGAAATAATAATGTCTTTTTTTTAGAAAGCCATTCTTGACATGGAGTGTTTTGTACCTATTCAGTACTTTAACCATACAATTCAATAAAAAGAGATATCATAAAACTTTAATTAAACTTGATTAAAAAAATAGCGCAGATCAATAAGGTCAATAGCACCAAATGAGCACCCACTTTCTGGCCACACAGTGATAATTTTTGGGTTAGGCTGCCTGAAAGCCGTTTTGGTAAATTTTTACTTACTTTCGACCTTAACAATCACCTTTAACATGACGATTTCTATAATTATTTTTGTATGCTGAAAACGAATATCCCATTAAATTTGTTGCACACAAGTCGTTTTTCGGATATTTCACAATGTAAAGAATTGGCCACTACTGATAACATAAGGAATTACATTGCTTAATCAGAAACCTACTTTGTGTAAAAATATGCTTATGCTTGCACATACAGAAATGGTCACCACTGATAACATAAGGAATGACACGTATCTGTATGCAGATTTTTCTCTTTTTTCTGTTCTTTTATGTCCTCGGGCTTTATTAAAAGATGAAATTAGAAAAAACAATTTTTAGCGCCACTCACTAGGTGGCCATAAAGTGGGTGCTCATTTTACGTTAAATCTATAATGAAAAGTTATGCCCCACTTTTTAAAAAAGTACATTTTTCATATCATAAAACCTATTTCTGTGCACCACTGTTAAAGCATATATTCGTATTCAGCATCCCCGAAAACTTCCAAAAGTGGTAATTGTGAAAGTTTTTTTTTGGGGGGGGGGAAAGGTTCTAGACATTGACCAGAACAACTTCTTTATAGTTTACAATGAAAAAAAAAAGTTTAAAGTAAAAACAAAATGCTCGACGTATATCAAAGAGTTTTCCTGTTAATTTATTTGGAAATGCAGTTATCAAATTTTGTTTGTTTGTTTAAAGAATTCTTATAATTTTTATAATCTTATATTTTTAAGTTCTCTCAGAAATACATTTGACAAACCTTACAAATAACTTTGACTAAATTAAAAAATAATCATGATTTTTAAACAAATTATAATATTACGGTTCTGAATTTTTTAGATGAGGAATGATTCTTTGTATTATTTAGATTATTAAGACTACTGTTCTCATCTTGAGTGTCATTTATTATGCAAACATTGTAAAAAAACCATTTGTGAAAAACTTGTTTTTGTTTTTCCCTGCAATAATGGAGATTCCATATTTACTTACCGGATTGTGATATGACCCTTTAACTTTAATTCTGTTTTGAAAAGTGAAGATGACATAAAATTAAATTATTTTGTTTTGGGGGACATTAACTGTGATAGATGAAAATGAAGTTATTATAAATGGGGCTTTCATTAGTAGATGTTCTGAATTTGTGTATAGAAAATCGTCACTTACTTGGCTAGCATGTGTGTGTGCTTCAACGGATTGGTCATGTAAAAAAAAGAAAGGAACGAAAGAAAGCCTAAAATCGTTGACGGTCAATGCAGTTTGTTTCGATTTTTGAAAAAAAAATACTAAAAACAGCATAATTTCTCAGATTAGCATGAGAAGAAGCTGATCATTTTCTGACATGTGCAAAATCATCAAAATGGTTTCTGGTTTCCTCACAAAAAATTTCCCTTCAAAATCAAAGCTAGCAAAAATTCTTTCTCTGCCCTCCCTCTTTCCACAGCCAACTTTATGCTGCATGGGTTAAACGGCTTTCTTCAAAAAGGAAGAACAAGAGAAAGAAGAGAAAATGAACAATATGCAATCAAAAATGCAAATCTAACAATTCTCTTGCAATAGATCAATCATCATGAAATCAAGTTATATATACGACATAATCATGTTGATGCACCAGTTCTCATCAGATCATCAAAGTTAAGCAACGTTGAGCCTGGCTAATACCAGATTAGTGACCTTTGGGAATTCTAGGTGCTGTATGTGCTTTCCACTTATATCGGCATTGTTTTCAGTCGTCCTGAACCTCCACTTGCCATTGGTATTCAACAATGTCAACTCAAGCGAGGTGTGGTTGGAGATTGTGCAACTTATCACAAGAATTTCATGTGCAGGCACCCTTACAGTGGGTATCCATAGTCTGTCAAGACGGAAGGAAGCCACTACTATATATATATATATATATATATATATATATATATATATATATATATCGGATTAACATGATCTGTACAGGTGCATGTTGTGCTACACGTCAGATGATAAAACGATCGCAGGATTTTCTTGTAAGAGTGTTCCATCTCCTAGATCAGTTCAACAATAAAGGGCCTGGTCCACCCTGGTAAGCTTTCTGTGCAGTTGTGTACGATACCAGCTATTTCATGGTCCTTGATTCTAACTGTTAGTTCAGTCTAGTGGACACATTGCTTAGCAATGCTGCACTAACACTGTCTCCTGACAAGGTTTCGCAGGCCTGCTGAGACCAGTACCCAGGATATAGCTCTTGGAGCTAGCAAGTGGGAGATTTAGGAGATGAGTGAGGACCAGTGATCTCTGTCCACCCTATTGGGTGCAGTAGCCAGAGAATCAAAGGTACTACCTCTACCCAAAGCCCCCTATACCCCTATGTATAAAAAAGTGTGCTTTGTTCAGCACAAGCAATGACACCTTAAAACAAATCAAAGTAGCGGTTGTCCAGTGAACCATATTCATTCATTTAAGCCTAAGGTTTGGTACATCGATATGTGCTTTTAATTAACTAATAATAAATCAATAAACCCTGTGGCGATGATGGGATTGTGACGGGAACAGGTGAAGGATGTCACTGGTTGTTCCTAGCATGAACATTGCACATAGGTGGTGAAAGGTAGATGGCTTTTTTTCACAACACCCGCAAGTAATTGTGTGACTCGTGTCCTCCTTTCATAACAAAGCAGCCCTTTATAGGATGGCACTGCTTTCCTCTTTATGGGAAGCGGTCTATAAAAGGTGACCTAAAAATTGGTCTAATCATTATCATCTAATTGATTATGTCATTGTACGTCGTTCTGATAGAAAAGATGTAAATTTTACATGCTCTTACAGCATCGGGGAATGTTGGTCAGACCATAAATTGATCTGCTCCACAGTCTTGCTCGAAACCAATATAATTCTTCCATCAAGAGAATTGATGTAGGCAAGTTGAAGGTTAAGGAGATAATGCACTCATTTCAAAAGGCTACTGATGAAAAGCTGTCCTCTGTTGTATGGGGGAATGACATTGAGGCATCTTGGAGAGAGTTTAAAACTGCAGTGTATGACTCTGCCAAAGAGTCATTAGGATATATTCGAAGAAAAAAACCAAGATTGGTTTGATGAAAATGATGCAACTATCGTCCCACTGCTCAATAACATGCATGAAACCCATCAAGTATGGATTAATGACCAAAATTCTTCTGTGAAACACAAGGCTTTCAGAATGGCCAAAAGGTTGGCACAATCTTGGCTCCGGAAAATGAAACAAAACTGGTGGGAGCAGAAAGCTAGGGCCTTACAAAATGCGGCGGATAAAAATGTGATTTTAAATCATTCTACCAAAACCTCAAGGGGGTGTTTGGTCCCATTTGTGAACAAAGTGAACCATTTGAATTGTCAAATGGAACAAAGAAAATTCCGATCCTATTTGCTCTGTTCTTTTCGGTGATGCTTGAGACAGCTCTCAAGAACACCTCAGGAGGCATAGGTGTTGAGTATCGATCAAGTGGAGGATTATTTAACAAGCAAGGCCAAAACCAAGACTTCTGCTGCATATAAGGCCTTCGGTCTTACAATTAGCATAAAAAAGACTGAAATTATTCACCAGCCAAAACCAAACGCTACGCCCTCTTCACAACCAGTTGTATATGTTGATGGTGAAGCTTTGAAAACAGTATCTACTTTTACATACCTCGGATCTGTTGTGTCTAATGATGCTAAATTTGAAAAGGACATCCAAAGTAGAATTAATAAAGATAGTGATGAATTTGGTAGGTTGCGACACAGACTCTGGAACAGCCGCGATATGTCTCTAAAAGTGAAGATGGCAGTCTACAAATCGGTTCTTGTGCCTACTCTTCTGTATGGTGCTGAAACGTGGACCTTGTACTGCAAGAATATAAATTAGCTTGATTCCTTCCATATGAGATTATGCGTTCTATTTGCAATGTTGGATGGCAGGATCGTCTTCCAAATAGTGAATTACTGGAGATGTGAAATCACTTGTATTGAATCATTTTTGATCAGGATACAAATGCGGTGGTCGGGTCATCTTGTGAGACTCAAGAGTTTCTAAGCAACTTTTTTATGGGTAACTGACAAATGTTTGCCGTCCATTAGGCCGTCCCCTTCTTTGTTACAGAGATAAACTAAAAGACAACCTGAAAAGTTGTGGAATTTCTTTGAGTTCCTGGGAGAGTGTAGC
This sequence comes from Euprymna scolopes, assembly GCF_053919585.1. Lineage (NCBI taxonomy): Eukaryota > Metazoa > Mollusca > Cephalopoda > Sepiida > Sepiolidae > Euprymna > Euprymna scolopes. The sequence continues at coordinate 31,020,892 of NC_136527.1, forward strand.
AGGGGACCGCAGAGAATGGAGGAAGATGTGTTTCCTAGGGACCAAAGCTCACCTCTGTATTTTCCTATTCTGTATAGGCGAGTTTAATATTAATATTGAATAAATATTCTAGAGGTATGTGATTTGTATAGATAGTGACCTTCATACTATTAAAATATTTATTCAACTTATTAAGGGCATAGTGTATCATGTAATCATTAAGTGTATCATGTAATTATTAAGTGTATCATGTAATTATTAAGTGTATCATGTAATTATTAAGTGTATCATGTAATTATTAAGTGTATCGTGTAATCATTAAGTGTATCGTGTATGCTTCTTTTTCTATAGTCCACCATCTCGTCTGCATATCATGGGATAAGAATTAAATTGGTTTTGCAACCTCTATACTCCCTCTGATCCGTGTACAATCTGTTGTCTTTCGCAGGATTGGGATAAGCCAGTATAACAATATCTGTGAGCTTCATTTTTATGCTGACTGTCTACCTCCTCGGGGATTTAATTCTTTTTGTTGATCAAGCATAATAATCACAGTAATGTTATAAGCCACTCTACACTTAGCTATTTGGCAACCCGTTCTCAAGATGATTGGTTGGTATTATTCATTATAAGCAATAGAAACTTACAACTTACAAACTTACAACAATTTCTGAAAATAATGCATGTATGTAGATGCTGGTGTTTTAACATAATTTTCTGTGCTGACTGAACTGTTTGGGTATCATCTTCCAGAGTTATATACTCATCAAGTATTCTTATCTCTCTTAAACCGAGAGACATCCTCACCTCATTTTTCTTAAGCCAGTAATAGTTTGGTATCACATATTTATTTCTGACACCTCTACTCCTCTATAATTTCCCCTCATTTCTAATCAATTCTATGTGCATTGGTACGTTCTTGTTCAGTAACACCTAATTATCTACCTAGTTTTTTCTTTACTTTAGTTTTAAATCCTAGACCTCTACTCTCTACTTAGTTTCCTCTTTTATGTCTGCCTCCATATGTTGGGCGACTAGCTAAACTCATAGCCTCAACAAGAATCTGCCGTCTCGTATGAGAAACCTCCATGGGCTCGTCTTCATACTCCTAGCTTGTGTCAAAGCACATCTTCCATTTAACTTCTGCTATAGTTTTCTGATAAGCTGCGTGAAGATCTTGTTGCTTGTGTCTCATCACAACCATCTTCACTCGATAAAACAACTACAAATTATTTTTTATTAATAAACACGAAAGAGAGAAAAATCATCTTAAAAAACTTTGAGCATGTACAGTCGCTTGCAGAAAAAATCATGACTAAGAGATTCCATGTAGATGTGGAAAATTCTACAAATGTGGGCCATGTCATTCATGAACTGTTGCTTCATTATAACAATAGTATGCTACTGACGAAAGAGCTTGAAGATATTGTGGCTTGTGTCTCATCACAACCATCTTCACTCTCCTATCACTTAAACCCTAAAAAAAATCCCAGTACTAGTTTTCTGACTTGTCTGCTTCTCCAGTCTATCCCAGTAAAAGCGCCTTCTACTAATCTATCTTTTTATATAGTCCTGTATCCATTTTAACCTACTGATTTTTTTTCAATTCTGAAGTCAGTCCCTGCACACAATGTCAAAATAACAATAATATGTTACGGACGAAAGAACACAATAACAAAACAACTCAAAATTCAATTTTGGTTAAAGAGAAAAGATTATCTTAAAAAATTATATCTGATTTTGTTATTATCTTATGCGCATCACATATATGTATATTTATATATATTTGTTGTTTTCGAGTAGAAACAGGAGGGTAAAAAATGGAATGTCATGTACCTTATTGTTTTATTTTTTGGTTTTCCTTAACTTCACGGGACCCGTCTTTGTCGTATGGTTACAGTTCGTCCAGGTTCCCTTAATATCCCTTCAAATAACTGGTGAAAACCTTCAGCAAATGAAATGTATGTTCTGCTGTTATTGACTATATATACGACCTGCTTTTGAGTTCACCCTTGACAGCTGTGTCTGTCAAATAGGTGACCTTACACCACTGACAATATCAATTATGACAAACTAGCACTACCGTCCTGTGCATTTGTTACCAGCTGTCATGCATGCGTTTGCATGTGTGCACCATTGCGCTATACCTAGGAAATAAATCCTTTCTCTTTTACTTTCCACGTCATGTGATGTCATGTGGGGTTAACATCATTAAAATACTTTCATAACACCCCACATATTTCTTATTATCTTTAAATATGTAGCCAGTCAATTTTCACAATCTATATAATCTAAACAATGTAATAGTTTGTTTCTTACAACAGCAAGCAAAATAATCTGTACTAATAACAATACATATCAAAATGAGGTGGAAAATTTAAGAGAAACCTTCCACCAGAGAGCTAGACACGAGAGTATTCAAGGGTTATTTGACTCTTTGGTAACATGTGCATGTACCGTCGGTTATGGAAAAATCATGACTAAGAGATTCCATGTAGATGTGGAAAATTCTACAAATGTGAGCCATGTCATTCACTAACAGTAAGGTTAGAAAAATATTGAAAAGCCGTAATATGTGGAGAGATTGAAAAATCAGTTATGGCAGTTTATTGACGGAAAAGGAAACCATTGACCCTTATACGATGAAGTAAATATAGATTGAGAAAAACTGAAAAGTAATTAATGTCTTAAGAAAACAAATAAGCTTTAAACCAGCTTAAAATTTCACCTTTAGGCAACAAAGCATCTCTAATCATAACTGTTGTCATTCCAGGTTAGACAATGTAACATCGAGTCCATATGCCTCGATTTCCTCTTAGTGACTGTCAGGAGCTCACTAATTTTCACCTTTCTGGTATATTTAATCGAAAAATTGGCCATAGATTGAAATGTGATTCGTAACAGTACGAGTGATTGTGCAAAAACACCAAAATTGGCAGTGTTCATGATATTGCCATATGTGGTCGCAATACAGGAAGAAAATGCTATCTAGATCTGTAGAGTCAGAAACAGATTTGATACGGTTTCCCAGATGCAACAACAGTGTAATCTTGTTACGAACTGTTCTCTTTCTACAGTTAAGAACAGATTAGAGGAATTTGTGAGGCTCTGTTGCAGAAAGCAAGCAAATGATTGCTATAAAAAACAGAAAATTCCATCTAGGCTCTGTCAGATGCATTGAAGATCATTACTCTTCATATTAATAAAAAGTGAATTTTAGCAATAAATGCAAGTTCAATAGGCAAGTCCCTGATGGCAGGGAGTACGTCAGTCGAAGGGAGGACAAAGAATGTAATCCTAGATACACAGTTTAAACACTACAAGGTGGTTGAGATTCAGTATTAATGGGGCATATTATTAGTGCCTATAGTTCCCTAGCAAAACCGAATTCGTTCGGACACGTTCATTATTATGTTGACTGGGTATTTTCCACCCTACTTTGGCCGAAATTTAGATGATACTCTCATCTTTATGTTGGATAATGCTCCCATTCATGCAAATGGGTGTCAAGAGGTTGAAGGGCATTATATTCCATTTTTGAATTGGCCTGCACAATCTCCAGACATCAATCCTATCAAAAACGTATGACATTATATCAAGCTACAGCTACATAATGATAAAATTTCACATCGGGAAGAATTTGGGACAAAAATGAAAGAGAAATATGATACCGTTTCACCGAAGTATTACTGAAGACTAATTCAAGGAATGCCCAAAAGATTGCAGGCTTTCTAATTGCAGAAAGACTATACTGCTAAATATAAACTAGTTCATTTTAAAGATTTTTAATAAAATATTTGAAAATAGACAAATTAATTTTGTTGACTTACAAGTATTGCATAAAACTATACTCATTTTCTTTTTTAAATTTCATTAATAAAAGATGTTATGGCTATTTTTAATAAAAGTCAACATAATTCAAATTAACCACATGAAATATAATTTTTTAAATTTATTTTATATTTCCAGAATTTGCAACAATGAAAAGAAATTAATGGACAAGAAGGAACTTTCCTCATTGGTGATTTAAAATTATTGTTCATTTGAATTTTAAAATCATTGTTCATTAAAATTTTCTAAAGTTACAAGTTACTATCATTGCATTACATAGCAAACATGGGAGACAAATCGCATTCTTGTAAAGTTTGTGGTTTTTCTTTTAAACAGAAGTCACATTTATTGAGTCATATAAACACACATACAGGAGACAAACCACATTCTTGTGAAATATGTGGTTCCTCTTTTGCACAGAAGTCAACATTGTTGTGTCATATGAAAACACATACAGGAGACAAGCCACATTCTTGTGAAGTATGTGGTTCTTCTTTTGCACATAAGTCAAATTTGCTGTGTCATATGAAAACACATACAGGAGAGAAACCACATTCTTGTGAAGTATGTGGTTCTTCTTTTGCACATAAGTCAAATTTGTTGACACATATGAATATACATATGGGAGAGAAACCACATTCTTGTGAAGTATGTGGTTCTTCTTTTGCAGATAAGTCAAATTTTTTGCGTCATATGAAAACACACATGGGAGTAAAACCACATTCTTGTGAAGTATGTGGTTCTTCTTTTGCACGGAAGTCAACTTTGTTTAATCATATTAAAACACATACAGGTGAGAAACCACATTCTTGTGAAGTATGTGGTTCTTCTTTTGCACAGAAGTCAAATTTGTTCGATCATATAAAAACACATACAGGAGAGAAACGACATTATTGTGAAGTCTGTGGTTCTTCTTTTGTATGGAAATCTCATTTGTTGCGTCATATGAACACACATACGGGAGATAAAGAACACTCTTGTGAAGTATGTGGTTCTTCTTTTGCGTGGAAGTCAAGTTTGTTGCGTCATATGATAACACATACCGGATACAAACCACATGCTTGTGAAGTGTGTGGTTCTTCTTTTCCATGGAAGTCAAATTTGTTGCGTCATATGAAAACGCATACTGGTGAAAAACCATTTTCATGTGAAATATGTGGTTCTTCTTTTGCACAGAAATCGCATTTGTTGGATCATATGAAAACACACACAGGCGACAAACCACATTCTTGTAAAGTATGTGGTTCTTCTTTTGCACAGAAGTCAACTCTGTTTAATCATATTAAAACACATACATGAAACAAACCACATTGTGAAGTTTGTGCTTCTTTTTCACAGACGTCAACTTTGTCCATCATATGCTAACACATATAGGAGAGAAACCACATTCCTGTGAGGTTTGTGGTTCTTCTTTTGCATGGCAACACATACATGAGACACAGAGCTACAATCTTCAGCATCGGTCAGTACATAATGAGTTCCTGTAACCCCAAGCTGATGAAAATTAAAGACCATCATAAGAACTGAGCAAGTAGTATAACATCTATAATACAACTTGCCACTCATTTTTGAAAGGACTGCCTTACAAATGATGCTGAAAACCCAAACAAGCCTGCCACTGACATAGCCTGCAACAGTCTGAAAAAATACACTAGCCGGTTCCATAGTGTTAAAACAGAAGAGTTGGCCAACCATAAACGGGCAAAATACCAACTAACTGAACTATCCCAAGAATATATCGATACGGATGTTCCCTGGACTGGCTCAAAAGAGGATCGCTCCATTACGACCAAGCGAGTTTGATATTGGCTGCACAAGACCAGGGCCTCATGACGAACGCCTTCAAAAAGATGAGTGGTCTAAGCAATAATAATAAATGCAGGTTGAGGTTGAGAGTGTGGGCCACCTGATTTCTAGTTACAAAGTCTTACTTGGAGATGGTTATTATACAGATCGCCATAATGGAGTTTGCAAATACCTTCATTGGAAGATTTCAGTGTAGTAAAATGTCCTGGGAACATATAGCCAAACGAATGGGAATGACAACAACACCATTCACTATGACTACATAATTCCTACTGGTGCATATCTAGAAAACGCAGCTGTTAAAACAGATATAGTGATTTGGGACAGAGTCAATAAAAAAAGCGACGATAATAGAGGTCAGTGTACCCAATGATGCAGGGCTTAACAGAGCTGAGAGAAAAAAGATAAAGTTTCAAGGCCTTATGTATGATATGAAACGAAATTGGAAATTAAAAGACGTTTTAATTATACCAATCATCACAGGAGAAACTGGGTTTATGAAAAAGAACTTTACAAAGTACATAGCAAGCATACCCGGTGAACCAAGTGCAAGTGAAAAAAACAATTGCACTGAAAGGGACAGCCAGAATCCTGAAAAGATTTCGTGGTTCGACTCACTAAAATACGGGTTAATGTTAGACATCTGGTTGAATGTCCCACCCCGTAGAAGAAAAAGACGGAGAAAAATGAAAAAAAAACGACAAACCACATTCTTGTGAAGTATGAGGTTGTTCTTTTGCATGGAAGTCAACTTTGTTGATTTACATACGGGAGACAAATATCTCCACTAGAAATGTAGTAGAAACAGTTGGAAATAAGTCATACACTCTTCACTATGACTATGAAATTTCTAAGCTGCATATATAGAAAATGTGCCTATTAAGCCTGACATAGTGATATGGGACAAGAATGATGCTGGCTTGAACAGAGCAGAGAGGGAGAAAATAACAAAATACCAATGACTTATGTACGACATAAAAAGCAACTGGAATCTTACGAATGTTGCAATCATACCTCTCATTATAGGATCAACAAGCTAATTAAAATTTTTCAAAAACTATCTGGCGAATATACTCAGTGAACCAAGTGCAAAATAAATACAAACAACAGTGCTTGAAGGAACGGTTAGAATCTTAAAACGGTGTTTCGGTTGGAGCAACTAAATTAATGGGAGAATGTTTGGCATCCAGGAGAAGGCTCCATCCCCAGCAAAAACAAAGTGATAAGAAAATTAAAACAGAGAAAAAAACACATTCTTATTAAGTATATGGTTCTTCTTTTGAAGGGAGGTAAAATTTATAGCGTGGATGCTAAAAAGATAAGAAAATTAAAAAATTTTCACAGATGTAAGATTTGATGCATCATATGAAAACACATACAAGAAACAGTATCTGATGATCTTCCAATATCCATATCTCAACATTGTATTGCAGCCTTATGAAACGAGCCAGAAGAACCTCTTTTACGCAAGTGGCCAACCATTTTAATCAAGCCTATTTTACAAATATGACAAAATTAGAAAACAAGTCTGCTACGGAAATCACCCAAAGGAGTTGGCCAAACATTTTAATCAAGACTGTTTTACAAATATGACGGAATTAGGAAACAAGTCTGCTAGGGAAATCACCCAAAGGAGTTGTTAAAAATACTCCAGAACTTTCATTACAGAAAATTGGAAATAATGGGCAAAACAATATTGTTACAAGTAATTTCTGGATGCATTCACATAGGACTGTATACGTTTGAAGTAGAAATACTAAGGATGATCCATTCAAGTTGTCAGGCTCTTCAAGAGGATGGATATTATACAATGGAATAAAATGGAATGTGTAAATATATCCAAATGACGATCTATAACATGTTGAATATTGAGTGTTACTGCAGCAAATCATGGGAACAGCAGTTGGACATATTTTACACAATTCACTATGACTCTCGGTGATTCCTAAATCTACGTGTCTTGAAACATAGCTGTTAAACCTGACATAATTACATGAGACAAGAAGTTGGAAGTTAATGTCTCCAATAACACTGGGTTAAAAAGAGTCAGAGTAAAAAATAACAGACTATCAGGTTTATGTACGACGTGAAACAAAGTGGAATGTTTGGAAAATCTTTGTCAGTAATTACAGGAGGAACTACAATAAAACAAAAGAATTTTTAAAAACTACCTGAAAAATATATCTGGTGAACCAAGTGCAAGAGAGATTCAAACAATTGCTCGAAAACAGTTAGAATCTTAAAATGATTGTTTGCTTGAAATGTATGAGATAAAGATGCCTGGCATCCGGTAGAGTACGATATCACCAGCTTAAACAAAAAATTTTAATTAAAATTAGCCAAACCACATTCCTTTGACGTATGTGGTTCTTTGCATAGAAGGAACATTTGTTGTGTCATGTAGACTTAAATGTGAGCCCCATGTAGGGAGCCCATTGATTTCTGAATACTGCGACTAATGAAAATTGAAACAAAAAAGTGTATGAAATATACTACCAACTGGTTTAGAAATATTTACATACAATTTCTAGAAAAACAAACTTTTGCAATGAAGCCATAACAGGGATAATAACTGTCTATAAATATCTATATATTCTAATTAAATTATGTGTAAGTTACAGACTAACTAAAGTGTAACTATTTATCAGATAAAATCGACACTTTGTTGTCAAAACTTCCAATTCCAAAACTCGACACTTCTTTTAAAAACATTCTCGTGTAAATCTTTAAAATCACCCAAAAGAACTGAGGTCATATCTTAACAGTTTTTATTTCATTTTTAAATTTAATATATTTCAATAAAACGTCTATTTTATATCAAGTTTTCATGTTTAAATAATTCATGTTTTAGCCTTTTATCATTGTTATTTTCATACAAATCTTTATTATGCAAGATTTTCTAAATACGATTGATATTCAATAAGTAATGACCCTGACTTGATTTCTGATTTAAAAGATGCGAGAAATTTGTAACTCTATGATGTTCTTATCTAGAAAACAAACTAATAACTGTGACAATTTTCGTTGTTCTACTTACATGAAAAATTAGACCACGGCATTACGTACTGAACGCCTGTCATAACAATTTTATATTTTTTACGAACATTTTTAAGGACAGTGTCTCCTTCCAAATCATACGATAAAGCAAGAGTGTTGAACAACATCCGATGATCATTTACTGCAGCATCAGGATATCGATAAAAATTCAACACTTATAAACTGATTAGCCATATACAAGATGGGGTGGAATTATTCACTATTTTCACGAAATTTCTGACACTGCTAGCCATATACAGCATCAACATAGATAATAAGCTGTGTAGCAGTTATAGTTTGTGAGGCTGTTTTATATTTATGTGAATGAATCTTTCTACTTAGAATAATTGATCTATTATTATCAGATGAAAATACTTTGCGTATGGTGTACATCTCATGATTTATTATCAAATTAAACTACCGTACATCTACTGAGCTATTTACACATTTCTCTCGTATCTAAATCCGTTGGTTTGGAAACATTAACAAACTGATCGTGTAAACGTGCCCATCCAAGTCACCAGCGTTATGACATAGCATTTGGTTTAAATCATTTCTTAACCTCTTTCTCTTGTTCGAGAAGCGAAAACGTAAATAGACTTTATTTTTTTTTAAATTGAAGCAATTTTATTAATTTAACTCCGGATTAAAAAGTTTTATTTGTCAAGTTTTTTTTAAAAACATTTTCCATATGCACACGGAATTTAGCACTAAAAAACTGTTTCTTTTTTCCACGGACTAGATTAGTTGAGGAAAAATTAATTGTGACGTCCATATTTTTTATAAAGGAAATAAATTAAACATTAATGAATATTGCAGTTATCAGTTAGCAAGTGGTAATTAAAACATAAATAGAATTTTTTAAAATATAAAAATTAAGGAAACCAAATTTTATAAGAAAACATGTTTACATCTACAATTTTATAAAGATATAATAGTTATTTTCAATCAGTAAAAGTTTTTTTTTTATTAAAAGTCGTGTTTGGTACAGAAAACAAAGTAAGTAATCGCAAAGCTTTGTAGATGTGTGAGTCAATATGTTCATAGTGTGAATAATGTGCACATGTAAGTAATATATGTATGTGAGTGCATGAAAATGTGTATGTGTGTTGATTTACCTTGTTCTTTTTAGTTTGTGTTTAGCTATGTGATATACACATTTTTTGGTATTTAAGCCCAACCAGCTTTAAAAAATCTGAAGAAATCCGTTTTGTTTCCAGGGCAATAGTTATAGAAGAGTTGTTAATTTCACTTAATGTAACATTTTCATGTTCAACTAAACTTCGTATAGTCTTTTCATAAACGCATGTTTTATTCTCACTTGCGTTTTCGCCTTCAAACGATCAAGGTCGATGTTTTATAGTCTATTTGAATATTGTCCATGACTTGCCGTTATATTCTCGTGATTCATGACCTGTGGCCCTCACCGGAGTAAAGCACAATAAATATTTGCTGGTTTTAAAGGATTTATTTAAAAAGAAATATTCATCAGAGGAGAGAGCAATATATAATTAACTAATTACTTCTTAATCAGTTTGTCTTAAGGATGGGAATTGAGAAATACAGACAGCCAGACATTTTGCCTCCTTTGCTTCTCAATTCAGATTGAAAACTTTTATCCCCTTATTCCCTTTGCCTACACTAGCATTTCTCATGCGATATTAAGAGAACAAAACTTCCAATTATGCAACTAACCCTCGTCATAATTTATACAAATTAACAAAAATTCAAATTTAAGCTCCTAACAATGTCAAATGAATCCAGCTGTAAAAAGACCTCTTAGTACCATCGCCATACTTCACGCAATAAGTAATATAAAATTTGTGATCAGGAATAAGTTGATAATGCCTGGGATAATGGATTAATGAAACAAAACATAAACTTCACTTTGACCTTCCCAGGCATGTTTTTCAGTATATGGTTGAATTCTGCCTTCACTGCCTTAAGTTTATCAGCAGGGAGACGGCGAGAGTGTGACAACACGACAGCCCCTGTGGTTTCGATGTGGTATTTTGTGGTGTGTGTGGTAGGGTAAATCCGTTATTGTAAAGACCCATATAAAGTCTCTCCGTAATTCCAAGTCGAGAGAATGAGAATATTGACCGTACATATGGATGGCGGAGTGATTTGCCTCTTGCAGTGTGATTGGCGACATTGGTGGCTTCTTACGAAAAAGTTTCAGTTGCCATATACTGAAAGCAGCTCAAGTATCAACTAAACAACGTGCTTGGGATAGAGAGCCTTTAATAAAGTAGGCAAAGTTGTGTGATTTTTGTGGAAAGTGTGTCGTGCTTGTCCTTCCATTATTTAGTGTCCATGGTTAGAAAACGAACATTTTACATTTATGTGCTTCAACACCTAAGCGACTGTGATAAGAAGAGCACAGTTTCGGTTTGTTTGAGGGGCAACGGTAGCGGCTTCAAGATAATATGAAAGTAGAACTTGTGAAAAAATAATAGAGTCTATTATACCAGATCCCCCACTGGAGGTTCTTTCAACTATAGGCCAATTGGAGTATCTGTCAACAATGACTAAGTAGTTGATAACTTTGTAGTGGAAGAATCAGTACATACACACTGAAAGGTGTAGGCTGGAGAGACAGGTGGTTTCAGTGGTGAGCTGGATTGGGAGGGCGCCATGCAGTGATTGCAGTTGTTTCGAGTGGCCATGAGAGCCGAGGTGACTCAATATCATAGATTGGTGTGCAGAATGACGTCCTGTCTCAAAGAATAATAATATGCTGCTTGTATACGACAACACTGTCAACCGTGTACTGTTGCTCGTGCCCCAAACTTTGTCCCAAGTGATCAAATGAATCTGGTTGATGGATGATAGAGCGACTCTTGTACATTGGTGTCGTATCGAGGAAAGGATGGTGCAGCTAAGATCAGATAATGGTGGCTAATGAGGAATGTGTTCGTCATGACTGTAAACAGATGTGATGTTGTCAACCAACGGCATCTTTTATGGTTGAATGGTGAGAGATAGCATCTACTGAATGATCGATGGATCACCTTGATACTGGCCAGGCAATTTTGACAACCAGTATCAGCCATGTCAATTACACCAGCCGTTTTAGCCATTGGGAGTTGAACCAAAGCCGAGTTGTTCATCGTGCACCCGGGTGACTTTTGTCGTGAAGTTGATAAATAGTTGTGATCGTGGGGTTTGTTTTGTTTACGCGTCGGACAGCTGGTTGTAGAGATGGTAGTCCAGGGTCAACTTTGCATATGCTGCGCTGCGGTAGGTGTGTCAGAAATTTCGTGAAAAATATTGAATAATTCCACCCCGTTTTTCCAAGTTTATAACTCATCGGAAAATATAATTCAAGCCCTATTTTTTTCTATTAAAGGAGCAAGGACCAAGGTTTAATTAAAAAAACAAAACAAAAAACAAACAAACAACGTGCCCGATAATTGATTCCACACACAGGATGTCAAAAACGGTGGTTTCATGTTCTATGCATGATTTTGACGATGTTTCTGGTTGCCGATTCTTTCTGTTTTTGATGCAGCACACACTTTTGTAGTGGTTTTTACAAACACATCGTTTGCATTCATGACAATAGGTGGGATTTGCTTTCTTCAAATACTTGCAAAAGACTTTATGCCATGTCAAAGTTCAGCTAAATTTCTGTGTCCTCAAGGCCAAGATATCTTGGAGGATGATTTCTGTGTGGTTCTCCTTGTTGCAATTCGAACACTTGATGAGAAATTTACACACTCCAACTAGGCGCCGACGATGAGCACCAAAAAAACTGGTTGCATATTGTGTAGAGTAACACGTGACACAATGGTGTTTTTCTCTCTGATTGTGAGGACTCATACTGTTTCTGGTTTGTCAGTTAATTAACTGCCTGCAGTGTGAGTCAGGTCGGTTTGTAGGGATTCATCGCAGCATTCAAGCAGATGAACGACAAGGTCATTTCCGGTAATTTTGGTTGCAGCGACAAAGTCTCTCAATCTGCATTGCAGCAACTGCACCGCCGGAGCAGTGCACCGGTGGTGGCAGCTGCACTTTGAATGATCGCATGTGTCATTAGGTGCTGTGCAACCATAACAGCATCCAAATCGGACATTTTATATTCACAATCTGCAATAGAGTATTGTACCACAATCATTGTGTGATTGGTATACTGGTAGATGTGAAGGTGGCTGTAGGATGGTTATGCACTTAGAATCAAGCCAAGTCAATCTTCATCATAGATAAGTATAAATTATTTCGATATTATTTCAGAATGACATCATAAATGATAAAGATCTAAAATACACAGATGGGCAGAACTAATTAATCGGAAAAGTTACAGTCAGATAACATAACATAACACGTATAGCTATGGTACATATTTCTCTAATATTAATGAAACATCAGTATACACACACACACATATATATATATATATATATCGATCATGACAAAAAAATCACACCTTTATAAATAATATTGTTCACTTAATAATCGATAAAATGTCATATTGATTAGAAAATTATTCGATTTTTGGTAGATTTTTAAAGAAAGACTCCATCAAAACAAACCTTGTACATCCCCCATTTTGCCCGTCGCTGAACTAAATAGATTGTTTTTAAAATCTAATAATGTGTGTACGTTTTCATCGTTCCTTATTTCTCTTCATTATTATGAGTATTCACTTAGTAAATGTAATTATCTCCTTTGTATTTTTAAGTATTCATCAAAACATGTCCTTTCTTTGTAATGTTTTTTTACTAGTTGAGCATGAAAAATAAAACATTGTAGATGTTAACAATCAAATATATTTTTAATCTTTCAGGAACATTACGATAAGCAGTATTCATTCAATATTTTCACAAAAAAAAATATAATTTCAAAAATATTTAATCTGGTTTTAATGATAACAATTCTCAAAAATCTCAAATGTAATTTATATTTTTCTTGTATGAATGATGGTGGTGTAAACATTTTCTAATAATTCTGATATATATATATATATATATATATATATATATATATATATATATATATATATATATATATATATATATATAATTTAAATCCAGGATCATTAAGAAAAATAACTTTAAAATGGTATTATTTTTAATAATAATTAATTTATTTTTAAAAATGATAAATTCAGACAAATACGGATGCGTTGTTTGATTGTACTATAGGCACCGCCAAAAGTCACGGCAGAATTAACCCCACTATATGTAGAACGATATAACTTTATTATATATCTATAAAAGTGAACGTGTCTGTCTCTGTACATTTCACTACACAATAACTTTGTCAATTTTAAGTCTACAGGCTCGAAATTTGATATACATGTTACTGAGATTTGGGGGAATATGTGTAATTCGTTTTCAGACAGAAATTTGGCTATTAACTGGTAAAAGTTCAACGATTTGACCTTTGAGAACTCTACCAAACTCCTCCGACAATTTCGGGTCTAAACAATTGAAATTTTAGATATAGGTTCCTTGCCATGTTGTAAATTTGGAGAAAGAAGTCTCTATAGAGCCGCGCGTTGTATCTGGCGGTTGTATTTTGAATTGTTTGAACTCTGCACAGGTAATGCGAGAAAAAAAAAGAAACAAAGGACAACAATAAAGATGAAGGCTACCTGCGAAATATATTTGTGATAAATTTCAAACAAGTAAAATATTTGTTTATTTTCCTAATATTACGTTGTGATTTGGTTTCAAGCGTACTATATGCATATTTTATTTTATTCAAATTAAAACAACGTTTCTATATTGACCTCTTATTCTTGACGTTATTTTCGCGTTACCTGCGCACAGTTCAAACAATTCAAAATACAACCGCCAGATACAACGCGCGGCTCTATACAGACTTCTTTCTCCAAATCTACAACATGGCAAGGAAGAAGAAAAAAAGCAAAAAAAAAACCCAAAGAACACACTGAATATGAAGTCTACCTTCGAAATATATTTGTAAGAAATTTCAAACAAGTAAAATATTTGTTTATTTTCCTAATATTGCGTTGTGATTTGGTTTCAAGCGTACTAGATGCGTATTTTATTTTATTCAATATAAATGTATGTATGTATGTATGTATGCATGTATGTATGTGTGTATGTGTGCATGTATGTATGTATGTGTGTATGTATGTATGTATGTATGTTTGCATATGTGCCTAAAACTTTCGACAGAGGCAACGGATTTTTACAAGATCAGTATCGTTTTGAAGTTCGACCTTTCAGACGACAAATATCGAAAAATTGGGTAAAAACATATCATCACCTTCAACTGAGCACTTTTCTACGGGAGGAGGGGGTCGCTTTTTTCGCCGAAATTTTTGAAAGTCATTCTCTCCTTTCTACTGTTTAGCCTTAATTAAAACCTACGTTACTTTCCGTTTCGTGGTGGTCATAACGACATAGAAGTCAGCATTCCCCCCCCCCATTCTTTTCGGCCTTCGCGGTACGGGTTCAAGCCTACCTTTCTACTACTACTTTTTCTTTTTTTACTCAACATACACATCCAAACACCCGGGCAACGTTGGGCTTAAATGATAATATATCTATAAAAGTGAATGTGTCTGTCTGTGTGTGTCTGTGTACATTTCCCTATGCAATAACTCAATTTTAAGTTTATAGACTCGAAATTTGATATACAGAGTTATGAGATTTGGGAAAATCTTTGTAATCCGTTTTCGGCCAGTAATTTGACTGTTAAGGGATGTAAGTTCAACGATTTGAGATTGAGAAATCTACCAAACTCCTCCGCCAATTTTGGTTATAAACAATTGAAATTTTAGATATAGGTTCCTTGGACATGGATCTAACTTAATAACTTGATTTAAGCCCAAAACACTAACTGTTAAGGGGTTCAAAGTTTAAAAAATTTGTATCTCTGCGGTCTCTACCAAATTACTCAGACAATTTCTGGTCTAAACATTTGAAATTTTACATAAATGGTATTCAGAGATAGGGCAATCTTTTTAATCGGTTTGGGTCGAAAATTTGAGCTACCAATATATAATTGTATGTTTGTAAGTTTGCATGTCTGCTTAAAACTTTTGACAGAGGCGACGGATTTTCACAAGATCAGTATCGTTTGAAGCTCGACCCTTCAGACGAAAAATTGGCTAAAAATTTCTTCACCCTAAACTGGGTACTTTTCTACAGGGAGGGGTCACTTTTTTTCGCCGATATTTTCGAAAGTCATCCCTTCTTTTCGATTGTCTAGCCTTAATTAAAACCTACATCACTCCTGTTTTGACGGTGGTCATAACAGCAAAGACGTCACATTTCCCCCGTTCGTTTCCTCCTTCATGGTATGGGTTCGAGCCTTCCTATTACCACTTTTCTTGTTTTGCTCAACATACACCTCCAAACACCCGGGCAACGCCAGGCTGAAATGCTAGCAAATTAATAACAAAATCTGATAAATTAGTGACCATTCGATAACAATCCGATGAATGAAAAAATTAGTGACCATTCGATAACAATCTGATGAATAAAAAAATAGTGACCATTCGATAACAATCCGATGAAAAAAAATTAGTGACCATTCGATAACAATCCGATGAATAAAAAATTAGTGACCATTCGATAACAATCCGATGAATAAATAATTAGTAACCATTCGATAACAATCCGATGAATAAAAAATTAGTGACCATTCGATAACAATCCGATGAAAAAAAATTAGTGACCATTCGATAACAATGCGATGAATAAAAAATTAGTGACCATTCGATAACAATCCGATGAAAAAAAATTAGTGACCATTCGATAACAATCCGATGAATAAAAAATTAGTGACCATTCGATAACAATCCGATGAATAAAAAATTAGTGACCATTCGATAACAATCCGATGAATAAAAAATTAGTGACCATTCAATAACAATCCGATGAAAAAAAATTAGTGACCATTCGATAACAATCCGATGAATAAAAAATTAATGACCATTCGATAACAATCCGATGAAAAAAAATTAGTGACCATTCGATAACAATCCAATGAATAAAAAATTAGTAACCATTCGATAACAATCCAATGAAAAAAAATTAAGGGTACTTGTGTACTTATTGAACCGTGCTGAAATAATACTGTTATTTCGAAAGCCATTCTTAACATGGGGAGAGGGGGATGTTTTGTAACTATTCTGTACTTTCAGTTAACAAATTAAAAAAATTATCGTAAAACTTTTATTTAACTTGATTGGGACTGCCAAAAGTCACCACAGAATTACCCCCTATATGTAACACGATGTAACTTTATTATAAATTAATATTATCAGTATAACTTTTGTACCATTTAAAAGAAGGGCAAAATAAACTTGAAATAATTAAAAAAAAAATTTTTTTCAGCGTATGAAAATAATGAAATTGCGAGACAAAAATCATACTTACATAATTGGCGCTTTAAAATAACCTTTCCATGTAGTAAGCATTTCGAGCGAGAAAACATACCCGTGTTTAATAAATCTAGCAAAAATCAACTAATGGTCAGATGTTAGTGAAATTTTCGATGCTTATCCATTTTAAAATGAAATTACATATAAAATGCAGTTTCCGTAAAATATACGAGGGGAAATATTTTTTTGAAGTGCGTGCGCCCCCTATTTATTTTTTATCGAAATCTGAACAAAATATATTTAAATCTAGCAAAATTTCTATTTATGAAACATAAGAGTTCAAATAATTAAAAAAATATTTATTTAAAAAATGTAAATACACGTATTGTGAAAAAAAGGTGGAGATGAGTACTAACGTGTCTGGGGAAGCATTCAACTAATCCTACGCGGGCGGCCATGTTGCTGAGTATGTATAGATTGGGAGAAGTGGTGAGAGGAGCTTTCCCTTTGTTATAAAGGTGGCCTCAAACCACTCTGCCTCAGTGTGGCTAGCAAGTGTTACAAGTCTAGTCGCTCCTGCTGGCAGTTCGGTACTTAGTTACTTTCTACCGTCTACTTCTACCTATATACCTCTACCAACCTGCTCTTCTGTTACCTGACCCTGAGGAAAGGGTCGCAAGGGCGGCTCCTTTGCAATCCTCCGCTCGACTTACACCTCTCCCCTCTCAATGGGATTATTTTTTTAACATCATTGAACAAAAACTTACCTTGAAATTGCAATTAAAGAATGTTGTAAATTTGATATACTTATGCTTTTTATTTAAATAGCCGTTTTTATTTCTAATTTTTTTCTAATTAATATACCCCACTCTTTATCTGTGCCTAAACCTAAACGTAGATTCCATGAACAAAGCTTTTTTATTAGACCTGCACGCATGTGGAATTGTCTTCCGTTTTCCTGCTTTCCGGCTGACTACAATATGGTTGTCTTCAAGTCTAACGTAAATAAGTTCTTGATGAGCCGTTCCATATAAGTTATCAAATTTTACAAATTTTCATTACTAATGATTATTATATTGTCCAATTTCTACTGTACACTCTTTAACCCTTATCCTTGAGTGGCCTCTTGGCCTTGATAATGTGGTGATACCTATGAAAAAAAAAAAGAAAAAGTCCAATGTGAACAAGTTCTAATTGAATCGTCCCCCTAAGTAATCCAAGTTACAAAATTCCCACTGTTTACTATGCTAAAATCACAATGACTAATGTATACCTATTAACCCTTATCCTTGAGTGGCCTCTGGGCCTTGATAAGTGGTGACACCCATGTAAAAAAAAACTATATAATCAGTTGAATTTCCAAGAAAAAATAACTTCCTTAAAATTAATTAATTTTTAAAAGATTAAAACGATTAAAATTCCATTATTACAAAATGTTCCATTACAACATAGATTTTTTTAAAAATTGTGCTTAATTTTCTTTTTAAATATTAAGTTTTAATATAAACATGATACTTTTTTTTTTTTACCGAACAAAAGTATGGAAGTCGATGGTTTCCCCAATAAACACTCGTAAAACCGCAAATGTGTATAATATTATTAATCTTAAACTATGCAAATCTTAAAACCTAACAAAATTATAACAAAGATTAATTATTAAATGCAGTTTGAAGAAGATAAACAAAGGTTTTTAAAAATCATTAAGTCGTTTCTGCTTTTCTATAGTTCGTATAGTTATCACTAATCTGACGTCACGGAATCCTGCTTTCTTATTTTCACATTGTTTTGGCAGTCCCTATTGTACTAAACTCATGCTTGGGGGTGGGGAGGGCTAATTATTATTATTATTATTATTATTATTATTATTATTATTATTATTGTTATTGTTATTATTATTATTATATTTTATTTATTTATTTATTTATTTTGTACAAACAACGTGTATTTTTTTAATTCAGTATCTTGATTTTACTTTAACTTTACTAATTATCTTTTAAATAGTCCCAGAAAACTAATATTTATCTTTCAATATCTTCATTTTTAATTCGTTTGGTAAACTGCAGAAGCACCAAACTAACTTTAGGCTTTAATCTTTCAAACACAATAAAAAATAATTATGAATCTATTTTTTAAAAAAATGCGATACGGCGGCTTTAAAAACTATGTTCATCTATCAGTTTTGGCCATTAAATTGCACGTGCAACGAATTAGAGAATTGATGACGTCACAAGATCATGTAAACATTTTGGAAAAGTTTACATAAAAATGGTAGTCCCTCTGTTTTCTTTCATGTAAATATTAAAATGTTAAATAAAATAATATTAATTTTATCCGTGATATTCCCGAAATAGATCGGCTTTATTTCGAAATGATTTCTTTTTTATTTTTCCTCTTGAACTTTGTTTTCTGCGAACTTGCTCTTCCGTTCGTCATCTTGAATGTTAACTTGAGCTTGTAAAGTCAATCACATTTGAAAAATCGTTTCCTTTATAAAAGCAGATAAAGTTAATCGAAAGCAGATTATAAAACAA
Source organism: Euprymna scolopes (assembly GCF_053919585.1). Classification (NCBI taxonomy): domain Eukaryota; kingdom Metazoa; phylum Mollusca; class Cephalopoda; order Sepiida; family Sepiolidae; genus Euprymna; species Euprymna scolopes. Next base: position 31,040,380 of record NC_136527.1, read on the forward strand.
AAACGTAAGTATTACTACATGAATTTAGTATCGATTTTTGCACATTTGCAGAATACGTTAAAAATGTAAGGGAGATAACTACATTTACTAAACGAATAATCCTAATGAAAATGTTGAACATTTTTTCGCTGTCGATTGTTTTTTTTTTGTTTTCAATACTGACTTAAACATTTTATTTTCGGCGAACTTGCTCTTCCGTTCGTCATCTTGAATGTTAACTTGAGTTTGTAAAGTCAATCACATTTGAAAAATCGTTTCCTTTATAAAAGCAGATAAAGTTAATCGAAAGCAGATTATAAAACAAAAACGTAAGTGAATTTAGTATCGATTTTTGCGCATTTGCTGAATACGTTAAAAATGTAAGGGAGATAACTACGTTTCCTAAATGAATAATCCTAATAAAAATGTTGATTTATTGTTGAACATTTTTTCGCTGTCGATTGTTTTTTTTTATTGTTGTTGTTTTCAATATTAGCGAATAGTGACTTTAACAAAAAAAAAACTTCTTTGTCGTTTACGAAAGAAAATTTTTTTATAAATTTTAAATATTTTTAACAAAGAAAAAACTATAAGTCTGTTATATTAGGAATAAGCGTATGGTAGCGAGAAGAAACCAGACAAACAATATAATATATAATATAGGTTTAACTTTTAAATGATTGATTTCTCAATCGTTTATTTCAAAAAAACTTAATGAATGCAAAAACACTGACTTAAACATAAAAACTTATTTATTGTTTACGAAATGAAAAAATAATTTTATAAATTTTAAATATTTTAAACTAATATTTATTTTGTTTACAAAAAAAAAACTATAAATTTTAAATGTTTTTCATTGTTTAATGGTTTTTGTTTTCACCTTTTTTTCAATTTTCTCAGTGGATTATCATTAATCTATTATTTTTTATTTAAAATACTTAAACAATACTAATTAATTACACATAAAAAAAACGATGATCTAGAATCTGATGTAAAGCAAACAATTAAAAAAAATCCTCAACTATAAATCTTAATATATATGTATATATATATATATGTGTATGTGTATATAAATCTTAAATGTTTTAAATTAGATTTCATGATATGAGGAAATTTCTTTCTCCAAAAGTTGGGATCACTTTTTTATATAAATTTAATGTAACATGAGCGGTACAAGGCACTTATTGATCCTTGCTGAAATAATAATGTTATTTTTTAGAAACCCATTCTTAACATGGGGAAAGGAGGGTTTTTGTACCTATTCTGTACTTTAACCATACAATTTATTAAAAACAGATATCATATTTGTATGCTGAAAATGAATATCCCATTAAACTTTGTCGCAAACAAGTCGTTTTTCGAATATTTCACAATGTAAAGAATTGGCCACTACTGATAACATAAGGAATTACACTGCTCAATAACCACGGGCTTTATTGAAAGATGAAATTAGAAAAACATTTTTAGCTCCACTCACTAGGTTGCCGTAAAGTGGGTGCTCATTTTACGTTAAATTTATAATGAAAAATGATACCCCACTTTTTAAAAAAGTACATTTTTAGTCACGTGCAAGCGACTCCATAAGTCACTCCATCGGTCCGTCGGTCGGTCTGTCAGTCTGTCCATAACACTTTTGTGCTTGGCCTTTTTGGTTAAGATTAAAGGTATCTTGTTAATAGATGCTGTTCTTAGCTTTTTAAGCTTTACTCGGCTTTTTGGACAAGATCAAAGTGTAGTATTTTTTCCGACAGATACTGCAAGCAAAGAGCATATGTGTGGGCAGTCCCACATATAAGATCTTGATCTATGTAGGGGCAACCCTTCATACAAATTGTCACTATACAGCTCCCCTACTCCCGGGGAATTGGTCCCCATCTCCCCTTCACTCCTCACATTAAAAATCGGTCTTGTGCTTAATTTGCTCGGTGGGGGAGCAAATAAATACCCTTTTCTTGGCCTTTTAGTGAAGATCAAAGTGTAGTATCTGTTCTTACTACATGCTGTACTTATGTTTGTAACTTTTGCTTGGCCACATAGCTAAGATCAAAGTGTAGTATTTGTTCTTAATAGATGCTGTACTTACGTTTGTAACTTTTCCTTGGTCACATGGCTAAGATCAAAGTGTAGCATCTGTTCTTAACAGATGCTGCGCTAACATTTGTAACTTTTCCTTGGCAATGGAAGTGGAAACCCTTCCATGCTAAGGTATTTTTAGTCGCATGCAAGTCACTCCATCGGTCGGTCTGTGACACATTTACATTTTATTTTTTTTAAGTGAGGGGTATGGTGTAACATTTTTGTCCCCCGATTTATCAGAAAGGGACCTATGTTTTCAATGGGTCCATCTGTCCATTAGTCCGTGCATAGTAAAAAAAAAATTTTTTACTGTTTCAGAAAAAAAAACACAAATGACAAATGACGTTGTGCCAAGGTGATAATAATTGTCCAAAGAATAAAACAAATCCTACATTCATGCATTCATTCATTACATGAGAGCATGCGACTAATGGCTACCGGCCTTGTTCATATCATGAGAACTATTTCTTTGCACCACTGTTGAAGCATATATTCGTTTTTAGCACCCCCCCAAAAAAATAAATATAAAAGTGGTAATCGTAAAATACACCTGAATAAGATCGGCAGTAACATAAAAATGTTGTGAAAAATGAGAACAGTATTCTGAAGAATCCAAATAATATGAATAATCAATCCTCATCTCTAAAATAAAGAAACGTAAAGATTTTTAGTTAAATATTTGAAAATAGAAATAAATTTTAACTAACCAGTATTTCATAAAACTGTACTATTTTTTTAAATTTCATTAACAATAATAAATTTGTTGACTGACCAGTATTGCATAAAACTATACACATTTTCTTTTTTGAATTTCATTGATAAAAGATGTTTTGGATATTTTTAATAGAAATCAACATGAGAAATTCAAGTTAACCATATGAAATATATTTTTTTTAATTTACTTTATATTTTCAGAATTTGCAACAGTGAAAAGAATTAAATTAATGAATGAGAAGGAGTTTTCTTCATTGTTGATTTAAAAAGGTTTAAAATAATTATACATTTCTTTACATAAATTTTCTTCAGTTAAAATATACTAGCCTGGTTATCATCATACACTACATTACATATATATTTTGTGGAATATATCTAACATGGCTGACAAACAACATTCTTGTGAAGTATGTGGTTCTTCTTTTGCACAGAAGTCACATTTTTTGCATCATATGAAAACACATACGGGAGAGAAACCACATTCTTGTGAAATATGTGCTTTTTCTTTTGCATGGAAATCAAATTTGTTGAATCATATGACAACACATACAGGAGACAAACCACATTCTTGTGAAATATGTGGGTCTTCTTTTGCACGGAAGTCATATTTGTCGAGTCATGTGAAAACACATACGGGAGAGAAACCACATTCATGTGAAGTATGTGGTTCTTCTTTTGCACAGAAGTCAACTTTGTTGAGTCATATGAAAACACATACGGGAGAGAAACCACATTCTTGCGAAGTGTGTGGTTCTTCTTTTGCAGAGAAGTCACATTTGTCGAGTCATATGAAAACACATACTGGAGATAAACCACATTCTTGCGAAGTGTGTGGTTCTTCTTTTGCACGGAAGTCACATTTGTCAAGTCATATGAAAACACATACGGGATTCAAACCACATTCTTGTGAAGTATGTGGTTCTTCTTTTGCAGAGAAGTCAACTTTATTGTCTCATATGAAAACACATACAGGGGATAAACCACATTCTTGTGAAGTATGTGGTTCTTCTTTTGCACGGAAGTCACATTTGTTGCGTCATATGAAAACACATACAGGAGAGAAACCACATTCTTGTGAAGTATGTGGTTCTTCTTTTGCAGAAAAATCAACTTTGTTGAGTCATATGAAAACACATACAGGAGAGAAACCACATTCTTGTGAAGTATGTGGTTCTTCTTTTGCACAGAAGTCACATTTGTTGTATCATATGAAAACACATACGGGAGAGAAACCACATTCATGTGAAATATGTGGTTCTTTTTTTGTACGGAAGTCAACTTTGTTGAGTCATATGAAAACACATAGGGGAGATAAACCACATTCATGCGAACTATGTGGTTCTTCTTTTGCACAGAAATCTACTTTGTTAAATCATATGAAAACACATACAGGAGAGAAACCACATTCATGTTAAGTATGCACAGAAGTCAACTTTGTTAAATCATATTACAAGACATATGGGATTCAATTCATATGAATACACATACGGGACAAAAATATCTCAGTTAGAAAAACTGTAAAATCCTATAATTTGTGTAGTAGCAAATCATGGGAACTTGTTCCAGAAAGAACAGCTGGAAATAAGTCATACACCATGCACTATGACTACAGACTTCCTACAGCTTGAAAATGTGGCTATTAAGCCTGACATAGTGATATGGGGCAAGAATGGAATGTGGCAAATCTAGTTGAAGTCAGCAATCCTAATGATGCTGTCTTAAACAGAGCAGAGAGGTCGAAAATAACTAAATACCAATGACTTATGTACGACATAAAAAGAAGTTGGAATCTTACGAATGTAGCAATCATGCCTCTCATTATAGGATTACCCAGGCTTATGAAATTTTTTCAGAAACTATCTGGTTAATATATTCCGTTAACTAAGTGCAAGATAAATACAAACAATAGCACTTGAAGGGACGGTTAGAATCTTAAAACGATGTTTCGGTTGCAGCAACTAAATTAATGGGAGAATGTTTGGCATCCAGTAGAATGTTCCATCCACAGCCAAAACAAAGTTGTAAGAAAATTAAAACAGAAAAATCACATTCTTGTTAAGTACATGGTTCTTCTTTGAAGGGAGTTAAAATTTATAGCGTGGATGCAAAAAAGATAAGAAAATTAAACTTGTTTGCACAGATGTGAGATTTAATGCATCATATGAAAACACATACAAGAAACAGTATCTGATGATCTTCCAATATCCATATCTCAACATTGTATTGCAGCCTTGTGAAACGAGCCAGAAGAACAACCTCTTTCACACAAGTGGCCAACCATTTTAATCAAGACTGATTTACAAATATGACAGAATTAGGAAACAAGTCTGCTACGGAAATCACCCAAAGGAGTTGTTAAAAATACTCCAGAACTTCCATTATGTAAAATTGGAAAAACGGGCCAAACAATATTGTGACAAGTATTTTCTGGATTCATTCACCCAGGACTCTATAAGTTTGAAATACACAGAAAGAGGATGGCTACTATACAATGGAATAAAATGTAATGTGTAAATATATCCACATGACGATCTATAACACGTTGAATATTGAATGCTACAGCAAGTCATGGGAACAACAGTTGAACATGTTATACACAATCTGCTATGACTCTCTATGATTCCTTAAGCTACATTCCTTGAAACGAACTGTTAAACCTTACATAATTATAAGAGACAAGAAGTCAAATCATTAGAAGTTAATGTCTTCAATAATACTGGGTTAAAAAGAGTCAGAGTAAAAAATCACAAAATACAAGGCTTATGTACGACGTGAAAAAATTGGAATCTTTGGAAAATCTCTATGTCAGTAATTATAGGAGCAACAGAAATTGACCCCACGTAGGGCGGCCATTGATTTTTGAGAACTTCGACTGTTGAAAATTGAAAGAAAAGAGGAAAGGTGTATGAAATATACTAACTGGTTTAATAAAAAATCTTAAGAAGTTTTTGCACGAAATTCCTAGATAACTAAACGTTTGCAATGAAATAATAACAGGAATAATTACTGTCTATGAATATATATTCTAATAAAATTATATGTAAATTACAGAAGGATCTCTTCAGACTAACAAAAATGTATGGATAAACTTACAACTCATTAGGAAAATTCGACAATTTGTCGTCAAAATTGTATTCTAATTAATTATTCTAAAAGAAAATCACGTGTAAGTTCCAGAAGTGGAAGAGAGATTCAAACACTTGCTCAAAAACAGTTAGAATCTTAAAATGATTGTTTGCTAGAAATGTATGAGATAGAGGGTAAATGCCTGGCATCCGGTAGGGTGCACCATCATCAGCTTAAACAAAAAATTAAAATTAGCCAAACCACATTCCTTTGACGTCTGTGGTTCCTTGCATAGAAGGAACATTTGTTGTGTCATATGCAAAAACATACGGAAAACAAAAGAACTTTAAAAGAACATTCAATATCTATGCATTTCATATAGAGTTAAATGTGAGACCAATGTAGGGAGCCCATTGATTTCTGAGAACTTCGACTGAAAATTGAAAGAAAGGGAAAAAGTGTGTGACATATACCAACTGGTTTAATGAAAAATACTAAGGAATATTTACACACAATTTCTAGAAAAGCAAACGTTTGCAATGAAACGATAACATGGATAATAACTGTCTACAAATATATATATATTCTAATTAAATTATGTGTAAGTTACAGGAGGATCTCTTCAGACTAACTAAAATGTATGGGTAAACTAACTATTTATCAGATAAATTCGACAATTTGTTGTCAAAATTTCCAATTCCACAACTCGACACTTGTTTCCAAACTTCCAACTCATGAACTCAACACTCTTTCAAGGAAGTTGCACTCGAGTACGTATGTAGCACGCCTTCTTCTTACACGTCCATCCACACTAAAATGATAAAGTGTTGAAGTTAAAAACCATATTCTTGTTATGTGTATATGTATTCTTGTGTTAAAAAATGTGTTACTCTTCCACGCAAAAACATGAGAAACGAATATGATACTTTGATTTTGTTAATAATTTTCTTTTTAAAACAAAGTTTTTATTCTCGTGTAAATCTTTAAAAATCACCCAAAAACTGAGGTCATGTATTAACAGTTTTTACTTTTATTTTTAAATTTAATATATTTCAATAAAACGTTTATTTTATATAAAGTTGTCATGTTTAAATATCTAATTCATTTTTTAACCTTTTATCATTGTTATTTTCATACAAATCTTTATTGTGCAAGATTTTGAAATACGATTGACATTCAATAACTCTGAACTAGTTGTTCCCGATTTACAAGTTTTTGAAATAAATTAAGTGTGAAATAGAGCATGTCAACTGTCATGCAGTGATCAGTTCTCTTTTTGCAATCAGTCACACCACAGGACATACTATAGAAAACTTTATGAAATTAAAAGAAACGATGTCACATCATATTCTTGTAAAACGTTGATATTGTGAATTCCAATATATCATGAAATCTGTAACCGCATCACCTTGGTCTTATTGCCTTCCCTCTATAATTAATGAGACAACCGTAAGCCATTGTGAACCTTTTTTGAAGATCCATGCTTGACTATCTGTCAGATCGCCTAAAAGCTTATGACTAGTGCAGGGTCTGTGGAAATTATCTGATGGATTTATAGGTTGCTGACAACTTTCCAAAAGCAAAATCGCGTTGATTACGATACTGTACTGAAGAAGTAATATTGTGCAAGATTTTTAAATACTTAATATGATAGCCTTTTATCATTGTTGTTTTCACATATATGTTGATTGTGCAAGATCTTTTAAATACTATTGACGTTCAATAATTAATGACCTTTACCCGTTTGTCTGATCTAGTAAAAAATTTTTCATATGCAAATATTTATATCCCCATGTGGCAAATTTCAACTCTGAACTAATTGTTGTTTCTGATTTCCAAGTGTTTGAAATTAGTTAAGTATGAAATGGAGCCTGTCAAGTGTCATGTAGTAATCAGTTGTCATATTTGAAATCACGCTCACAACAGGAATCTCTTGATGAAATCAAAAGAAATGTCACATCATATGATTCTTGTAAAACGTTGCCATTGTGAATTCCAATGTGTCATGAAATCTGTAACTGCAGCACCTAGATTTGGTTGGCATCCATCTGTCATGGATGAGGCAACTGCCAGCAATTTCGTGGCAACCTTTTTTGAAGATCAATGCTTTTTTTACACAGTGGTCACCACTTATCAAGGCCCGGAAGCCACACAGGGATAAGGGTTAACTATTTGCAAGATGGACCAAAAGAACATGACTAGTGCAAAGTCTCCATAAACTATCAGATAGATTCATAGGTTGCTGACAATTATCTGATGTATTCATAGGTTGCTGACAATTATCTGATGTATTCATAGGTTGCTGACAATTATCTGATGTATTCATAGGTTGATGACAATTATCTGATGTATTCATAGGTTGCTGACAATTATCTGATGCATTCATAGGTTGCTGACAATTATCTGATGCATTCATAGGTTGCTGACAATTATCTGATGTATTCATAGGTTGCTGACAATTATCTGATGTATTCATAGGTTGCTGACAATTATCTGATGTATTCATAGGTTGCTGACAATTATCTGATGTATTCATATGTTGCTGACAATTATCTGATGCATTCATAGGTTGCTGACAATTATCTGATGCATTCATAGGTTGCTGACAATTATCTGATGTATTCATAGGTTGCTGACAATTATCTGATGTATTCATAGGTTGCTGACAATTATCTGATGCATTCATAGGTTGCTGACAATTATCTGATGCATTCATAGGTTGCTGACAATTATCTGATGTATTCATAGGTTGCTGACAATTATCTGATGCATTCATAGGTTGCTGAAAATTATCTGATGCATTCATGGGTTGCTGACAACTTTCGAAAAGCAAAACCACATTGATTACGATAATGTACCGAAGAAGTATTCAGTCTGTATATCTTAAACCTGTATCCACAATTTATAGGAGATTATTACGCTTGAATTTTCAGAAAAAAATATCTGAAAATTATCAAAATCAAGAGCCAGGGCCATATCAGGAAATATCCCCACTGCAAGATATCACTCTGATCCACAACACACGTTGTTCGAGATCAGAAGTGCAGATGTCTATGAAATCCTCTGCCGTGCACTTTGCATCATCTTGCACCATCCGATTTTCACCTCTTGAAGCCAGAAAATTGTTTGTGAAGGGAAAGCCTTTTCCAGATGATGCAGCCTGATTTTTAGTTTAAAAGATGCGAGAAATGTGTAACTCTGTGTTGTTCTTATCTAGAAAACATACTAATAACTCTGACAATTTACGTTGTTCTACTTGTATGACAAATTAGACCACGGTATTACGTACTGCCATAACAATTTTATATTTTTTGCGGAAATTTTTAGGGACATTTTCTTCTTCCAAATCATTTGATAAAGCAAGAGTATTGAACAGCGTCCGATTATGATTTACTGTTGCTGCATCAGGATATCGATAAAGATTCAACAATTATAAACTGATTAGCCATATACAACTACCTGATGTATTCATAAGTTGCTGACAACTTTCCAAAAGCAAAACCGCGTTGATTACCATAGTGTAACGAAAAGTATTCACTCTATATGTCTTAAACTGGGATCCACATTTTACATGCGCTTATTATGCTTTAATTTTCAGAAAATATAGTAAAGTTATCAAAATCAAGAGCCGGGGCCAGATCAGCAAATATTCCCCCTGCAAGATATCACTCCAATCCACAACACACATTGTTTGAGATCAGAAACACAGACGTCTATGAAATCCTTTCCCATGCATTTTGACTCACCTTTCACTATCCGAGTTTCACATCTTGAAGCCATAAAATTGTTTTTGAAAGAAACGCCTTTGCCAGATGATGCAGCTTCACTTCTAATATAAAAGATGCGAGAAATGTGTAACTCTGTGATGTTCTTATCTAGAAAAATAATTACTGTGTCATTTTTTGGTGTTCTACTTATATGAGAAATTAAACCAGGGCATTATGTACTATACGCCTGTCATAACAAATTCAAATTTTTAGGGACAGTTTCTTCTTCCAAATCAAACGATTAACCAAGAGTGTTGGACACCATTCGATTATCATTTACTGCTGCAGCATCAGGATATCGATAAAAATGTAACAATTATAAACTAATTAGCCATATACAACTCCGACATAGATAGTAAGTTGTATAGCAGTTATATTTTGTGGGGCTGTTTTATATTTATGTGAACGAATCTTTCTACTTAGAATAATTGACCTATTATTATCAAATGAAAATACTTTATATGGAGTGAACTTCTACTGAGCTACTTAAACACTTCTCTCATATCTAAATCAGTTGGCTTAGAGACATTAACAAACAGGTCGTTTAGACGCGCCAATCCAAATCACCAGCGATATGACACGGCATTTGGTTTAAATTATTTCTTAACCTCTTTCTGTTGTTTCATGAGCGAAAACGGGAAATAAAGTTTTTTTTTTAAATTGAGACATTTTCATTAATTTAACTTTGGATTAAAAATTTTATTCAGTATGTTTTTTAATTTTTTTCATTTGCACACGTAATTTATCATAAAAATGTGTTTATTTTTTCTACAGACCATTGCTAGATTAGTTGAGGAGAATAAATTGTGACGTCCATATTTTTTATAAAAGAAATTAAACATTAATGCATATTACGATCACCAGTTAATAATTTTGTTAATTTAAACATCAATAGAATTTTTTAAATAAAACAATATTGAAGAAAACCATATTTTATACTAAAACATGTTAATATCTACACGTTTACAATAATATAATTGTAATGTTTAATCAGTAGGGATTCTTTATTAAAAGTCGTGTTTGGTACAGAAAGCAAAGTAAATAATCACAAAGCTTTGTAGATGTGTGATCCAAAATTTTTATGGACGTACGGTCACAATACATAACATTAAGATTGTTAATTTTACAGTTTTAAACCATTGGCAACGCTTAAGGATATTATGAGTTAATACGTTCTTTTGAGAACTTGGGAAATCACGATAAGAATTAATCATCACTACAAAGTATACGTAGGTACTATGCTAAGTTGTTTATTCTGCAATCCTCAAATATAGCACGTTCTTCCATACACACAATAAGAAATCTAATCACCCTAAGAAACTCAGTGGTAATAATTTTGTGGTTGAATTTGCTTATATATAGTTAAACCCTTCTGCATGGAAAACATGAATATAATTCCCTTCCAAAACACACATAAGTTTAATCACCTTCCAGAATTGGCATTGTTTCATATTCCTTACAGAATGGCAATTCATTTTATAATCGGAATCTTGCTTTCCAAATATGAAATAAATGCTGATTTGCTGCGATAGAAAATAAACACATTCTATTCGCCCTCTGAAAACAGGAGGTTTTACCTGCGAGAAGATCCTTCTAGGACAGAACAAACACTGCACTGATATACTACCACAAAAGTCTGATTTGTTTCTATGCTTTCTAGGACATAAGTTAGACACAAGGTCAATTCATATTCAGAATTAAGCTCTGAAAAATATCAAATTAATCAAGCTGCAAACATCCTTATTAGTACCTTGCCATACTTCACGCAATAAGTAATATAAAATTTGTGATCCGTAGATAATGCCTGGGATAATGCATTCATGAAACAAAACATATACTTGACTTTGACCTTCACCAATCGCATATTATAATTATTTCTAATACATAACGTATCCTCGGCATGTTTTGCAGGCTAACCTGCTCTTCCACTTGAACCCTGACTCTTCAAATCCTTGTTTCCGACTCACGCGTTTCATTCCCCAAGCAGTTTCATTGGCCCAACCGGCAGAGTGCTATTTGCCAACAATTGAAGTCTCATTCTTTACATTTACACACACACGAGACTTCGTGATGACGAAACATGTCTGTCGAGATCTAACAGAATAAAACCATTAAACAGACATTTTTTAAAAATTAATTCTATTAAAAAATTGTTCAGACATTAAAAGATAAAGAATAATTGTTTATGAAAATACTGAGGCGTTGTCATGCGTGTAAACCATTATTGTGCCCCCCAAAACTTTCATTTTTTTTATTGTTTTAACATTTTTTAATGGAAACGATTAATTTTGTAAAATGGCTGTTGTAATATTGCTTTAGATAATGTTCTTTACTTCCGGGTATTGCATCATTCTTTGGGAGAGTGGATGTATTTGCGCCTTATTGTCTTAGTTGCTGTCAGGTTAAAAGAAGTGCAGTCAAAATCATTGTCGTGACATCCGAAAACTTTTATTGTCTTCACAAGTTTTTAATTAATTTTGTAAAATGGTCGGTGTCATATTGCTTACATATAGTCTTTTCTGTCGGAAATTGCATCATTATTTGGGTCTTATCGTCTTAGTTGCTGTCATGTCAGGCTATGACAACGTAATTGTGTTAAATTGGTAATTCTTATACGTGTAGAGCTAGGGTGTCAGAAGTCGCCATTAAAAAGGAGTGATTAATTAGACTCGCTATCTGTCGAAGCTTATACCAACATGAATACTGTAATTTAAACCGTAATTTTTTTCAATAAAATGAGCAAAGACGAAATATTTCAGGAAGTTATACGAATTTTAACTTAATCTAAATATATAAATTCCAAACAATCATTGACTTATATAAAATACTAATCAATGTGTGCTTCCATTCTTCATTTATAAGAATTTGTCCATATTTATATTTTATATTCCATGTACTTTTTAAATAAAAGGATATTTTTAAGCAAGAGTCACAGAACACTGCGTTTTGTAACTCGTTCCCGCTGTTAGCAAAAGCGGTGTTTCCTCTATTTTCTAATTGTTTAATACGGATGCCTAAAAGGGCAATAAATTATCTTCCTTTTGTATTTCTGACATATTTGCTTTAAACTACAAAGTTGATCAAGATGCGTCATCGTACTTGAAAAATGATCACATTTCACTCATCAGTTTTGGCCTTTTTAAAAGAAACCGCTCAACCAATTTTCCATTTTTTTATTATCTTAAAAAATACATGACTTTTTTATTTAATATATTTGATTTAATATATTTTATTACTTCTTTATGGATTGAATTTTGTTTTAAAATATCTAAAAAAACATTGAATGAAATAGAAAAAATTGTCGTCGGCGTCTGATATTTACTGGAGAATCTAACTAATACGTAGGGTTTCAATTAAAAAAAAAATTAACGTGTTTTTTTTGTAAGTTTTAAACTTTGGGCTTTACATGTAAATTTGCAAATAACTATTCTTTTTTTGTTGTTTTAAATTAGATTATTTTATTTATTGATCTTTTATCTTCAATTTGTGATATATAAAACTTAGGTGAGAAAATGTTTTAGTATAATTTTAATAGACATTTCAAAATGGGGAGTTAATAAAAAAAAAACAACGTTTGTCTAGAATATTATATTCGGTTTATTGGAAAGAGCATAAAATTTCACATTGAACCTGTAAATATCGTAAATATTGAAACAATAGAACAATTTTGATAGATTTTTTAAGTTTAAAAATTGAAAAAAATTAACTCGTAAAATTCAATTAATTTCATTACGTAGAAAAAATGGCTTTTAGTTAAAAATTTATAAAATGGCTTTAGTTAAAAATGAAGATTTTTTAGTTAATAATGAAGACAAGTAAAGAGAAAAGTGTTCCATGTATTTAAAGATTTAAGAATATATTGCCGGCATGTTGAGGGAGACAATAGTTCAGTGTTCGTGCACGCACGTGTTTAAAACTAGTAGAACAAAAGAGAAAGAAAAGGCAAAGTCTTCAGTGTGTTGACGTGGGTGAATACGAGTTGTATTGGTGTATGTTCTTTAGCGTGATAAAGAATGTTCCTTTCAGGGTACCACACGTGGAAACAAATAGTAGTTAGAAGAGAAGCATAGCTAGCTCGTTGTAGTCGCGCACTGCCTGGGGCAGTAGCCTCAGATGAAGTCTGCTCCCAGAGAGTTAATGGTTTCAGGTTGCGCGCATGCACTTTGTGAACACTTTTTTAAAATAAAAAATAATATTTCTATTATTTTTTAAACAACTTTAATAGTTCATTTTGGAAGTATATTCCATAAAGATATAAAACAATCCACTTTAAAAAGAGAAATTACGATTTTTTAAATATTTTATTCGCAGTTTTGTGTTAAGAGTATCAAAAATCCCCCTAAAATTCTGACACACTTAGTCTATAACGAAATATAAATTGAATACGATTAAAAAATAATAATTAGAAAATCGAAATAAGTAATTATATTAAGAGAAGAAACATTCCTAAGTAAAAAAAAAAACGGGTAATTCTTTTGTGGCACGCAAACCAAACACGCCAGAAAATAGGCCACACGCCAAATTTAATTCCGTCATCGAACAACTTTCTACAGAAAAAAAAGTTTATTTTTACACAAGTTTACAAAACCAAAGTCAGTTTCGTTTAAGAAAAAATAAATACATAAAACCAACTTCGTATCCGGTGCATAATTTTTTTTTGTTAAATAATAAACGTGTTTTTTCATATATATATTTTTATGCTTATTCTCAAGGTAAATGTCTAAACATTCTTCTAAAAAGAAACTTTATTCAATTATATATATAAAAAACAATAATTCGGCGGTATACCACACAGAGATTTATCCAAAAAATTATTTTTGTTTTACAATCGAAAACATCGACTTCAACTCCGTTGTTGGAATTAAAAAAATAATAAACGCATTTTTTTTTTAGATATAATTTTATTTATTCGCTAGATAAAAATGTAAAAATAAGTTTTTTTATCTGTGGAAATTTGTTTTATGACGGAATGTAATTTGGCGTTGGCGTACTTTTGGCGAGCTGGCGTGGCAAAAAGAATTACCAAAAATTAACAAGGATTAAAGATCAGTGATTATTTTTTAATAATAATACAGAAAAAAATTTTTTTTCGTTTTTATCAAGCGAATAACCATAAAATTATATGGAAAAACCACATTTATTATTTTTAAAATCCAAAAATGGAGCTGAAGTCGATGTTTTCGATTGTAAAACAAAAATAATTTTTTGATAAATCTCTGTGTGGCGTACTGCTGAATAATTTTTAAGCTAATGAACATAAAAATATATTTGCAAATCCAGCTAATTATTTAAAAAAAAATAAAAATTATGCAATGGGAATGATGATGTTTCTGATGAGCCGTTCCACTTAAGTTAACAAATTTACCGAACTTCCATTACTATCGATTACTATATTGTCCTTTTGACTACTCTACACTCTTTTACTCTAATCCTTGAGTTGCCTATCGGCCTTGATAAGTGGTGACCCCTATGTAAAAAAAGAAGATCGCTTCTTTTTTCTTAAATAAAACTGACTTTGTTTGAGAAATGTGTTTTGGCGTACTGCTGAATTATTTTTTTCTGAAGAATAAAATTGAATAACGTTTATTTTTACAAGAATGTTTATAAAATTTGGCATGTTACGTACTTTTTAGTGTGCCAAAAACGAATTACCCATTATAGATCAAATTCTTTTTTCTTTTATATCTCCATGAACACGCGTTTCGTCATCTCTTCAGTCTCATGTTTGGTTAAATGTGCATAGATTAAATAATGAAACTTTAATTCTTTGTACATATCGCTCTACCGGTTAAGCGATTGAAACTGCTGGTGACAGTGAAACTTGAATGAAGCTCATCATCTTATTCTCTTTCGCACGACTTAATGAGACACGTGCTTGAGATGTTGCAATTACAGAGAACTATTTTCGCTAGTAAATTAATTCTCCCCTCTGAGCTTTTCGACCACAGGCTGACCTATCAGCTAACAGGCGCATTGATTCATCTGTTTCATAAAAAAGACTTGAGGGAACGTCAGTCAGTCAGGTCTGGACCTTCAGCCAAGCAAAACCTCTCCTCTTTCGTCCCCTGTCCACCGGACATCTTGATATAGCATTGACGGTCTCCATTAAAAACAACTAATAATAACTCGGGACAACACAGAAAATGTACTGACTGACCGATAACGACCTCAAAAAGAACATTCTTCCTTTATCTCCGTTTGACATTCAAGTTTCTGCTGCCATTTTGTGTTGTGTTACCTTCCTAAAAATGGTGACCCGATGAATACAAAATTTTTGAAAACATAAAAGAACTCGTTAGAACGAGCCTTCTTTGAAACATTCAAAAATAAATGAAGACCACACGAAAGATAGTAAGAAAAACTTCTCAGCCTCACACACATAAAATATTTAATATCTTTCGCAACAGATACAGAACTCTTCCCTCTTTTTTACCAATAAAAAAGAAAAAAGCAACTGATACATTTCAAGTGAAACAATAGCACCACGTGTGCACACACAAACACGGTGACATGCTCGTGTTTGTGTGTGAAAAAATCCTTTTTCATGATAACTTATAAATATTCCGTTTCGAAAAAAGGAAAAGGTGACATTCTTAACATTTTTTAAGTGATTATTTTTTTTAATTATCAAACTCGGAGGTGTGAGAATATTCCTCCATTCAAGACACATTCATCTTCTAATCGTCGCAGAGAAACGAAACACAACAGAGAATTATTCCTATAACAAAAAAACTTAATTTTTTTTCTTCGTTGACCAAAACCTATCTCGCTTCACTGAAGAGCAGTATACCCACCCACACACATATTTCGTCCACACTTTTACCACTGGCATACCTTTTAAAAGTATATTTCTCTATTTTATTTTATTGTAATTTTTTCTTCACCTCTTAAGTATTTCCGTTATTATCTTTGTCTCTGGCTAAATATGTTCCTTGTTCCTCCACATGGTCCCACGACAATGTTCTTTTTCCATTTTCTTACCCTTGATTTTTTTTGTCTCTTGTTGCTTATATATATATATATATATATATATATATATATATATATATATATAATAGTTGCTGCGAACCTTCATAATAATGCCACAGCCTAACGACATCTTGTCTCCACTTATATAGACAATCCAACCACTCGTGAATATGGCTATTTTTAAAGCCATTGAGAAAGTGAAAAAAAACTTGGCAAGCTTGAGCCGTAGTCGAACAGGCGCCGACTCCAAACTAACTCCTTATCTTCAAGCCGCTACCATTGTCATTCAAACAAACCGAAACTGTGGTCTTATCACAGTTGATATGGCTAATCAGTTTATTATTGTTGATTTTTTTTTCGATATCCTGATGCTGCAACAGTAAATAATAATGCCACAGTCTAATTTTTAATATAAGTAGAACACCGAAAAATGACACAGTTATTATTTTTTCTAGATAAGAACGTCACAGAATTACACATTTCTCGCATGTTTTACATAAAACATCAAGCTGCATCTTCTTGAATTTCCTTTCAAAATCAAATTTTTGGCTGCAAGAGGTGAACATCGGATGATGCAAGGTGATGCAAAGTGCATGGGAAAGGATTTCATGTGTGTCTGTGCTTCTGATCTCAAACGATTTGTGTTGTGGATCAGAGTGATATCTTGAATTGGGGATATTTCCTGATCTGGTTTTGGCTCTTGATTTGGATAACTTTCATATATTTTTTCTGAAAATATAAGCGTAATAAGCTCCTATAAATTGTGGATACAGGTTTAAGACATACAGACTGAATACTTCTTCGGTACATTATCGTAATCAATGTGGTTTTGCTTTTGGAAAGTTGTCAGCAACCTATGAATGCATCAGATAGTTTCTAGAGACCTTACACTAGTCATGTTCTTTTGGTCGATCTTGCAAATAGTTAAGCCTGGATCTTCAAAAAAAGTTGCCACGAAATTGCTGACAGTTGCCTCATCCATGACAGATGGATGGCAACCAAATTTCAGTGCTGCTGCTACAGATTTCATGACATATTGGAATTCACAATGGCAACGTTTTAAAATATGTGACATTTCTTTTAATTTCATCAGGAGATTCCTGTTGTGAGCGTGATTTCAAATAAGACAACTGATTACTACATGGCACTTGACAGGCTCCATTTCATACTTAACTAATTTCAAACATTTGGAAATCAGAAGCAACAATTAGTTCAGAGTTGAAATTTGCCACATGAGAATATAAATCATTGCATATGCAAACTTTCTACTAGATCAGACAAACGGAAGTAGGTCAGGGTCATTACTTATTGAACGTCAATCGTATTTAAAAAATCTTTCACAATAAACATATATATGAAAACAACAATGATAAAAGGCTAACACATGAATTAGATATTTAAACATGAAAACTCAAGATAAAATAGTCGTTTTATTGAAATATATTAAATTTAAAAATAAAAGTAAAAACTGTTAAGACATGACCTCAGCTCTTTTGGGTGGTTTTAAAGATTTTCATGAGAATCAAAACTGTTTTAAAAAGAAAATTATTAACATAATCAAAGTATCATATTCGTTTCTCTCGTTTTTTCTTGAAAGAATAAAAGTTTCTTTACACAAGTTTGGTTTTCTAGGAATTGTGTGTAAATATTTCTAAAGATTTTTTATTAAACCAGTTAGTATCTTTCATACAGTTCTCTCCTTTGTTTCAATTTTGATCAGTCGAAGTTCTCAGAAATCAATGGGCTCCCTACATGAAGGTCGCATTTAACTCTATATATATATGTTATAGAGGAAGTAATTTAACTCTATATATATGTTATAGAGGAAGTAATTTAACTCTCTATATATATGTTATAGAGGAAGTAATTTAACTCTCTCTATATATATATGTTATAGAGGAAGTAATTTAACTCTCTCTCTATATATATGTTATAGAGGAAGTAATTTAACTCTATATATATATATGTTATAGAGGAAGTAATTTAACTCTATATATATGTTATAGAGGAAGTAATTTAACTCTATATACATATGTTATAGAAGAAGTAAGTCCTGGAGAAGAAATTTAAAAGTACGAGCTGAACATTTTTGACGTGTACATTCGCTCCAGTTTCTATAAGAACAAAATGAAGAAAAACTATGAACTAACTAACTACCCTGATGAAGCTATTTTTAGCGAAATACTGGACTTACAACACAAACAAAAGGTCATAAACATGACTTTATCATTTTCCTGACACCTAAAGTTTTCAAAATACTCACATTTCTATTGCTTGTATTTATTTTACACTTGGTTCACTCGGCATATTGGGCAGATATTTAAAAAAAAATTTTTTTCATAAGCCTGGTTGATCCTATGACAGGTATGATTTATACATTAGGAATGATTACTTAAACTAGGCTTGCCATATTCTCTTTCTTGTCCCATATCACTATGTCAGGCTTAATAGCCACATTTTCTAGGTATGTAGCTGTAGGAAGTTCATAGTCATAGTGAAGAGTGTATCACTTATTTCCAACTGTTTCTGGTACATGTCCTTAGGATTTGCTACTACATTGGAGATTCAAATTTTTACAGATATTTTTCTCCCATATATGCATTAAGATTTGCTACTACATTGTATGACATATTTTTCTCCCGTATATGCATTCATGTGAATCAACAAAGTTGACTTCTATGCAAAAGTAGAACATCATACTTCACAATAATGTTTGACTCTATTTTTTCATTTTTCTTATCATTTTGTTTAAGCCAGGGATGGGGCATCCTACCAGATGCCAAACATACACCTGCTATTTTAGACACTCCAACCGAGAGATCTTTTTAAGATTCTAACCGTCCCTTTAAGTGCAATTGTTTGAATCTCCTTTGCACTTGGTTTACCTGGTATATTTGTAAGATAGTTTGTAAAATTCTTTTTCATAAGTCCGGTTGCTCCTATAATTACTGGAATGATAGAGATCTTCTTAAGGTTCCAGTTTCTTTTCATGTCATACATAAGACCCTGGTATTTAGTAATCTTTTCCCTCTCAGCTCTGTTTAACCCAGCATCATTCGGGACACTAACTTCCACCAAGGTTGCTTCCTTCTGCTTCTTGTCCCATATTACAATATCGGGTTTTATAGCTCCGTTTTCTAGGTATGTGGCTGTAGCGATTGCATAGTCATAGTGGATGGTATATGACTTGTTTCCGACTGTTCTTTCGGGTATATGTTCCCATGACTTCTTACTGCATTCGATATTTAACTTATTGCAGATCGTCCAGTGGAGATATTTGCATACTTCATTGTGTCGCATTGTATAGTAGCCGTCCCCTAGCAGAACCTTACAGCTAGAAATCAGGTGGCTCAAACTCTCTACTTCTGTGTGGCAGAACCTGCATTTGTTGTCTTTGCTGTATGTGTTTTCATATGATTCAACAAAGTAAACTTCCGTGCAAAAGAAGAACCACATACTTCACAAGAATGTGGTTTATCTCCTGTATGTATTTTTATATGACTCACCAACTGTGATTTCCGTAGAAAAGAAAAACCACATACTTCACAAGAATATGGTTTCTCTCCTGTATGTGTTTTCATATGACGCAACAAACTTGAATTCTCTGAAAAAAAGGCACCACAGACTTCACAAGAATGTGGTTTGTCTCCCGTATGTGTTTTCATATGACTCAACAAGCTTGACTTCTGTGCAAAAGAGGAACCACATACTTCACAAGAATGTGGTTTCTCTCCTGTATGTGTTTTTATATGACACAACAAACGTGACTTATATGGAAAAGAAGAACCACATACTTCACAAAAATGTGGGTTGTCTCCTGTATGTGTTTTCATATGACACAACAAATTTGGCTTATGTGCAAAAGAAGAACCACATACTTCACAAGAATGCGGTTTCTCTCCCGTGTGTGTTTTTATATGACACAACAAATTTGACTTCTGTGTAAAAGAAGAACCACATACTTCACAAGAATGTGGTTTGTCTCCTGTATGTGTTTTCATATGATACAACAAACTTGACTTCTGTACAAAAGAAGAACTACACACTTCACAAGAATGTGGTTTGTCTCCCGTATGTGTTTTAATATGATTAAACAAAGTTGACTTCCGTGCAAAAGAAGAACCACATACTTCACAAGAATGTGGTTTGACTCCTGTATGTGTTTGCATATGACGCAAAAGATTTGACATATCTGCAAAAGAAGAACCACAGACTTGACAAAAATGTGGTTTGTCTCCCGTATGCGTGTTCATATGAGTCAACAAATTTGACTTCTGTGCAAATGAAGAGCCACATACTTTGCAAGAATGTGGTTTCTCTCCTGTATGTGTTTTCATATGACACAACAAATTTGACTTAAATGCAAAAGAACTACCACATACTTCACATACTTGTTTGTCTCCCGTATGTGTCTTTATATGAATCAACAAATGTGACTTCCGTATAAAAGAAGAACCACATACTTTACAAGAATGTGATTTATCTCCCGTATGTGTGTTTATATGACTCAACAAATTTGACTTCCGTGTAAAAGAAAAACCACAAACTTTACAAGAATATGATTTGTCTCCCATGTTTGCTATGTAATGCAATGATAGTAACTTGTAACTTTAGAAAATCATATGAAGAATTATTTTAAATCACCAATGAGGAAAGTTCCTTCTCGTCCATTTATTAATTTCTTTTCATTTTTGCAAATTCTGGAAATATAAAATAAATTTAAAAAATTATATTTCATGTGGTTAACTTGAATTATGTTAATTTTTATTAAAAATATCAAAAACATCTTTTATTAATGAAATTCAAAAAAAGAAAATTAGTATAGTTTTATGCAATACTGGTCAGTCAATAAAATTAATGTGTTTCTATGTTCAAGTATTTAATTAAAAAGAATTACGTTTCTTCCTTGTAGAGATGAAGATTGATTATTCATATTATTTGGATTCTTTAGAATACTGTTATCATCTTGGGTGTTATTTTCACAACGTTTCTATTTTGCTTCCGAGCTTATTCAGGTGTATTTTGTCGAACTTTCTCTTGAACTCAGAAGTATTTACTGAATTAAACCATATTGTTTGGATTGTTCAGAGTATTGTTCTTATCTTCAGTGTCATTTTCCCAACGTTTCTGTTACCTCCGATCTTATTCAGGTCTATTTTGTGAAACTTTGGAACATTTTTCTTGAACTAAGAAATATATAGAGAATTTTGAATGAAACCCTTTATTTAGTACATGAGTGTTGCATTCTACTGGTTATTAGAGATGACTTGTAAAAAGCCTTTTTAAAAATTGTATTTTCAATCTCAATGAGGATTGAAACTCCAACGTTCAGAAGTATATAAGTTACAAATGAATTTTACTATAATCATAGCACCAGGGTCCCTAGCGAACAATCCTACTATATAGTGGCACCAAAAAAAGTCGCAGTTATCATTTTTTTCAAAACCTGCAAATTTAAACTAAATTGAGTGTAACAGTTAAAAAACTATACCTTATTTGAGTCATCTTTTATTCCTCTATAATTTTACTTGTTCGTATTTTACTTTTTATTGAAGTATTGTAGTGTTCACGTCAATTTAAAAAATTAAAAGTGAGAAGGCAAAAAGAAACTCTGTACTATGGAAAATTGTATTTTAATATAATTTAGAACATTACTGTAACACAAATACAATAGGAACACAATGGACTAGTTAATATTTAGTAGTATAGCCCTTCTGCAATTTGACAGGCTGCAATCTTAGTAATACTCCGGTGGAAGGGTATCATATTTCTCTTTCATTTTTGTCCAAAATTCTTCCCGATTTGAAATTTTATGATTATGTAGATGTAGCTTGATATAATGTCAGCACGGAAAATTATGTTAAAACACCAGCATCTGCACACATGCATGATTTGTATGGGTTTTAGAAATTGTTGTAAGTTTGAAAATTGTAGGTTTCGATTGCTTACAATAAACAATGATAACCAATCACCTTGAGAACAGGTTACCAAATAGATAAGTGGCTTTTAACATTACTGTGATTATTATGCTTGATAAACAAAAGAATTAAATCCCCGATAGGGTAGAAAGTCGGCTTAAAAATGAAGCTCGCAGATATTGTTGTACTGGCTTATCCCAATCAATAATAAATTGAATAAATATTTTCATAGTATGAAGGTCACTATCTATACAAATCACATACCTCTAGAATATTTATTTAATATTAATATTAACCTCGCCTATATAGAATAGGAAAATACAGGGGTGGGCTAAAAAGAAGAAGGAAAATGTTTGTGTTGATCTCTTGTTATGCACCGTGAATTTGAGCAGAGACAATGACGTTCCCTAGAAGAAATAGATAGTAGGAATTACTTGGTAAATAAGAAGGTTAAAAGCTCATCAGTATCGCATAAACATCATACGTTATTGGGTTTTGATTTGATTAGGAAACAAGAGGCAGATAAGGACATTTCTAGATTTAAAGACGCAGATGAAGAACGGTAAATCATCGAAAATGAAACAAAAATGTTTATGGTGATGACCGAGATAGTGTTTACTTATTGCAACTGGACGACGAACAATTGTGAAGGTTATATGTACCAGCATATGGTCATAATATATATATATATATATATATATATATATAAATATATATATATATATATAAGTAAAAAATATTTGTGTGGCTCTTTTGTTATGCACCATGAATTCGAGCAGAGACAATGACGTTCTCTGGTAAAAATAGATGGTAGGAATTACTCGGTTTGTGCGATACATTTTGATTCACTAGAGTAACTCGATTTCATTATGATTGAACGACTGCAAGAGAATTGTTCAATTTGTATTTTTGATTGCATATTATTAATTTTCTTTTCTTTCTTTTGTTCTTTCTTTTTGAAGTAAGCCATTTAACATATGCATGTATAAAGTTGGCTGTTGAAAAAGTGAGGGAAGAGAAAGAATTTTTATTACTTTCTCATGATTTGAGGGGAATTTTTTTGTTGGGTGGAAACCAGAAACCATTTTGATGATTTTGGACATGTCAGAAAATGATCAGCTTCTTCTCATTCTAATGATGCTTTTTAGCACTTTTTTTTCAAAAATAGAAAGAGTCTGCATTGCACAAGTGAAGGTTAAATGCTCATCAGTATCGCACGAACATCATACGTTATTGGGTTTCGATTTAATTAGGAAACAAGAGGCAGGTAAGGACATTTTTAGATTTAAAGATGCAGATGAAGAATGGTAAATCGTCTAAAATGGAACCAAAACTATTTATGTAGATGACTCATGTATTCCATGCCAAACGAGAAATATAAACAAGCAAAAACCTTGAATGCAGGAGTACAATTTGCTTCCTTTTCCTTTTGCAAAACTGGCAATGGATATTTCTGGCCTCTACCTTACAGTTTTGCATAACCAGTACATAGTGATGTTCTTTGATATGTATAGTGGTTGGCCGGAGGTTTTTGCAATCCCTTACAAGAAGGCTGAAACAGTGGTTCATCTGCTGTTGGATTAAATTTTCCTCAGATTCGGGGCACCCTCCAGTTGTTAACAGACAATGGGTCCAAAAATATTAACAAATCGATGAAGAAGGCATTGTAGGAGCTCAACATGTGAGCACATCATTTTATCATCCCAAAGTGACAGCTGCTATAAGTTGGATAGTGGCAGACATCAGTTTGGACGGATCACAGAGAAGACTGAAGATAACGTGCACCTAAGCTTAATATAAAGCAAGTTCCTCAAGATGACACGTTTAAAGTCAATTCAAGTATAACTCGAGTATGTTTTCAAATATACTGACACTCAAAACCTTCAAAATCCGACAATCAAGTCTTCCTCATTCATACGAGCTGATCTAAGTTGGCTAAGAATATCAATAAAATATCGCATAGAAAATTGGCCCATTTTAACAGTGATCATATCACACTAGGACTGACCACCAATACCTATAATGGATGTCAGTTTTCACGTTTTGTAAAAGTAGTGATGTATTTTAATTAGAACCGAAGAGAATTGGTCAATTTGTATTTTTTGATTGCATATTCTTAATTTTCTTTCCTTCTCTTGTTCTTCCTTTTTGAAGAAAGCCATTTAACCTATGCAGAATGTTGGCTGTGAACAGAGGGAGGAAAGACAAACAATTTTTCTTAGTTTCTCATGATTTTAGGGGATTTTTTTGTTGAGAGGAAACTAGAAACCATTTTGATGATTTTGCACATGTCAAAAAATGATCAGCTTCTTCTCATGCTAATCCGAGAAATGATGCCCCATTTATAATAACTTCCTTTTCATATATCAAAGTTAATGTCCCCAAAATACAAAATTTTATGTCATTTTCACTTTTCAAAACAGAATTAAAATTAAAGGGTCATATCACAATCCAGTAATTATGGAATCTCCATTATTGCCGGAAAAACAAAAACAAGTTTTCAACATATAAAAAATACATGTAAAGAAAAAACGTGATTTTTCCTATCATTTGGATTATTTGGACTATTGTTCTCATCTTAAGTGTTAATTTTACAATGTTTTCACAATAAATACCATTCAAGATGAGAACAGCAGTCTTAATAATCTAAATAATACAAAGAATCATTCCTTATCTAAAAAATTCAGAACCATAATATTGTAATTTGTTTAAGAATCATGATTATTTTTTTTGAAAATTAGTTCAAGTAATTTGTAAGGTTTGTTGAATGTATTTTTGAAAGAACTTTGAAAACGTAATTTCCTCAACCTCCTCCTTCCCCCAAAAAAACTTTTATGCTTACAACTTTTAAAAGTTTTCGGGGGTGCTGAATATATGATTTAACAGTGGTGCAGAGAAATAGTTTTCATGATATGAAAAATGTACTTTTTTAAAAGTGGGGTATCACTTTTCATTATAAATTTATGGCAACCTAATGAGTGGAGATAAAAGTTTTTTTTCTAATTTCATGTTTCAATAAAGTCCGAGGACATTAAAAAACAGAAAAAGAAGAAAATCTGCATACAAATATGTGTCATTCCTTATGTTATCAGTGGTGACCATTTTTGTATGTGTAAGCATATGCATATTTTTGCCACAAAGAAGCTTTCTGATTATTAAGCAGTGCAATTCCTTATGTTATCATTGGTGGCCAATTATTTACATTGTATAATATTCGGAAAACGACTTGTTTGTGACAAAGTTTAATGAGGTATTCGTTTTCAGCATACAAAAAACATATAGAAATCGTCATCTGATTGTTAAGATCAAAAGTAAGTAACAATTTACCAAAACGACTTTCAGGCAGCCCCACCCCCAAAAAATTATCACCGTGTGGCCTGAAAGTGAGTGCTCATTTGGTGCTAGTGCACTTATTGATCTGCGCTATCTTTAAAATAGTATTTTCAAATTTAACTAAAGTTTTATATCTTTTTTATTCAACTGTAAGGTTAAAGTACAGAATAGGTACAAAACACCCTCCCTCTCCTATGTTTATAATGGCTTTCTAAAAATAACATTATTATTTCAGCATGGATCAATAAATGCACTAGTACCGCTCATTTTACATTCAATTTATATTAAAAAATAGTTATTTCCACGTTTGGAAAAAGTAATTGCCTCATATCATGAAATCTAATTCTCTGCGCCACTTTTGAAGCATATATTCATTTTCAGCACACCCAAAAAACCATAAAAGTCAGATTCTAGATATTGATCTTTTTTATGTATAAGTATTGAAAATAAAATCATAGATTAATGATAATAACCCACTGAGAAAATTGAAAAAAGATGAAAACAAAAACCATTAAACAATGAGAACCGTTTAAGATTTATAGTTTTCTTTTTGGTAAACGAAAATACAACATTAGTTAAAAATATTTAAAATTAATAAAATTACTTTTTTCTTCGGAAAAAATAAATAAAGACAAAAATGGAGAAAGAAAAACTAATATGCAAATATCATACTGAAATATGGTTATGTTGATGTAAATAAAAAAATTAATAAAGACAAAAATGGAGAAAGAAAAACTAATATGCAAATATCATACTGAAAGGGTAATTGACCTATGGAATACCTTTGACACTGATTTTAAATGTTGTACAATGTTTGTTGTTGGTTATTTTGTGTAATAATTGTGTTTTGTTGATATGAAAAAGAATATATATTTCGTTTTTATACTGATTTTGGAAAGTTTCATTATTGTATTTGTTTTTTTTATTGTAATAATTGTTTTGTTGAATTGTGAAAAAAGAAGTGTAAATTGATGAGACACTAGAGAGCCTTGAGACGGAGGGGGAATGGAAAAAATATATGTGAATATTTCTTTGAAAATAGAGAGGGGGAAAGTGGTAAGTTAAGGGTGCACACACAAAGCAACACATGACAGCTCGTAACAAACACATGTGATCAGGTTGTAAGCTTTGATATCATCAGTGGCAGAAAGGTCAACTATTTGACGCATGCAGCTGTTGAAGATGAGCGCACTTGCAAAAAGCAAGTCACATATATAGCCCAGAGAAAAATGCAAAAGAAGAAAGAAGCTTACACTCAGCCGGCAATCAACATCACATATGCATGGCTCAATGCATACTAGCAAAGAATATCAATAGCATATCTCATAGAATATTGACCCATTTTAACATTTGATCATATTACTCTGTGACTGACCACAAATACCCACAGTGCATGTCAATTTTAAAGCTTTGTAAAATTAGTCATATATTTTAATTAGAACCGTCTTAATGTATTTTCTTGTTTTTAATCACATAATTTTTGTGATGGCTAACAGAGATGAAATACGAAATATAAAAGGAACCAACATTTTCCTCCTGTAGCACGTTTCATATACTCTTAGACTCCAACCAAAACCTTATCATTAGAACCAATCATGCAGCTTCCAGGAAGTTAAGTAACTCGATTGCGAGATAATTGACCTAACGCATTGTCAGGAGAATTGTTTCATTTGGATTTTTGATTGCATATCCTTAATTGTCTTTTCTTTCTCTTGTTCTTCATATATCGACAAAGCCCTTTTACCTATGCAGGTAGAGAAGAGAAGCAATTTTTGTTAGTTTCATATGATTTTAGGGGAAATATGTCAGGAAATGATCAGCTTTTTTGATGCTACTCTGAGAAATGTTCCTTTAAGCAACCGACAAAAGTTGCCCAACATATCCAAATCGAATGACTAGTAGTTTATTCTCTCTGATCTCAAGATGTGACAATCAAATATCTAAATAGAACAAGCACGTCTCCTCCTTATGAAATAATCAGCTTTTTTTCATGCTAATCTGAGAAATCATGTCCTTTTGGCAACCATTAAAAGTAAGGTGGCCTATATCTAAATAGAACTAACAAGCACCTCTACTCTACTTGTGACAATCACTAGGACTTTATCCTCTATGACCTCAAAATGAGGAAGAGGCTGAAAAGTTGACTTGCTTACATCCTCCCAGATAATTATCAAAGGTAACATTTGAAATGTATCCAAATTTCATAACTAACACATGGCTAGGGATCTAAAAGTTAGATACACACGTTCTTTTACTCATAAGCGAAAGAAAAATAAAAGATTATACAAATAACAAGAGGCGCATAACGGTTCCTTACTTTATTTCGATGGACAAAAGGCTACCTTCAGTCATAATCAGAAGAAAAATAAAAGTCCATAACAATAGCAAAGGGGGGAGTAACAGCAGTAGTAATAAATAACAGCATTTTTCATGCTACTCTGAGAACTGACGTCCTTTTAGCAACCAATGTAAATAAGGTGCCTTATATCCAAACAGGACACAAGGCAACCTTTAGTTATAATCGAAAGAAAAATAAAAGTCCATAATAATGGGGGGGGAGTAACAGCAACCAATGTAAATAAGGTGCCCTATATCCAAATAGAACTAACAAGCGCATCTCTTCCGTGTGACAATCAGTAGGAGTTTACCCTCTCTGATCTCAAGATGAGGAATGGGATTAAAAGTTTACTTGCTTACATCCAGATGATTATCATAGATAACATGTGAAACGTATCCAAATTTTATAACAAACACATGGCTAGGGATCTAAAAGATAGATACACAGGTTCTTTTACTCATAGTCGAAAGAAAAATAAAAGTTCATACAAATAACAAGAGGGAGATAACAGTTCCTTACTTTATTTCCATGGACTTTTACTTAGTTTCTATGGACACAAGACTACTTTCAGTCATAACTGCAAGAAAAATAAAAGTCCATAACAATAGCACATTCTGATGTCACGCGAAGGAGAAGAGAAAAAGGCATGATGACAACAATCAGCAAGTTTGAGATTTTACCAAATAAAAGGCTATTTCTAAGTCAAGCTTAGCACATGACAAATGCAGTTCATCCACTTATGAAAACCCCATTAATAATAATTCCAATCTTTTCATCTATCACAGTTAATGTCTCCCAAAATACGAAATAGTTTAATTTTATGTCGCCTTTACTTTTCAAAACAGAATTAAAGTTTAAGCGTACTATCACAATCTGGCAAGTAAATATGCGACAGGTGTTATTTTTACAATGTTTGCCCAATAAATAACACTCGAGATGAGAACAGTAGTCTTAATAATCTAAATAATACAAAGAATCATTCCTCATCTAAATAATACATAATTAAATAAAAAAAGAATCAGAACCATTATATTGTAATTTGTTTAAGGATCATAATTATTTTTTTTTAATTAAGTTAAAGCTATTTATAAGGTTTGTTATTTTGGTTAATGTTTAGAATCTTTCTGAACCCACAAAAACCCTTTACAATGACGACTTTTATAAGTTTTTGAGGGTGCTAAAAACGAATATATACTCCAAAAATGGTGCAGAGAAATAGTTTTTATGATATGAAAAATTCACTATTTCAAAAAGTGAGAGATCAAATTTAAATATAAATTAAACCTAAAATGAGTACCTACTTCATGGCCATGTACAGAGGGGGTCATTTTTTGCCTTTATTTTTTTGGCAAAAAGTATTTTTTGTTTTTTATTTTTATTTCCTCTTTCAATAAGGATACGAGGACATTAAAGAACAAAAATAAAGTATAATCTGTATACAGACACGTATCATTCCTTATGTTATCATTGGTGTCCATTTTTGTATGTGTAAGTGCGCACATATATTTGTCACAAACAAGTAGTTTTCCAAATATTAAGGAATGTAATTCCTTATGTTGTCAGTGGTAGCCAATTCTGTATGTGCAAGTTAATACTTAATTGGCCACCACTGATAACAAACAATTACATTGATTAATATCCAGATACTCGTTTGCAGCAAATTTAAATGTGATATTCGTTTTCAGCATACCTGACAACTTATCGAAGTTGTAATGTTAAAGGTGATTGTTAAGGTGGAAAATAAATAACAATTATCAATTTCAGGTTAACAAAAAAAAAATAAAACAAATTATAACCATGTGGCCAGAAAGTGGGTGCTCATTTTACATTAAATTTATATAGAAATATGATCCCGACTTTTTGAAAAAGTAATTTCCTCATATAATGAAACATAATTCTCTGTGCAAGTTTTAAAGCATATATTCGTTTTTAGCACACCCGAAAAACAATAAAATAATCCGCTGAAAAACAAAAAAAAACAAAAGACAAATTTTATACTTAAACCTTGTGAAATAGTTAAAAACATTTAAAATTTATAATTTTTTTTTTGTAAACAATAAAGAAGTTATTTTTATGTGTAAGTCAGCATTGAAAACAAAAAAACATTCGACAGCGAAAAATTTTCAACAATAAATCAACATTTTCATTAGGATTATTCGCTTAGTAAATGTAGTTATCTCCCTTACATTTTTAACGTATTCTGCAAATGCGCAAAAATCGATACTAAATTCATGTAGTAATACTTACGTTTTTGTTTTATAATCTGCTTTCGATTAACTTTATCTATAAAGGAAACAATTTTTTCAAATGTGATTGACTTTACAAGCTCAAGTTAACATTCAAAATGATGAACGGAAGAGCAAGTTCACAGAAAACAAAAATAGTTTGAAGTTTATTATCCATTTTCATATTAAGTTAAATGAAATGACAAAAAAATAAATAAACCACGATAAAATATTTAGTTTAAAATACAAATAACAATTTACTAAACGACGTTTTATTTACTGGATATTTTTTCGGCATTCACCGGAAGTTATTATCTTCCCTAGTAAGTTCGATTTTTTATTTTTAATCCTTTTAATTAACACACGCGTACTGAGAGTAGATATTGTAAAACTGAAATAAATAATTAAAAAATAAATAAAAATCAAGAAGTTATAAAGACTGAATGGGGAGTCGTTTGCGTAAGGAAATGACCAACACAGCTAGAAGTAAGGGGGTCGGACATGTGGGTAAAGAAAATAAACAAAGTTCGTAGTTAAGATTAAATAATATTTAAAAGAAAATAACGTTAAATGTATTATTGAAAGTGTCTTTAAAAAGGAGATATATAATGTTTCTTACCGGAGATGGCTTAAAACGGCGAAGGACAACAGAAGATAATAGACAGAGACATGTGAGACTAGAAAGGGAATTGACTAGAGAATGAAACACCGGTCAACCTGCCGGTGTCGAGTCAGAGGAAACTCTAAAAGAAAAATGTCTGGCCAAGGGAGATAACTGTTAAAGGGGCATAATACATGCAAAACAGACAACAATTTTAAAAAGAAAACTTTTATAATTATTGTAATTTTTTAATATTTTAAAACAAATATGTTGTTTTTTAATCCAAAAGAAGGTTAAGAGTTTATTTTAACACTTGACTCTACTGTTTTGTTAAGTAAACTACTTTTAATTTATTCGATTTCGAAATTTATTTTCACTTAAAATTATTTTTTGTATTTATGATTATATATATGTGTGTGTGTGTGTGTGTGTGTGTGTGTGTGTGTGTGTGTGTGTGAAAGAAACAAAACAAACAAACAAACAAACATTGTTGAGAACACAAAGAGAAAAGATAAGGGTAAATATCCAGATCCGCTACTACAGAACACCGACCACCACTCTAATTTGTTTTTTTTTTTTTTATAGGTAATTGAGGTCGCTGACAACGAATCTGCTAGTCAAACTTGGGGCAAATTTACCGTTTGCATGGTATTTACCCCTGAACCCACAAACTACTTTCCACCATTTTGCAGCTTCCGTTTACGCTACGCGCATGCACGCTGTAGCATAAACGACGGCTTGCTTCACCAAGCAAACTACGTTGAGGGAGGGGATTTTTTTTTTCCAGGACATAGAATTTTCTAAAATTCATTATAGCACTCTTTGGGTGGAAAATTTAAAATTAGCTGAAAAAGAAAAAAAAAAAAACAAGAAAAGGAAAGCACTCCAAGTTGGAGTAGGGGGAGGGGGTTAATTTATTTGGTTTTTTTTTTTACCTGGAACATAGAATTTTCAAATTTTCAAAAAGTAATGCACCGACATTTACCAATTAAAACACCATTTAACATTTTCCGAAGATTTTACTGTTTACTGTTTCGCGCGCCCCCAACATCGCATCCGCCCCCCCCACACCGCTCGCGCCCCAATGTAAACAGTAAAATCTTTGGAAAATGTAAAATGGTGTTCTAATTGGTAAATGTCGGTGCGTTACTTACGTAAAAACGTTTAACCAAACTGCAAAAGCACCTATTAAGCCACATAAGTTCTATAATTGAATCCCCCTCCCGCAAAAAAAAAAGAATGAAAAACATAAAGATGTTTGGTGCTTATGTTTTTGTAAACCACATTAAAAACTACATGAGACAAAAAAAAGTCCCCCGATTTGTTGTACTTTTCTTTAACTATAAGTTATTAAAAAAATGTCAGTCCATAATTTTTTGATTGGTACGCCATGTGAGAAGGCAGTTTGCTAGGTGAAGCAAGCCGTCGTTTATGTTGCAGCGCACGCGCGTAGCATAAACGGAAGCTGCAAAATGGTGGAAAGTTATTCGTGGGTTCGGGGGTTAATACCATGCAAACGGTAAATTTGCCCCAAGTTTGACTATCAGATATATTTTCAGCGACCTCAATTACCTTTAAAAAAACAAATTAGAGTGATCGGTGTTCTGTAGTAGCGGATCTGGATATTTACCAAGATAAGAATCGAGAAGTTATAAAGGGCTGAATGGGGAGTCGTATACGTAAGGAAATGAACAACACAGCTAGAAGTAAGGGGGTCGGACATGTGGGTAAAGAAAATAAACAAAGTTCGTAGTTTAGATGAAATAATATATAAAAAAAACGTTGTCGAGTCAGAGGAAACTCTAAAAGAAAAATGTCCGGCCAAGGGAGATGACTGTTAAAGGGACACAATGCATGGAAAATAGACAAAAAAAAACAAGTTTTTTAATTACTGTAATTTATTTATATTAAAAAAACTTTTATCATTATTGTAATTTATTTATATAAAAAAAAAGTTTTTTAATTATTGTAATTTATTTTTATTAAAAAAACAACTTTTATAATTATTGTAATTTATTTATATTAAAAAAAACAAGTTGTTTAATTATTGTAATTATTTATATTAAAAAAAACAAGTCTTTTTTAATTGAAAAACGGTTTAAAAGTTAAATTTTGTCAAGTAAACTACTTTTAATTTATTCGATTTCGAAATTTATTTTCACTTAAAAATATCCGTGTATTTATGTTTATATATTAGGTACGAGCAAAATGGGCGGATACAGATAAAGGGACCTAGTTTTGAAAGCCGATCTATCATCATTTTTTGTAGGTTTCCGACTACTTTTTGATTGTATTTAAAAGTGTAGAGACTAAAGTTCATTTCCAAAAGAAAAAAATATTTGTACACCTGAAAAAAAAAAGTTATGAAATTTTTTTTTTACGGCGATCTAACCAATTCAGCTAAATTTTGAAGTTAAATATATATATATATATATATATATATATATATATATATATATATATATATATATATAATTTTTTCTTACATAGGCGTCGCCACTTATCAAGGCCGATAGGCCACTCAAGGATAAGGGTTAAAGTTTGTACAGTAGTCAAAAGGACAATATAGTAATCGATAGTAATGGAAGTTCGGTAAATTTGTTAGCTTAAGTGGAACGGCTCATCAGAAACTTGTTCACGTTGGACTTGAAGACAACCATATTATAGACAGCTGGAAAGCAGGAAAACGGAAGACAATTCCACAGGCTTGCAGTTCTAAGAAAGAAGCTTTGATCATGGAATCTATGTTTAGGTTTAGGTACAGATAAAGAGTGGGGAAAATTATTGATAATGTTTTCAGCTAGTCGAGCGTTTCTTGTGAAAGTTTGGCAAGGGGGGACTATAGATTGAAGCTCAGTCGAACAACTTCCATGAAAATAACGATAAAGCAGAGACAAACTCGCAACATCTCTTCTGTGAGACAGAGGCTGCAGCGAAGAGAAAAGGACATCTCCCACCAGGCCATGAAGTCTATTTTGAACCCTATCAAGGCAGGACAAGTCTTTTCTAGCAGCTTCTGCCCATATGTGGCAACAGTATTCCATCCTTGGACGTATCTGGCTCTTATATAGATAGATAATTGCATCAGCAGTGAGATATCTACTGGATCGATAGAAGGATCCGACCATTTTTCCAGCAGCCTTGACAAAAGATTTGATGTACGTATTCCATTTAAGATCAGGAGTAATGGTCAAGCCCAGAAGCCTATCAAAACTTGAGGCCTCCCCAAGACGAGAGCCATTCATTTTAATGGATGCCAGATGGGGATCAGAACGTTGATGATGTAAGGATAGAAGCTTGGTTTTAGATGCATTAAAAGTAACCAGCCACTCCTTTCCCCATTGTACAACGTTGTAAAAATCCTTTAACAGATAATTATTAGTTTTGTGTGTCTATTTCAAAGATAAATAGTAAATTAAATCCTAAGATATTGAATGAAATAAAAAAAAACAAAGAAATTGTTTGTGCAAAAAA